>NC_137773.1:134957961-135535119 GCF_963455305.1 Plecotus auritus | reverse complement strand
TAACAGATGACAGCTCCATTGTTGTTTCTTTCTTTTCATGCTTAAACCCATTGGAATTAGTAGGTATTCAAAGTGTGTATACATTTTGGGGGGACACCCTGTATATCTCTAGTCAGTGGTGAAAGGAACCAACGGCGGATTTGGAACCCCCAGACAGGGAACCTCGCTCACTCCCCACATGTCTCCCCATTCCACTTCCCACCTTTGCGGGCAACGGGAGAATCAATGCTTTCTCTCATTAACTCGGAAAAACACGTCCTGTCACCCACTGCCCGGCAGGAGTGCGCTAGGCCCCAAGCGAGCGAGGCTCAGTCAGGGCAGCCTTTGCTTATGGGTGCCGGCACCCAAAGTGCACATTCCTCTTCTGCAGTCGCTCTGACTATCCCACTGTTTCACTGAGAGGACGGAACTCCTTGCCTCCTCTGGGTTCCCGATTTTGAACGCTAACCGAAGGCACCTCAGCAAGGGCCGCCCACACCCACCAGATGTGTCTGTCCACACCTGCTCCTGCCTCAGCACCTGCATTAGCCTCATGGAGGTGATCTCGTTGCTTCACTGGCCTCCACGGGAACAGGGCATCACCACTCCGCCCTCTCACTGTCATCTCACAGGTTCCCACCCTCAGCACCCAGACACTCTCCCAAGGACGTGAGCATGCCAGAGGGGACATGTGCATGTCCTGTGGGTGATGTAGGCATGCTGGGATTGATGGAAGTGTGGCGGAGGGGTGGGGGAACTCGCGCGTGCCATGGTCCAGGACTGTTGCAGGCACGTGGGTGACAGCGCGCTGGGGGACGTTCGCACGCCAGGGGGGAAGGAGAGGATGCATGCACCGGAGGCCTGTGGCTGCACAGATCTGCAAACCCCTGTGGCGTGGCCAGGAGGACGTCAATCTGGCCTGCCACGGTGGCTGTCTCTACGATCGCGCACCTTCTGGGCCAGGAGGCAGGACTTGCGCAGGCACTCCTTGGTGTTGATGGCCTGCAGGCGCTACTTCAGCTCGGCCTGCAGGCTCCACTTGGCGCGCTCACAGTTGCCACCGCCATCATGTCGGGAGTACAGGCCGCCCTCCGCCGGCCCGCCTCCCCCGCCCAGAGGCTCTCCGTGCGTGCTGCCCACAGGCCTGGAGCAGCCTGGGTGGGGCGGGATGCCTGTGCACGCTGCCCCACCGGCCCGGAGCTGCCCACTGGGCTGCTCTGTGCTGGAGTGCGCTGCCCACTGGCCTGGAGCGCGCTGCCCACCAGCCGCTTTGCGCCTGCGCGCACTGTCCACTGGCCCAGAGTGGCCGATGGGGAGGTAGGCCAGACGTCCCGCCCCACCCTGCCCTGCCCCCTCCGCGCTGCCCACAGGCTCTCCGCGGGGTGGGGTGGGGCGGAAACTCCTGCGTCATCGCTGTGGCAACGACGCAAGCATCTCAGCCTGGGCTGCCACTGTCTTTGTCACGGAGTGACCCTCAATTTGCATATCCCCACCTTATTGGCTGTGGACGCCACCATCTTTGTCGTGGAGTTACGGTCAATTTGCATATTCCCTGTTTATTAGATAGGATAAGCCTTCCACTTTAAGGGAAACAGCCAATAGCAAGTGCTATCAAATGATAACATTAGCCCTAACCGGTTTGGCTCAGTGGATAGAGCATTGGCCTGCGGACTGAGAGGTCCCAGGTTCGATTCCGGTCAAGGGCATGTACCTTGGTTGCGGGCACATCTCCAGTAGGAGGTGTGCGGGAGGCAGCTGATCAATGTTTCTCTCTCATCGATGTTTCTTACTCTCTATCCCTCTCCCTCTTTGTAAAAAAAATCAATAAAATATATTTAAAAAAATGATAACATTAGAGCTTTCAAATAAAATTAAAGTTTTGAAAAATTTGTATCAATCATTGTGTGAAAGCTTCCCAGTATTTATTTATTATTTTTTTGTTAATCCTCACTTGATATTTTTTCATTGATTTTTAGACAGGTGGAGGGGAGGGTAGGGGGGAGAGAGAGAGAGAGAGAGAGAGAGAGAGAGACAGACAGACAGACAGACAGGACAGACATTGATGTGAGAGAGATACAACACAGGCCCCAATTGGGGGCAGGGATTGACCTGTAACCCAGGTACGTGCCCTTGATTGGGAATCAAACCCTTGACCCTTTGGTGTGTGGGCTGATGTTCTAACCACTTAGCAATTCAGGCCAGAACAAAAAACTTTCCAGTATTTAAAAACTTTCTGGTGAGCTGACTGGTAAGATCAATGGTGATATTAACAAATATAATTTTTTTGAAATTGTATAATGCAATGAGTCAACATTTGGAGCATCTGCAGTGAACCATTATTTTCAAATTATCGATTCATGATTTTATAGAATCATGTATGGGTAATAGATCCATTCAAAGTGCACAATAAACCAGTGAATTTTAATGTAACAGAGTATGAAAAGTTCATTGTTATGGTTTCAGAGTTCATGTTGTAACTAACCTTTAAGGGGACTATCTCAGAGTTTTTAATGTAGTATCAAAGAAGAGTAGTTATAATGACTTGAAAAGGCCATTAAAATACTCCTCCTTTTTCCCAACTGGTGTATCTGCGTGAGGCCAGATATTCTTTGTTCTTCAACAAAACCTACCTATTGCAACAAATTGAATGCATCCAGTTGTCTCCTGTTAAGTCAGTGATTTGCAGAAATGTAAAACAGTGCCAATCACTACTTTTTTATTTTGTATTGGAAAATAGTTATTTTTTATAAAAATATGTTATTTATGCTAACATAAAAACTATCATTGTTTATAAACCAAACCCTGCATAGGGTGGCATTTCCCAAGTCTGTTTTTCTGAGTCCCTAGGATGTGATCATAACATGTATCATGGAATTTTCACATAAAACATACACACACACACACACACACATATACACTGAGTGGCCAGATTATTATGATCTCTGAATGTATATCCTATCTAATAAAGAGGGAATATGCTAATTGACCATCACTCCGTCACAAAGATGGCTGCACCCACAGCTGAGGCCAAGTTCCCATAAGGAGCCTTAATGACCAATCAGCAGGGACCTGAGGCTACACCCTCCCCTGCCCCTGTGGGGCTTGACAGGGGACCTCAGGCCTCGCCCCCTGCCTGGGCACCAGCTGGGGGACCTCAGGCCGTGCCCCCAACCCTGGCACCAGGCTGGGGGACCTCAGGCCGCACCCCCTGCCCCAGCACTGGGCCAGGGGACCTGAGGCTGCACCCCCCTGCCTGGCAGGGCTTGACAGGGGACCTCAGGCCATGCCTCCCACCCAGCAGGGCTTGACAGGAGACCTCAAGGTGCACTTCCTGTCCTGGTGCTGGGCTAGACCTTAGGCTGCTCCCCCCGCCCCAGCGCCAGGCCAGGGGACCTCAGGCCATGCCCCCCACCTGGTGAGGCTTGACAGGGGACTTCAGGCTGCACCCCCCACCCCGGCACCAGGCCGGGGGACCTCAGACCGCACCCACCACCTGGTGGGGCTTGACAGGGGACCTCAGGCCACGCCCCCTGCCCCAGCACTGGGCCAGGGGACCTGAGGCTGGGCCCCCCTGCCTGGCTGGGTTTGACGGGGGACCTCAGGCCATGCCCCCCACCCAGCAGGGCTTGAGGGGGGACCTCAAGGTGCACCCCCAGTGTTGGGTCGGGGAAACACAGGCTGCGCCCCGCCCAGTGGGGCTTGATGGGGCACCTGAGGCTGTGCCCCCCTGCTGGTGGGGCTTGATGGGGGACCTGAGGCTGCGCCCTCCTCCCAGTGCTGGACCGGGGGACCTGAGGCTGCACCCCCCCCCCCTCCGCCTTGACGGGGAACCTCAGGCCATGCCCCCCACCCAGCGGGGCTTGACAGGGATCTGAGGCCGTGTCCCCCTGTCCTGGCACCAGGCCAGGGGACCTGAGGCTACGCCCCCTGCCCAGTGGGGCTTGACAAGGGTGGGACTGGCCGGGTCTGGATCTAGCCCAATGCAGGGGGGAGGGAGCCGGCTGGGTCTGGGTCTCATGTGATTTTGAGGCGCATGTGGGTGGGTGGGGACTTCACTCTGGCTCCCATGGTGAGCCCCAGTCTCTGACAGGAGGAAGGTTTTCATATACATTTTACTAATTTTCTTTATCTCTGACACTTCTATTATAGAGAAAGGGCAAATAGCAATATTAAATTATTTCCTCTAATTAATCCCCTTTTAATGTGCATGAATTTCGTGCACCGGGCCACTAGTGTGTGTGTGTGTGTGTGTATATATATATTTACACACACACACACACACACACACACACACACACATATATATATATATATATTAGAGGCCCAGTGCATGAATTCGTGCATGGGTGGGGTCCGGCCAGCCTGGCCAGGGGGAGGGGACATGGGTGGTTGGCCGGCCTGCCTGCTGGTCGAACTCCTGGTCAAGGGGACAATTTGCATATTAGCCTTTTATTATATAGGACATACACTGAGTGGCCAGATTATTATGCATTCAGAGATCATAATAATCTGGCCACTCAGTGTGTGTGTGTACACACACACACACACACACACACACACACACAAAAAAAAAAAGCCTAGGCGACTGTCTGACCATCTGACTGGTAGCTATGATGCGCAGTGACCACCAGGGGGCAGATGCTCAACGCAGGAGCTGCTGAGTTGTGGTGACTTGGTAGCTGCGGTTCTCGGGTGATGCACCCAGAACCAGAGAGGAGGGAGCCTGATTCCAAGGTGTGTCACCTGGAGAACCGCCCTCTCACAATCTGGGACCCCTTGGGGGATGTCAGAGAGCGGGTTTCGGGCCGATCCCTGCAGGCCAGGCTGAGGGACCCCACCAGTGCATGAATCTGTGCACTGGGCCTCTAGTGATTAAATAGCTTACCTTTTTTTTTTTTTTTTTTAAATTTAAAGGTGTGTGTGTGTGTGTGTGTGTGTGTGTGTGTGGTTTGGCATAGTATTTATGTAAAGGGTTAAATAGTAAATTTAAGTCTTGTGGCCATACAGCCTGTATCACAACTTGTTAACTCTGCTATTGTCATGTAACAGCAGTCATAAATAATACAGAAACCAAGGAGGATGACGGTGTTCCAATAAAACTTTGACACAAATTTGATTTTTCTGTACTCTTTATGTGTCATGGAATGTTATTTTTTATTATTATTTACTATCATTTTGTAGGTAGTGGGCCAGATTCAGCTCGTTGGCCAAAGTTTACCAACTTGTTTTTGTCATGGGTGATTGTATGGCCCTAACCAACAACGCTTTTTGATCATAGGATTATTTTCTAATTGTTATGGAGAAATGTAGGTAGGAAAGCAAGCGTGCCAGAAATCTACAGAGTGTTTGCAGCTGAACCTGTAAACCAAAGTAGCTTCTCAGTCTTCTTTGAATTTGCATGGAGAAGAGGGCCTTTTAAATCTTTTATCTTAGTTTATGCCCATATGACTCTGTAAGGTAAATGCTTTGATCCTTTTATGGATGGAGAAACTGAGGTGCAGAGGACAGCTAGCATGTCCCAAATCACAAGTAGACTGGGGGCTGAGTCCAGGCTGGTACCAGAGCTGCTGTGCTTCACACGCCAGGCCAGTGCTGCTCTCCTTACCCGTGTGGACCTGTGTCTGTACAGAAAGGCCTATCGATAACTTTAGGGTCACTGAAAGACTTCATACCCAACATTGAAAAAAATAAAAAAGGAGAAATGAAGTCACAGTTAGAGTGCAGCTGCGTGCTGGGGATTTTTGCATGTTCTTGTACAAAGTATTCTTATTTTACCACAGTGAGGAAGACTTGGTTTCTACCTATAAGGAATTTAGAGTCTAGTAGGCTTAATGATTCGCAACTAGTATTGTCCTCCCTCACTATTTAGAAATGTGTAGGGCAGTTGTAATTGTCATAAATACTGAGAGGTGCCATTAGAATTTTGTATGTGGGATTAAATTACAATGGAGGATTGTCCCACCCAAAATTCTGGTAGAGACCCTGTTGAGAAACACTGGGCTGAGTAAGTAATAGTAATGATAATGATCAGCTTGCATGTTGAGCACTGCTTCTGTGTTCTGTGAGCTCTACAAATACAGGCCCATATTCTCTGATCTGCAGCTCTAAATTAAAAACCTCTAAATCTGAGTTGGATTTTTTTTTAATAAACCCATTTGGTGGTAAAACAGGATGTGAATGGATGTGAGACTTTTTAAAGTTGAAAACTATTTTTAACAGCTTTATTGAGGTATAGTTTCCATACCATAACATTTACGTGCATCAAGTGTATAATTTAGTAATTTTTAGTAAACTTGTTAAATTTATAACTATTACCATAATCTAGTTTTGTAATATTTTCTTTATCCCCTCAATTCTCTTGAGCCTGCCTGTCTTTTTATGGGTTTTGCCCTTTTAGTGTCAATTTTCAGATGCTCCACTGAAGGAATAAGAAAAGTGTTTGTTAATAGGGTGCTGCTCCAGATCCTGTTGGGATGTTGGGTGTTACTTTTCTGAAATCTGGAAAATTGTGAATTCTAAGACACACCTGGACTCAGATGCTTCTGGTAAGGGATTGTGGACTGAATGAACACATTCAATCCCTACAAGAACCTGTGGAGTAGACGCCATTATTGTTCCTCATTTTACAGTTGTAGAAACGGAGGCATGGAGAGGCTAAGCAGTCTGCCTAAGATATGCAGTGTGTCAGTGTTGAAGCCATAGTTACCTCTTAGATGTGATCTTAGCTACTGGGCTTTTACCACTGCTCTTTCTGTCTGGCTGAATGGAATGCCACGAGGACACCTGGTCAGAGTCCAGAAGAGAGAAACCCCAAAAAATGGCATGGCAGCTGGGTCTGTGATAGAATTTGCCTGTGTTTAGAGATGGAAGAAATCATGTTATTTTATTTTTATTTGAGTCGATACTAAAGAATATTTATAAAATACTTTAAACTTTACCTCAAGATACCATGAGAACCAGTGGGTCTACACTCCCCATAAGTAAATCATTACTGTTCATGTCTCTGTGCATCCCTCCTCTTTCCTCCCCCAACCCACATAGAGGAGACCACTATAAGCAAGATTTTCATGCTTATCTTTCTTTACTTTATGGTTTACCCATGTATGCTTAAGATAGCAACCTATCTTTAGCTTTGTACCATTTTGAAGTTTATATAAGTGGAATTATATGGAATATATTCTTCTGGAATTTATCTATAATTCGTTTTCATTGCTGTGTATTAGAATATACCACCATCTGTTTATACATTTACTGTTGGACGTTGGGGATGTTTCCATTCTTTTTCTAGTTGAGATGGTGCTGAATTTCTCGGTGCACGTGTGCAGAGGACTTCTAGCAGTGGAGTTGCAGTCAGCGTGTATCTTCAGCTTCACTGGACGAGGCCCGGTTGTTTTTCCAAGGGTTATATGCATTTAAACTCCCCTCCAGTAATGTATAGTGTTGTGTTTGCTTTCCTATCCTTGCTAACACTTGATGTCACGCCTTTTAATTTCTCTAATCAAATGGTGTATCATTGTGGTTTTAATATGTATTTCCCTGGTGACTAATGAGATTGGGCATCTTTTTAGGTAGCCATTTAGTTTTCCTCTTTTGTGAAGTGTCTGTCTAGTCTTATGCCCATTTTTCTATTGAATTGTTATTTATTATTATTTACTGAACTTCTTTATATGTTCTGGACCCTACTTCTTTGTAGACCACATGTTATACAAATATTTCTCCCAGTTTGTGGTTTGTTCTTTTGGTCTCTTCGTTGTATCTTTTGATAAATAGAGTTCTTAATTTTAATGTGGCTAATTTATTTATCTTTCTATTATGATTTTTTTTTATTTAACAAGTGCTTGTGGAGTACTTTCTACTATTACCCAAAGTGCACATTCTATGTGCCAGACACTTTTCTAAGCACTTTATAAATATTTACTAATTTAATCCTCATAACACATTAGAGATGAATACTGTTTTATAGGTGAGGAAACTGAGGGATGGATGGTTAAGTGACTTGCCAAGGTCACCCAACTAGTAAGTGGGTGCCAATAACTTGTTTAAGAAATCATTTCCTACCATGACACTATGCAGATGATTTTCTTATATCATCCCCTAAAACATTTGTTTTCTTTAACATTTAGGTTTTTAATTGCTCTGTAATAGACCTTGGTGTATGGTGTGAGGTGAGGGTTGTTTTCTTTTTTTCTATGTGGCTAATCAGTCGTTCCAGCACAGACTACTTAAAAGTCTAAAAAATTACTTCCCCACGTCTCTGCAACACAAGCTGTATGACAAATCAAATTTCCTGGTATGCCCAGATACATTCCTGGCTTCTCTTTTCAGTCGTGAATTTGTCTGTCTGTGCGTCAGCACCACACTGTGTTAATTTCTATGACTTTATAATAAATCTTGTTATCTGTTAAGTCACATCCTTTCACTTTGTTCTACTTTATCGAGGGTGTCTTGGAAAGCTTTTCACTTTTTGAAAGCAAAATGGTAGAATTCTTCTTACTTTTTGAAACCAAAATTGTAGGAGAATTTCTTGAAAGCAAAATGGTAGGAGCTTCTTACTTTTTGAAAGCAAAATGGTAGGAGAGGCCCTTCACATGTAGGGCTTTTGGAAAATGGTTTATCACTGCTACTGCATTTACCTGTTTGCTAAAAGTTAAGTAGACACAATTTCGTTTGAGTGGCTCAAGCTTGATCTATCCTCATGGCAAAAGTCTCTTCAAATGCACCCCATGAAGTGGCCTATAGGAGGCTCTGAATCTGGGGTAAAGGAGGGGAAGGGGAAAGGAAAGCTGTTTGATGGATTAATATTCCCTGTGTTTAGCTCATTACATTGGTAGTTTTAGAACACTTGCCAAGGAACTTCAAAAGTTATATGTGGTATGCTTCCCTGTGTTGGAAAACAAGATGTTTAATCTTATGATTAAGTTGTCTTATTCGACAAGGAAGAGATAGTGGCACCCAGCTGGCCTTAAATGACTGATGTACAGTTTGGTACTTAATCTTGCCTTGACTCTATTGACGGAATTAAAGTAGAATGCCTAGAGTCTTCATTGGGAATATTTCTGCCCCCAAATATTACATCAGAGTAATATCAAATAGAATGATAACACTGGTGTTATTCGGCACAAACTTCCCTTTCCTGTCACCCTTTTCTGTAGAAAGTATTATTTATGCTGCAAAAAACAGCTTGCAAATAACACCAGTGTGCTAAGTCATAGCCTTTCTCAACCTAGTTGGCCGAAGTGTAGCATGATTAGGCTTTGTGAAAATTATAGTTGCGGTTGCTTTTTGATAGAGGGCTGTGAATTCCTGGGCCACAGGGAGCATTTACCTAAGGAAAACCTGCCAGCCCCAAGTCTCTGCAGCTGCAGACGGCAGCCAGGTCTTATTCCATGGACCAAAGAAATACATCATCTGCCAGTGTGCCCCCTTCATCTCTTGCTAACGTCCCCTTCTCACTCTCTTTTAGCCATGATGGGTTCTTTGCTGTTCTTCAAAATGCCAAGCACACTTGCATCTCAGACTTGGACCCTTTTCTTCCTTCTGTCTGGAATGTGATTCCTCAGATATATGTTTGGTTCACACCTAATCACCTGCATATCTACTCATATGTCACCTTCTCAGAGAGGTCTTCCCTGACCAACCTCTAAAAGAATAGGTGTCACCCTGTCCCACCCCTTGCTTCCCTTCCTGCCTGATTTTCTACATGGCACCTGACACATTGTATTGTCTGTCTCTCCCCTTCTTCCCCCTTCCCCCCCCCCCCCGCCCCGTCCACTGGGAAGTCATCTCCTAGAGGACAGGGGCTTTGTCTTTTTCACGCTGTATTGTCAATGCCCAGAACAGTGCCTGCCATGTGGAGGCCACTTGATTGCTCGTTGCTGAGTGAATGAGGCTGCTTGCCAAGGGGAGAAGGGCAGAGAGAGGGACCGGGAGCAGGCTTGTCCCTACCACCAGCCAGCTGGCCCCTTCCTGAGGCTCCCGCAGCATTCTGCTGGCCTCTGTTAGAATCAGGCACCCTTTAGGTAGCTCTTCCTTTACATGCTGAGCTCCTTGAGGCAAGGATCTGTCTTACGTTTTTTTTTCCTTCTGTCATCCCGCTGCCTCTCTTTTCTCTCATGGTAGACTCTTTGGCTGTTAACAAGACGCAGGTAACCATTGTCTTCCCCAAGGAGGAGAGCAGTAAAGTAGGCAACACTCTGATTTCTTATGCAAACTTCTGGCTGAAGAAGCATTTTCATTCTGAATTCTTGTATGTACTTAAGTCTCGTGTAAGAAAACGCCATTGACTATAATCTTGATGATAGTAGTAAACAAGGCCATTCTGTCTTGTTTACTACAGTCTTGTGCCTGACGCGTGACACCCAGGCACGGTAAATGTTTACTAATAACGCAGTGCTGAAGTTAACTTTATGTGACTTTTATTATTGTTGATGTCAAAAATTACACTTTAAGATTACACCATCTGTACAGGATCTGTAGGGAATAACAGTTTCTCTTTGTGAAACTCCCTTGTTGCTCACCTGACCTCATGTCATGTTGGACAAAGGATCTAGAGAGACGTGCAACCCCTTCTGTAGTCAGAAAATTCACAAATGTTCAGACATTGAAGTCTCCCTTAAGTAATTGATTGCTTTTACTTCATTGAATGATACCAACAATTCACGTACCTTCCAGAAGAGAGCTGTGATCCTGCTTCCTCCTCACCAGAGAGTTGATGCCTCAAGTATTTGATTACTGAGGAAGGAGACCCTATAGTCTCTAGGATCAATTTACAAGATGAAGGGTAGGCAACACAGCCACTGATAGAAAATGCTGCCTTAGTAAAAAAAAGGTAAGGCCAAATGTCTACAGTGCAGAACATCCTCACTAACAAATAGTTGATTGTGATGAAGAGCAGGCAGTGGACTAAGCTCCGCGTAGTTATAGCCACGTCTTCTATATATTGCCAGGGGTGCTTAGGCAGGAACAAGGGCCAGAGCTTTTGCCGGTTTTGCTGACCAGGATTGTATCAGAAATTCTTAGAGAGGGAGGAGTTCTGGTTTGTGGGTTTCTTTCTGGTTGGGAGGAGTGTGGCCTGGGCAGAGCACTGAAGTGAGAAGACCTAGCCATGTGTCCTAAGTAAGTCTGTAAACCTAACCGAGCCTCACTGTGCCCCCTTTACACAGGCAAAGCATCATGAGGTGATGTTTGGATTAAGTGAGAGAATGTGATCCTTTGTGGATGACGAAGTTTTATGAAAATAACGTGATATGGTGGTATTGCATACTTGCTTGTCAAGACCCCAAACTTGAATAACTGCTATTATTTATCTTCTTAGGTACCTGCAGCCATGCAGCCAAGTATGGCTGAAAATGTCATTTAGCTAAGATGATTGGTGATGATTAAAATGGTCATTAACCTCAAGTGACAACTTAATGCTACTGGCATTGATACTATCTTTAATCAAGTCCATTGTCTCTCATTTTTTGACACCAATTTCATATATTATCCTCTCTCCTTACACTTCCTTTCCATCCTCACTCTCTGCTCATGGCCTTCTCATTTCCTTGAAAAAGTTGAAGCCACCAGAAGAGAGTGTCTACAAGCTCCCACTGCCATCTCCACCCATCTGCCTACATTTCTATCCACAGGCGCCACTGCCCCTCCCGAAGGCCAGCCGCTTCATTTGCACTCCAGCTTGCACCCAGCCTTGCCTATTCAAGTTCTCCTGCTCTCTCCGCTTTATCTATTTACTAGAGGCCCGGGCATCAATTCGTGCACGGCGGGGGGGGGGGGGGGAGGGTTGTTCCTGGGTTCCTGGGTTCCCGGGTTCCCTCGTTCCCTCAGCCTGGCTTGCACCCTCTCGCAGTCCAGGACCCTCAGGGGATGTCCTCCTGCCTGCAGCGGATGTGAGAGAGGCTCCTGCCACTGCACTCGCTAGCCATGAGCCCAGCTTCTGGCTGAGTGGCGCTCCCCCTTTGGGAGAGCACTGACCACCAGGGGGAAGCTCCTGCGTTGAGCGTCTGCCCCCTGGTGGTCAGTGCGCATCATAGCGACCAGTCATTCCTCCGTTGGGTCGATTTGCATATTAGGGTTTTATTATATAGGATTTAGCTATCCTGATTGTTTCCCATCAGTACATAAACATGAGGTTATTATTTCTCCCATTGGGACTCCATTCCTCCCTTGATTTCTTTTCAGCTACTACCCCATTTCCTCTTTTCTTCTATAGCTGAAATTTTCAACTTATTTTCTATACTCCCTGTTGCATATTTCTCTTTTCACATCCCCCTTTGAAATCTAATCAGGCTTTTGCTACCACCACTCCACCCAAACTGCTCTCATCAAGGTTACTACTGATCTTCCTGTTGCTTAATTCAGTGGTCAGTTTTCAGCCAGCTTTGTACTTGATTCAGAGTATTTGCCACATGCAGCATCCTTCCTCCTTGATGCACTGTCTTCTCATGGCTCCCAGGATGCCAGTTCTTTGGTTTCTCCGTGCTTCACCTGGGACTCCCTCTCAGCTTCCTTTACTGATTCCTCCTCAATCTCTTCATGTTGGCGTGCTCTGGGATGCAGTCAGAGGGACCTCCTCTTGTTTCCATCAGCACTCCCTCCCTCAGTGATCTTACCCATCTGTGATTTTAAATGTACCCAGAAGCTGATATCCCACGTGCTCCAGCTTAGCCTTCACTTCTGCACTCCAGCTCGTGTATCCACCTGCCCTCAGAGAGGCAAGCCCTGTCCCGCTTGCCCTGTGTGTCCTCCACCACTGACCAGTTGTCGCTGTATTTGCTGGTTGTTGGTTGTCATTTCTGTGCCCTCCACTGGAATGGAAGCTCCACAAGGGAGGTCTTTTGATTTACTATTGTAGCCGTAGCACCTAGAAGGATAAATGTGTTTGGTTGCAATATTCAGTGAAGACTAATAATTCACTGTTATGCCCTGTTTCAGCTCTCCCTATGTCCAGTGGTGCTTTAACCCTTCATTGATTGGTCTCTAAAATCTCTTAATTAATCCATTTGGCAAAATGATATCATTGTTTCTGGATAACCCTGTTTAATTGATTTCAGATGTTTTAGTATGCAGTATTAAGTATATTTTCATGATTGATTTAGGGAGGCCATTGGAGAAGTAGAAAGATGTTTGACTTTAAAGCCAGGCACTTATGAGCTTAAATTCTTGCTCTTCCACTAAAGAGCTACAGAACCTTAGTCAAAACATAGCAACCCTAGGCCTTCGTTTTCTTATTTGCGATGTGAAATGACATTTGTATATTAGGGCTGTTAGGATAAATTAAATGTAGAATATATGAACTGCATCTAACATACTTGTAATTCTTGGCACATAATAGGTGTTCAGTAATAACTATTAGCTTACTGTCCTTAGCTGTACAGATGAGCTTTAGGATTGCTTGCAATTCTAATAATTTTGAAATTAAAATTTTGCCATTTTTCCCTTTTAAATGTTGGCAATTGGTCTTTGGGTTGAAAACATAATTGTCTAATATAACATTGTTTCTGTGGTAAAAATTAGATTTGATTTATGTTATTTCAACTTAGAGTCTTTTTCAGGAATTTACTCTGCTACAGAGTTCAAGGACTGCCTTTCAGTAAATTTTACTTAACTAGAATGCTTAGGAATGGAATGTTCTGGAGGAACTGAATCTCCCAATTAATGAGAAAGGAACTCATTTCATGGGGGAGGCTCTTTCTAAAATGCCTTTATTTGTACACTGAGCATAATTCCCAAGTGTACAGTGAGTGCACAGTAAATACTTGGTTACTTGTCTTGATCTAGAGACACTCACCTGATCTCTTCTATATTGAATTGCCCTGAGATATAGAAAGTATAGGTGATGCTGCTGAATACAAACTCAGCACAGGCCTGAAAATATCTTCAAAGAGCCTTTTGGCTTTGAATTCTAAATGTCAATAGTAGCCACATTCCTGATAATTACTTATTGCTTGTACCTACTTAGAGGAAGGATTGTAGATGGCCCTAGTTCAAAGGAAGCCAAACGAAGACATCTAGACAATGCATGCAAATACACCTGCCCATGTTCTCGTGCACACAGGGTCGGTCTCTCTCTCTCTCTCTCTCTCTCTCTCTCTCTCTCTCTCTCTCTCTCTCACAGTTACATGATTAAGATAAAACTGTT
This sequence comes from Plecotus auritus, assembly GCF_963455305.1. Lineage (NCBI taxonomy): Eukaryota > Metazoa > Chordata > Mammalia > Chiroptera > Vespertilionidae > Plecotus > Plecotus auritus. Next base: position 135,521,003 of record NC_137773.1, on the reverse strand, counting down.
AAATTCAAGATACAGTCCAATATAGATCATAGATCACTAGGCAATATGTGGCAAGTGCCAAATTAACAGGATGCATGTAAGTTCTGTGATTTCAAAGAAGGAATGATTAGCAAAGGCTAACAATGGTCAGAGAAGGCTTCCTGGGAAAAGTGAGATTGGAGCTGGCACTAGAAGAGTCGGATTGTGCCTTGTGATACAGTTTCTGAGGTTGTCCAGCCAGAGACGAGGGGATGGTTCTCAGGCCAGTCCATACCCACCTCTGGGAGGACTGGGCAAGTCTGGTGATTGCTTTACAGCTTCCCTGGGGAAACAGCTCATTATCCCTAAGTCATATCCTGTTTGTGCTGTGATTTAGTGTTTTGTGGACTTTGGGTTAAGACTGAAGGTGGTTCTTAAGTTGGAAGGACAGGAGAGGGAGTTTAGGACCAAGTCTGTTGTGGGGAAGTGTTTGAACCATCAGTTTCCTGCGTGTGCCTGACTCTTCAGAGGTGGGTTCATGAGGGCAGCCTTTGGCTGTGGGTTTCTCTCGGGTGATGTGATGGATGATTCTGTGGGAGAAGGAAAAGGAGATTCAGATTTTAGGAAGAAAGAAACATGGCACCATTCATAAATCCCCCACTCACTGAAAACCAAACACAGAGATTATGCCACGTGGCAGGGACGGGAGCAGTGGGGTGGCAGGAGAGAGCTGTTGCACAGTGTGGTGCAGAAGTAGGTTTACAGTTGTGAGCACTTGAAACACAGAGTTTATTCTTGTATTATTATTTATTAATTATTGTATTTTTTCCATACAAACAACTGTAAACTTACTTTGCCCCACCCTGTATATTGGTGTACTTTCTCAACTCTTAGGATTGTTTACTGGGAGACTGTAGCTGTCACTAGTTGGTTATACTAGCTGGGGGTGTATGGCCAAGAGCCCACCGTCTTGCCCTGGCTTCATGTGAGTCATGAGGGACTCTCTGTTGGTAGAGGCTGAGATGGGAAAGGAGGACCATTATTGTCACAGTGTGACAGGCACACTTCTCCATGGCAGCTGCAGCTGCGGATGTGTGCTTAGGTTAAACACGAACCCTAACCAGGAAAATAACCTTGTCTTTTTTATTGAAGCAAAATTGACTTACAATATTATGTTAACAGTGATTCCATAGTTATATATATTACAAAGTGATCACCATAAAAAGTTAGCACAGTATTATTGACTATGTTCTCTATGCTGTTCATTATATCCCTAGGATTTATTTATTTTATAACTGAAGGTTTACACCCTTTAATTCCCATCACTTATTTCACTCAGCCCTTCCACCCCTACTATTCCTCTGGTAAACCACGAGTTTGTTCTCTCTGTGAGTCTGTTTCTATTTTGTTTTGTGTTTTTTTTTTAGACTTGACATTTAAGTGAAATCATACAGTATTTGCCTTTCACTACACTCAAGTGAAATCATAGAGTCTGACTTATTTCACTTAGCGTAATACCCTCGAGGTCTAATCCTATTGTCGCAAATGGCAAGGTTTCATTCTTTTTTATGACTAGGGTGTGTGTATGTAACATGTTCTTTGTCCATTCATCTATCAGTGGACACCTAGGTTGTTTCCATATCTTGGCTATTGTAAATAATGCTGCAGTGAATATAGGGGTGCATATATCTTTTTGAATTTTTTTTTGATAAATACCCAGAAGTGGAATTGCTGGGTCTTATGATAGTTGTATTTTTAAGTTTTTGAGAAACTTCCATACTGTTTTCCATAGCGGCTGCACCAACTTACATTCCCACAACAGCGTGCAAGGGTAAAGAAACCTTGTCTTTTTAGAACCCCCCAATTTCAGTGCCTCTCTGTATAAGATAGTGAGCTTTTTGCAAAGGCTCACTCATGAAAAAGTATAACCCATGTGACAGTGAACTTGAATCCTAGATGTTGTGCTTTAATAAACACCCAGACCATCCCTGGTCCCTGGCCTGCTTGTTCAGTGCTCTCTAAATAACAGGTGGTGGGGGGAACTGCTGGCTCTGAGCAATTTGGACTCATAACATTTCCTGGAAGTGCCTTAGATATCACCCTGTTTTTACAAATGAGAAAACCACCTCACAGCCTGTGGATGGATTTTTTTGAGGTCAACAAGGTCTATTTGCTGTTGACTCTAAATTTAGATATCTACCCCGACCTCTTGGTCATCTTGACTTGTACGTTTCCAAGGCTCAAACTTGACACTTCCTGAATGGAACCCAGCTCCCCCTCTAGCCTGGCCATCGCAGCCTTCCCTGTCCATGCAGCTGGCATTTCATCCACCTCGGTGCTGACAACCTCAAGTCTGGGAATTTCTTGGATTCTTCCTTATTCCTGATCCTACCATCAGAATCATCAGCCAGTCCTGATTTCTCTGCCTCTGGGGTTATTTGGAAACTCTCTACTAGTACATGTCTTCATCACTATGACCACCTCCCTAATCTGAGCCACCATCTTTTATATCTTCAGTCTCTTCTCCACTCAGTGGCTAGGTGGTCTTGTAGAAACAGATCTGAGCATGTTACTCTCTTCTCTAGATCAGTCTTATGTGAATCCAGTGGGCTTTCTGTTGGGGTCTGTGAGGCTCTGTGTGACCCCTCCTTCCCTCCCACATCCTGACTTCTATCTTCTTTGCCTGTGATGCTTCAACCTCATCAACATTATCTTAGATTCCTTAAAATAATAAGCTCTAAAATTAAATGAAGATTGTGCATATATTTTTTACTATTAAGTCTATTGCAAAGCTACATATATTTTCAAATCAAAGTACAATATTTAAGGAGAGAATAAAATATAAATGTTCACTTAGAAGATTAGTATATAAATAATGCAAAACATGGAGAAATGTAGTTGAATGAAGACTCAATTTGAGTAAAATATGCATCTTTTAAGTACAGCATTTCTTTCATTGCCATGGAGAGAGAATCTAAACATTCTGTGACTATACAGAGGTCTCCCATTTCTTGGTGTGTTCAGGGAATTCTCCTACTATTCCTTACATTTGGGGGGATTGCCCGTGCAGGAGCTGACAGCTGTGTGCAGTGTGTGTGGAGGAGGAGGAACCCCAGCCCAGGGAGGGGACTCAACTGCATGCACTGGCCTCAGGGATGGTCCCGTGGAGGTGGAGGGGGGTAGCACAGTGGCAGCTGGGGAGAGGAGGGAACAGTGCTGCTTTAAGACCCAGGCCCACTCCAGGGAGGGGGCCACCAGGGCTTGGCTCTTGACCTCCTGGCAGGTTTGGAAAAACTCCTTGTGAAGTGATTTTCATCACCTCTTCTAGGGACTTGAGTGTTTTTAGCATCTCTGCCATCTCCTCCTCTTGCCTGAGCGTTTGGATCTCTCTTCCTTCGGCCCTTAGACCAGGGAAGTCATTTTCTGCCTCAGCATCCAGTAGGTCCTGGTCCACTTTCTGTAAGCGTTCATAAGGTGGGGTGTGTTTAATGACCCCTCGCACCTGGCATCGTCTACGGATGGCCCGATTCTCACACATTCCTCTTTTGCCGCGCTCAGCACCTCAGTGAGTTGGCATTTCCCCTCATTTGTACAGCCAGTGCTTTTGTGAGTCTGACTATAAATAAAGACCCACCAAGAAGCCGATGACAGGTGGACATACTAATGTCTACCACTGGAGTATGTGGGCAATGAGGTATGGACTCAGACCACGGGGCAGCTCCACTGCCACCTTGCCCAGCTCCACCAAGGACCACAGCTCCTCCCTGGACCATCTGCACAGGGACTGCCCCATCACAGGGAGCCTCCTGCCACAACATTCCACCTGGAACCCCAGCAAGGGGGACCTGATTAGTCATCAGTGATATGGTTGGGGTGGGGGGAGATTTGTAAGTAAAATATCCTCATCTCTATGGCTACCTAACAAACATTCTCCTTCATTTCTACCTGTATGTTTTTGTATCAGTATAAATTTAAAGATAGTCAAAATATTTTTTAAAAGCTCTGATTGCCACAGAACTTTCAAATGTATTCTTTCCACCCAGAAACTCCTTTTTATCCATTAGTTCCTCACTTAAATGTCACTTCCTTTAGGCCTCAGCTAATTCCTCTACCTAACAAGTTCTCCCATATTTGTCTCTATCACGATACCTGGCATTATCTACAACTGCTTATTGGTTAATTTGGTTATTTCCTGTACTGGTTGCTGTCAGGGAAGGGCCTATGTTTATTTTGCTCATCCATGTGAATTCCCTCCCCCCCCTCTTTTGTCTCCAACTCAGCTCCTATTACTCTGCCCTTCCTTAATTCCACTCAAGCAACACTGGTCTCCTTGCTGTTCCTCAAACATGCTGGGCTTGCTTCTGCTCCAGGGCCTTTGCACTTGCTGGGCCATTTGTCCAGAAGGTATTTTAACACAGATATCTGCATGGCTGACTCTCATTTTCTTTAGACCTTTACTGAAAGTTGTCTTTTTGGTGAAGACTTTTCTGGTCCCTGTGTCTAAAACTGTACCCACCCTGACACTTCACACTGTCCTCCAGTGCTTTATTTCTCTCCCTTATAATTGCCATTGTCTATTACATGGCACATTTTGCTTATTTATCTTATTTATTGTCTGTCTCCCCCACTAGAATGAAAACTCCATGGGTTTCTGGTGTTTTTTTTTTTTTTTTTCTACTGTATGCCCAGTATCTTAAATAGTTTTGGGCACATGGTACTGTATAAATTTTTGCTGAATGAATGGTTGCATGAATAATGTATGCTCAGTGAATGGTACATAGTGGGCACAGTACACTTGTTGTAGTGAGCTATACATAAAATGTACCATGTTAACCATTTTTACCTGTACAGTTCAGGGGCACAGATACACTGACCTCCTTGTGCAATCCTCACAACCATCTGCTCTGTATACTTTTCTGAAATGAAAGCATCCCAGAGGAAGTAAGTAACTGAATGAATGTAAAGCAGGTTTACAGTGTAGGTCTCTTGACTTGGGGCCCAGTGTTCTCTGCACATCATTGTGCTAAGGAGGAGGGAGGGTGAGATGAGTCCGAGTACCATCTCAGGAGGCCTGGTGGCTACAGCAAAGATGCTCAGAAATGTGGCACATGTTCTATATGGCTCCTCTTGTAAGTGATGAGGGCCCTACGCCATGTTCCCTTCTCCCCGCCACGCACACCTATGTCCCTTCTTCCACACCTGAGGATGTGACTCACTTCCCACTGTGGGATGATGTGAACAGGACGTGCTTCTTCTTCGAAGCTTTCTTCCGGGACCCACATCATGAGAGGACCCCAGCTGCCTCCCTTTGTGTCCCTAAGAGACTATGCCATTGATGGCAGGGCACTGTTGATTTCTGATTCTAAAATAAACACAAAATGTTAAGTGCAGGTCAAAATCATTGGCTATGGCATTCTCCCAGATGGATGGGAGAGAGGGTTGTTTTAAGCCCTGAGTAGTTTCTTCTCATGGGCTTGTTGAATTCTGTAGAAACCTGCCTTTCCATGCACCTTACCATTTCAGGGCCTTCCCTGCTGAAACCCACAAGGCGGGTTCTCACGGTTCTCCATCACATGTCCTGCCCTGGGTTCCTCAGTGACCTTGCAGTGGTGTTTTCCCTTCATGACCCCATTGCAGTCTTGAGACAGAAGGATAGGGCAGGCACAGCTCAGTGTTTGGGATCTTCTCTGCTGACTTCCTAGCATTGTGTGTGCTCCCTGCTGTTTGGGATGCAGGGAGAGGATTAGAGTGCAGGCTCGATCCCAGAGGAGCGCAGTACAGTGCTGCTGCAGGTAGAGCTGCCCTACCTGGCTACCTCATGCTGCTATGAGGGACAACCTGGTCTGTACACAGAAAGCTCTGTGTGTGTGTGTGTGTGTGTGTGTGTGTGTGTGTGTGTGTGTGCAGGCTCCAAGGACAGAGAGACACTTCTGTGGCATGGGGGTGCAGGTAAAGGCCAGGGGAGACTTCACAAAGGTACCTGTCGAGGCTAGGGGTCTGGTGGTGTGGCAGAGAGGGAGCAGTGAGGCAGAGAAGTCAGGGTGCTAGGCGGGATGGTGGTTGGGTCAGATTCCCATCTGGTTCTTGTCAGTGATAGACAGGAACTGGATTTAGTTGGGATTATGTTCATCTCTGTTGTCAGCTCTAATCATTGGTTGTTTGGCTTGCTTCCTGCCTTCACTGGGGACATTAGGACCTGTCAGGAAATTCCTGCACAGATGTGGTTGGTGCCCAGCCTTGCAGGGTCCAGGGTCAGTTGTCATTTTGCTGGTAGAGACAGTATTCAGTTTTACCTAAACTAGTGGGGTTACTCAGCCAGTACAAATATAACAGTGTCCTGGTAGGTCATTAAATGGTACTTTATGAAAGTCCAGACACACACACACACCAGTTGGTTTAATCTATTTTGATAGATTTTATTTTTACTAGTTACATCCACTTGAAAAATCACTAGTCTGTTCCCTTTATCTTAAAGGGTGCTAACACCTGTAGTCGTTCATGTGATAAGACTTGGTGTTGGATTGTTAATTGCAGTATTGACAATACTTGTACCCCCAGCAGCGTGCACTTGACAACGCTGACGGTCCTTGTCCCATCTTGGCCCTCTTTGTTCTCCTGGATGACTTGGTTTCAGCCAGATGCAGGCCCGTGGAGGGGATATACTGCTGTCTTTCAGTTGGGAAATGTTGCGATTTGTTTCCAGCACAGTGGCCCCTGAAGAAGTTGGAAGATGCCACTGACATTGGTTATATTATAAAAATAGTAAGATGCCAGTTGGTTCAGTTGGTTGGAGCCTCGTCCCATACACGAAAACGTTTCACTTGTAGGTCAGCTTTTTTCTGGTGAGTGTATCCTATTAAATTTTAAATGGATTTGAATACAGTTTGGTCTCTGGATGTGATGATTCTCAGTGTAATCTTCAGTGTGCAGAAATGCTGAAAGCTGTCGTATTCAGAGAATCATTCTCTCTCTAATAATTTCCTGTAAGAACCTAAGACTCTCTGTCCTCCGTCAGACTAATGGTTTTTCCAGTCTGGCATGCTGACGCTGATTGTGGACTTCAGGGCGTCACTGTGGGAGGACCTGGTAACCCTTTTGCCATCACCTTAAGAAGTTAGGGGTGTGGTTCAAATACGGACAACTTCCCTTAATAAGCCCTTATGGTGCCATTATTCATATTATTCTTGAGTTTGTCTAAATTGCTTTCGCAGTGGTTTTTATTTTTGGCCTTTACCATCTGGCGGAACGTGGCAGCCAGTGTGAGCACAGCGAGTTAGGATTTACCCATGTCACCCACAGTTTCCACACATATTCATTGGATTCGCTCAGAATTGATAAATGTTACAGTGTTGACGTGTGTGTGTATTTTAAACCATGTTCCTCTGAACCTTGTCACCAGTATAGTTCACAATGATATTTTCTTCTTTTTGTTTGCTGCAGGGGCTCTGAGCTGAGACCCTCTGCTGGGTAGCTCTTGTCTGAGAGTAATGAGAAGTGCATCAGAGAGTCCTGGGCTTAGTGTCTGCGCCCCACCCCCCGCCCCCCATTTCCTGGCTCTGTGGTCTGGGTGCTTCACCAAATCTCCCTGAGGTCCAGCTGCCTCATCTTTGAGGTGTGGGTGACATGTGCCTTCTTATAGATTGTACTCATTCAGACTCCTAGTTGCAAGTGATAGAATCCCAGCTCATCTTATGCAGAATAGGGGAGTTATAGCTCCTGTGGCTGGGAAGCCAGGGGGCAGCTAACTTTGGTGTCACTAGATTGAGCTCTAACAGTGCCCATGAGGGGCTGACTCTACTTCTACTTCTACTTCTACTTCTACTTCTACTTCTACTTCTACTTCTACTTCTACTTCTACTTCTACTTCTACTTCTACTACTACTACTTCTACTTCTACTTCTGCTTCTACTTCTACTACTACTACTTCTACTCCTTCTTCTTCTTCTTCTTCTTCTTCTTCTTCTTCTTCTTCTTCTTCTTCTTCTTCTTCTTCTTCTTCTTCTTCTTCTTCTTCTTCTTCTCCTCCTTCTTCTCCTTCTTCTCCTTCTTCTCCTTCTTCTCCTTCTTCTCCTTCTTCTCCTTCTTCTCCTTCTTCTCCTTCTCCTTCTTCTCCTTCTTCTCCTTCTTCTCCTTCTTCTCCTTCTTCTCCTTCTTCTTCTTCTCCTTCTCCTCCTTCTTCCCCTTCTCCTCCTTCTTCCCCTTCTCCTCCTTCTTCCCCTTCTCCTTCTCCTTCTCCTTCTCCTTCTCCTTCTCCTTCTCCTTCTCCTTCTCCTTCTCCTTCTCCTTCTCCTTCTCCTTCTCCTTCTCCTTCTCCTTCTCCTTCTCCTTCTCCTTCTCCTTCTCCTTCTCCTCCTCCTTCTCCTTCTCCTCCTCCTCCTCCTCCTCCTCCTCCTCCTCCTCCTCCTCCTCCTCCTCCTCCTCCCTTCCTCCTCCTCCTCCTGCCTTCCTCCTCCTCCTCCTGCCTTCCTCCTCCTCCTCCTCCTCCTCCTCCTCCTGCCTTCCTCCTCCCCCTCCTGCCTTCCTCCTTCCTCCTTCCTTCTTTCTTCTTTCTTCTTTCTTCTTCTTCTTTCTTCTTTTTTTTTAAATTCTCACCCAAGAATATGTTTAGAGAGAAGGGAGAGGAGAGATATCAATGGTTGCCTCCCATATGTGCCCCAACTGGTGATTGAATCTGAAACCTAGGTATGTGCCCTGATCGGGAATCAAACCCACAACCTTTTGTTGTATGGGATGACACTTTAACCAACTGAACCAATGGCTGGGGCAGGACTGACTCTTTCCTTCTCTCTCAACAATGCCTGTTTTTGCTTGACTTCTTCCTAGGATGTGGTGCCAAGGGGCCACTGGCAGCCCCAAATTCATATCTTACCAACTCAGTCATCCAGCCAAAAGAGAAAGCCTTTTCCAATAGAAAAATCAGGAAAGTCCCATAGTGGTCTCTGAGTACTTGACTTAGTGCATAGTCTGTTCTTATCTCTCCCCCCCCCCCTTTTTTTTAAAGATATGTTTTTATTGATTTCAGAGAGAGGAAGGGAGAAGGAGAGAGAGAGAAACATCAAAGATGAGAGAGAATCACTGATCAGCTGCCTCCTGCACGCCCCCCGCTGGGGATTGAGCCTGCAACCCGAGCATGTGTTCCAACTGGGAATTGAACCCTGACTTTCTGGTTCATGGGTTGATGCTCAGCCACTGAGCCACACCAGCCGGGTTGTTCTTGTCCTTTTCACCATGGCCAGGGGAACAGAGTTTTCTGGCCCTGCAGTGGCCAGAAGAAAGGGTTCCCCATAGAGAAGGAGGGTCTTACCAGGAGATTGGCAGGGCCTCCACAACAATGTGAGGTAACGAGTGGCTCCCCTGGTGGTGGTTGGACTGAGGTGATGTGGGCAGAGAGCCTAATGCAAATAGAAATCCCTGTGGATGGAATCCGCTCTGTCGACTAATGAGTTTGCCGACCACTGACCTAGGGAATGCAACTTCTTTGTATTGGCTCTAAAGCCACTTTAACCTATTAGGGTGATTCCAGCTTTAATACCTTTATCAACTTTTAATTTGACTTACCCTTAACCTTGAAATGTTTTGATAAGATCTATTTTAAGGAAGGCAGAGCAGGGGGAAATTTCAATTAATCTTCTTTTGTTATTCAGTCAAACGTTACTCATGGAGAATCTACCATATACAACATACTCTGAAGTTCTGGGAGGATGGAAAGGAACAAGGAAAAGCCCTTCCCAGGGTGTCTCATTGGTGCAGGTCACATGTATAGTTCCTGTGCTCTAAGGTAGACTATGGGAGAGTGCTTTCAGGGAAGTGGAAGCTGTCGGGAGCACAGAGTAGAGCAGGAGCCCATCCAGCTGGGAGAATGCGGGAGGGCCCAGTGGGGAGGTGGCATCGGGGCTGTGCCTTGAAGGCGGGAGGTGGTTTATAGGCGTGGGATGTAGGGGGCAAGATGGGGTGGCAGGAAGGAGCGGCAAGGGACAGGGAGCTGATTCATTCATTCTTGGGTTCACTTTATTCTAGGCTCTGTGTGTCACTGGGCATTCAAAGTCAAATAGCAGTTCCATGCTCTCGTAGAGGAAGAACATCGCCAAGAGTTGCAGGTGCCCAGGCAGTTGTCTGCATAGGGCCTGGCGAGGGCATGGTGGAGGGCACCACTGACTCCTTCCTGATGGTGAAGGGTGTGAACCAAGGCCTGGAGATGGGATGGATGGATGGTGAAAGATGAATGTGAAATGATGAGCAGTTTTGTATTTCTGGGGCAGGAGGTTCACCAGAAGGAGAGGAGGTGGAGCAGGCAGTAGAGGACCTTGAATGCCCGTTCAGAGGTTTGGCTGGGATTTTTAGGCCGGGATGGGGAACGTTTTTTCTGCCAAGGGACATTTGGATATTTATAACATCATTCGAGGGCCATACAAAATGATCAACTTAAAAAGTACCCTGCTATAACCCATGGACACAGACAATAGGGTGCTGAAGGCCTGGGGCCAGGGGCAGGGGCGGGCTGGAAAGGGGTGTCAATGGGGGAAAAAGGGGAACATATGTAATATCTTCAACAATAAAGAATTATTAATAAAATACAATTCGGTCTAGGAGGTAAAAGAAAAAAATTAGCCTGCTGAATTTGGTCAAACATAATGCTTTGGCAGGGCCAGACCAATGATTTTGTGGGCCTTATAGGACCCACGGAGTTCCCCACCTCTGCTTTAGGCACTAGGTCTCCCAGGCAGGAATTGTGAGGAGTGACCTCTGTAGCTGCTTGGGCCCCCTACTTGGCTTGATGCTCTATGATTGTCGTGTTGAAATTCTCAGTGCTCTTTAAACCAGGGCCCTGCATTTCCATTTTGTGCTGTTTGGCTCCCCCCTCCCTTCCCCCTGCCAAGTTACATAGCCTGGGGGGTGGTGACATGGTATGTCTGAGCTGTGCTTTAGGTTGTGTCCCGCTGGAGTGAAGGAGAGAGCAGGGGCAGAGGCGGGGTGGGTTGAAAAACTGTATGAGTTTTGAGGAAGAGAGATGAAGGGCCTCCATGAGGATGTATACTGAGGATGGAGTGGGGTGGCCACCTGTGGTTGCCAGGGCTACAGACTGGCTATGAAGGGCAGGGACAAGAGGAGCAGAGCTGGGCCCAGGGACTTCTGCTCAGTGCTGTCCCCTGAGCCAGGGACTGACTTCCAGTGGATAAGGCTGGTTTTCCAAACTGAGATTACAAGACTGTCTTAATATTTCTACTCGCAACAGTAAGCGAAAGCTGACATTGGCAGGCTCATTCAGGGAATGCAAAATAACCAGAAAAGACATTCGGAGACATTCTGGAATCCAACAGATGGACCAAGCAATCCTGTTAAAAACAGTAAATCACAGCTCAAACTTCAGTTAATCATAATCATATTTCTCTCTTCTTATTTAATTTTGAGCCATCTTCCTAAGTAGTTTCTTATTTTGGTTTCCGTTACTTAGAAGACCTTGTTATTATAAAGCGCCCTGCTTAAAGATGCCCGACACATGCCCTGTGAGCCAACAAACCTTAGCATTTAGGAAACGGTCTTCTCTCTGAGGGTTTGGAGGTGGTCATTTCATCTCTTACAAAGATTATTCATGAGTGAATTTACTCCCCCTTGTTCAGTTAACATAGAAATGAACACAATGGTGTATTTACCCTCTAGTTTTCAAAAACACTCTTCAAGAAAATAAAGGTGGTGCTGAGCTTTACTTAGGGTCCTGCCCAGAAGCTGACAGGTTGCACCCCAGGAAGCAGGCGCTGGGCAGTGGGGAGGGAAGGGCGTGCTGTTTTAATACGGCACATTGTTTCCTATCTGGCACAGACATAGACAAAGCACTTTTGATGCACGGACAGAGGTCACGGAGGTGCCGTCCAGCCCCAGTTGCTGTGCTAGGGCATCTTGAAATCGAGGAAGCAGCTCGGGGCCAGAAGGCACCAGGGTGAGGCTCATGAAAAGATTAAAGGGCTCCACTCCAGCCTTGTGGACAGATGGGTATCCTTTTCACATGTTGATCAAAATCTGGGCTCCTGGTGGATACAAAGGCCACTGCAGCTCTTCCTGTCCTGGTGGTGTCACCTGACACCTGGTCATCCAAAGTGGCCTTCACTAACTTGTGCACCTTTTCTATTTGGTACCATCCAGGTGTGCCACATGCTAAACATGGAGATTATACCTGCTGCTTTTTAAGGGGGTTGTGGAGGAATACCTGGTGTCATAAATGGGAGCCTGTGCAGTTCGTGAGGTGAAAAATGAAGCTGCCCTTGTTTTGATTGTTTGCTCTCAACCATTATGATGTACTTGATTTCACTGTACACTCTGGCACGGCTGTGCTGACAAGAGTGCAGGCTCTGGGGCCCGGATGCTCAGTCGGAGGTGCATGTAGACACTTGGCCAGTTCCTTGTTGTCTCCCACGGCACAAAGTATCTTGCTCTGTGCACAGGAGGCACTTGGAGTTGAATTAATCCTGTTGTACTTGTCTGGAGAAAGATGCTGGCCATCTGTAGAGTGTGAACGGAGGCTTCTACACACAGGGGCAGATTTGTGCTATAACATCCTCATCATCTCACTTGGCCTCTTTTGGCACCTAGAGCTGTGCAGGCAGAGACCACTGCCAGCTATTCCCCAGTGCCTAGGGCAGGGCTTGGCACATAGAAAGTACTTAATAAATGTTTGAGTGAGTGAATAATGAATAGGATACACCCGTCTTTCTTACATTATAGTACAAGTTCATTTCTAAGAGTCATGCCTGAGTGTCTCCAAGTTCCTACCCCTCAAGATCATGGCTTTCTCTTTTACCTCCTGCTCCCTCTCTCCTCCAAGTCTCAACACAGTGATTGACACATAGCAGTCATTTGGTATTTAGTAAGTGGCGGTAGGTATGCTGACGAGGATTAGAAGGTCTGGATTCCAGTCCAGATGTGCCCACTAGTCTCGAGACCTTGCTTAAGGAGGCTGGGCATCTGTCTGGGCCGGCAGAATCCTGCTTTGTAAAATGGGGCTACCCTTTGCTGCTCTGCGTATGCAGCTCAGAAGAAAGGGATGTGAAATGCTGGGAAAGTTATGTCTCGTACCATGGGAGCACTTGTTCTCGTTACCAAAACATGTTGGAATCCCATTTTACAGGAGGTGCAGCCAATGTGTGCGCACCTCCTTCCCATCCGCCCCAAGAACTGGTGGCTTTATTTTATGTAAATAAGTGGAGAAATCAGATACACTGTCAGTGAGAAAATTTGGAAGTCACAGTAAAGTGTAAATTTGAAAACAATAATTACCCATAAGAGGGAGCTGAGAGAGAATCACTATGAACTGTGTGGAGTATTTTTAGAGCCTTTTCCTAGGCAGGTGCGCACACAGGCACACACGATGTGATGTTAGTCATCTAACAGTTATTTTTGTATCTCATTTTCTGAAGTAAGTGTCTGTGTTAGTGAGCGTGGACTGCTGTGACAAACACCATAGCCAGGGTGGCTAACACAACATTTGTTCTCAGAGAGCTAGAGTCTGGGAAGTCCAAGATCAAGGTGCCAGCCGTCGTGTCTGGTGGGAGCCCACTTTCTGGTTTGTAGGTGGGCACCTTGCTGTACTCTCACATGAAGGAGAGGGATCTATTCTTATGTGAGCACTAACCCCACTCATGAGGGCTCCACCCTCCTGACCTCCCAAAGGCCCCGCCTCCAGTTACTATCACCTTGGGAATTAAGTTTCAACATACAAATTTCTGGATGACACAGTCCATAGCAATGGCTGATTCCAGGAGAGGAAAGAGCCTTGTCTTGCCATTTCTCCTGCCACTTGCTCGAGCCCAGTCTGGTGTGAGGCAGAGCAGGTATTTGCTAAATACCCAATAGATTTCTAGAACTTCAGGGCTGGAGAGAGTCTGAGCTATAATTTAACACTCATTTTAAATGCAGGGAACCTGAGGGCCCAGGAGGAAACAGGCCCAGGGCCCGATGGCGGCAGCGCTGGCATTCCAATCCCTGCCTGCTCACTGCCACTCCCTGCGAATGAGTTAAAGTGCAGTTGCCAGGAGGGCCGTCGGGTTGGCACTTCTGGCAGCCAGGCCCGTGCTGGGTTAATTGTTCCTGCGTCTCCGGGTTTGTGGGTACTGCTCTGTTTCAGGATAGTGTCTGGATATCGGAGCAGCTGTCTCCAGAGGAGCCTTTGTGCTGCTCTCACACCGTTCTGCTGATTTTCCGTACCAGCCCACATCTGGGGCTCCCTCTGGTATCACCATTTGTATTGTATGCAGACTCCACAAGCCTGATTTCTCATTCGAGTCTTGGTGGGAATTGATTTGTGTGTGTTTTCCATTTGACTATCTTAACATGCCTCTTTCCTTGCCTTGCCTTTTGAGCACAGTGGAAAGGGGGCCTCCTTTTGGCAGGTGGTCCATCCCGCACTCTCTCACAAGCATGTAGCTCTGCCCTTCCCTTTCTGTGGCTGTCTTATTAGCAGTCTTTCACTCACTAGCAAACATTTAAGGCCCCCTGTGTGGAAAATTCAGCATCTGTGAGCCTCCCGTCTTGAACAATCTGAGTCTGAAGAGAGATGACATGAATATAGGAAGATTATAGCTCAATTTATAGACAGTGCCCTGAATACCCAGTGGCAGGAGGCCTTCCTTGTGGTCACTGGGGGTAGGGAGACGGGTAGGCAAGGCTTGTAAAGCAGGTTGACTTGGAAAGGATGAGAAGGTTTGAGCATTTGGAGGCTGCAGGTAAACCATTCCAGGCAGAGAAGGGAGTATGAGATGAGAAGGGGTGAGTCCCTAGGTGGGGCAGGCAAGAAGGAACGTGGGGAATCCTGGGGTCTGGGACTCAGCAGTGGCAAGTTGAGTCTTCGCTTCGAGGGCCATGCTTCGTGGCCCTCTCATATCCGCCTGCCTCCCGCTTCCAGCCTCCCACCTCCTGCTCCAGTGTTGTTGGTGCAGCTAGCTTTCCTCCAGGGTGGGGCTCCTGACAGGGGTCCATGGACTACATAGGAGCCTTCTGCTGGGTTTCAGGTGACCTGGGAACTCCCTGAAATTGTGTGCATGGCTCTGTATCTGTGTGCCCTTTTTCCCTCCAGTTTTCCGAGGTCTCTGTTACCCTCAAAAGGATATGCCCAAGTCTAGGAGCAAGAAGGTTGGCACTTGGATTAATTTTAACAACTTTAAGAACTCCCAAATCGTCAAGTTTATTGGGGAAAGTTGCGTTCAGTGTGTGAGCCTCCATGTCCTCAGACATAGTTCACTGATCTCCTTAGACTGCATCCCTGATGACCAGGACTGTCTCTTGTTCTTTTCTTCTGTCCCCACCCCCACCACCCTGTCCAGAACTTGGCCTTGGGCACATGGCTATCCTATCTATAAAAGAGTAATATGCAAATTGACCATCACTCCAACACACAAGATGGCTGCCCCCATGTGGTCAAAGATGTCTGCCCCCATGTGGACACAAGATGGCCACGACAAGATGATCTGCAGGGGAGGGCAGTTGGGAGGGACCAGGCCTGCAAGGAAGGGCAGTTGGGGGTGATCAAGCCTGCAGGGGAGGGCAGTTAGGGGTGACCAGGTATGCAGGGGAGGGCAGTTAGGGGCAAACAGGCTGGCAGGGGAGCAGTTAGGCATTAATCAGGCTGGCAGGGGAGTGGTTAGGGGGTGATCAGGCTGGCAGGCAGAAGCGGTTAGGGGCAATCAGGAAGGCAGGCAGGCGAGCAGTTGGGAGGCAGCAGTCCTGGATTGTGAGAGGGATGTCCGACTGCCCGTTTAGGTCCGATACTACCGGGATCGGACCTAAACGGGCAGTCAGACATCCCTTGAGGGGTCCCAGATTGGAGAGGGTGCAGGCTGGGCTGAGGGACACATCCCCCTGTGCACTAATTTCATGCACCGGGCCTCTAGTTGGTAATGTTTGTTCAGGGAATAAATAGCTTTGATGTGAATATCAGTCCACATGTACGCAGAGTGGATGTTTTAGACCAATGGGCCACCTCTAGGATCCCGAGGCTCACCCTGTGTGGAGCAGACCTTTCCAGGCCCGTCTCCCTGCCTGGTGCTTCCTGACTCAGCACGGCACAGGCCGTGGCACATCCTGCCAGCAAGCTAAGGGCTGGGGCTGTCTTCTCAGCACCGGCCAAATGCAGTCTGAGTCGTCTTCTCTCAAAAGGGCTCTTATACCCCATGATCTCCAGGTGTAAAGCCGGACCTAAATGTTCTCTCTGCCTGTTGCTGTGTGCTGGGGATGCTTGGGAACCTCATCTCACCAATCCTGACCTGAGAACAGCTTGTGCCAGAAGCAACCCATGCTCATCTTAGTCTAAGGACTACCTGTAGCTGTAGGGCTTCTGGTGACTCTGCACTGTTTCCAACCAGGAGCTCCGCCAAGTGGATGTGAGGTGCCCAGCAGAGGGCGGGCCACGGGCAGCTGCCTTGGCATTCTGTGATGTGGGTGTGCATGTGAGTTGTGGCCCATCAAGAGCTGCAAGGAGCACAATGGGCGGGGCATTTGTTTCCCTTTTGACTTAGATCTTGACTGCTGTAGAGAATGGTGGGTGAAGTCAGGGGGAAGAGTGGGCCCTTCAGAGGATTTCAAAGTCATTTTTCCCTTTTTAGAAAAACACCAGGTGAGCATTTGGTTTCCACTGTTAAGGGCTTTGGCCTCACTTGGAAAGAAAGCAACCGTGGCACGTAGCATTTTAGGGGGACAAGCCCAGTCAGGCAAGTGTCCTAAGAAATTTTGTGATGTATGATGGTAGGGGCCAGGAAGGTGGTTGGATCGATGCTCTTGCTTCTTCAGAGATGCCCTGTTTACTTTCTATTATCCCGAACCTGCAGAATCCTTCCCACTTGTTTCCATCTTAAACATCTAATGCATTTATAGCCCCTTCATTTGTCCATCCACACTTACAGGCCAAAGACAGGCCTGCAGAGAGAAAGACGACTCAGCCCCAGCTCCAGGGAGCTCACCTTTAATTGCTTTCTCATTGTTTAAATTGCACTGGGGTTTTTGTTCCCCAGCATAACTCTAAGCTCTCGCCTTAGATATTTCTGGAAGACTGAAAGGTGTGTTGGACGGTGGATTGATGGGACTGTAGTCCTGGTGCATCTGGTGAATGAAAGGCTTATAAGAAGGGGTGTCTGCAGAGTGAGCCTGCCTGTCCGGGCAGTGAACACCCTGGATACTGCCACCTTGCTAGACATCTGTATGAGAGGCTCTTAGTCCTGGTTTGGAAATCCAGAATGGCAGGACTTGGGAAAAATGTCTCAATAGGCAGAGATCCCCAACATGTCTGTGCTTGAGGCTTTCCTGAAGAGTGAAAAGCTTAATTCATGCCTTTTCTTTATGCTTCCACTTCTTTTTCTATTTTTTAAAGAAAGAAATGTGTCAATTTAATCCACTTAATTAATTTTTCATGTGGGTCAGAGCTGCCATTGTCAGACACCTTTGTCTCATCACACTTCAGACTTCTGCTGAATTGCTTGCTTCATAAATTAAGTTTAATTAATAGAAATAGTGAGCATGCTGCCTGCCTGCCCAGCGTGGCCTCAGGGCGGCATTCCTCCCTTGCTCATCATGGGAGGTGGCGTCTTGCTTGGGAAGCCAGGCTGCTGGGACTTGAGCAGGGCATTCGTCCACAGTGGATCACAGATGTGCTTCTTAGCAGACGCAGCTGGCCCACTTAGTCCTGATGACAGAAGGATTGTCATTGTCTTAAAAAATCACCACAAAAAATATTGACTTAAAAAAAAGTCAGGCTCTGGGATGGGGCCAGGTTTGATCTTAAAGCAAGTTGACCTAATTTTCATCCCAGCCTTATCAAAGCTTGCTGTGTGATTCTGCCTTCCCAACAGGCTTGTATTGGTGTCACATGAATTGAACACCTGATTCGAGCGGGAGAGAGAGAGAGAGCGAAGACCTTGTCTGGGGAGCTCGGTTTCCACAGGGCCTGGGGCTGAGTCTTCGTAAGGCCTCCTCAGCCAGCCTGTGAATGCTTGCTCCCTGCTGGGGGAGGGCCTTCTGGATAGGATAGCAGCTACCTAGAGCCAGCATGTGGGGTTTTACCACTTATAAAGTGTTTTACATCCTCCTATTTGACCTTGACAGTTAACTGCCCGGGAAGGGAGGTCTGGCAGGGGGCACTAGCCTTCTCCACAGAAGAGGGCACTGATGCTCACAGAGGCAGGTGGTGAACACACTGGACGCTGGCTCAGCATGGGGCCCGGGCCCGGTCAGCACTGAGCTAGCGCCCCTGTCTCTAGGAGCTTCCTTTGTCTTCTTCCTCACTTGGTTTAATGAGTTCCAGCTATGGTCCAGAAACTAAGTAACCCCAACTGTGTGTTGGATCTTGTGTCCTAGACCAGTAAGCTCACTCATCTGGAAAACCTTGGACAGCGAACTCTACAGAGCGTCCTCCTCACGTCGCAAGGGCTCAGTTTCCGGGAGACTGGGGACAACCCCATGGGAAGTGTGCTAGCCAGAGGAATCATGCCAAGGAAAGGGAGAAGAGGATTTTCTCTCTGACTTTTCCTTGCCTGTATTCTGGGTTTTCCCCTTTCGAAGATAAGACCGCTTCTCCTTGCCCACTACTTTGGTTTTCTGGATTCTCTCTGAGGCAATGTTCTTCACCCAGATTTTTGCAGTGTCTCCAGTTATAAGAATGGTATCATAAAAAAATACCAAATCAATTAATACACTTCAGTTTTTTAAAAAAATGTTTTTATTGATTTTAGTAAGAGAGGAAGGGAAAGGTGATGGGCAGGGGTGGGGAGAGAGAGAAACATCAATGCGAGAAATATTGGCTGCCTCCTACACACCCCCTACTGGGGATTGAGCCACAACCTGGACACATGCCCGACCAGGAATTCAACATGTGACCTCTTGGTACGTGGGACAACACCCAACCAACTAAGCCACACCAACCAGGGCCACTTCAGTTTTTTTAAAAGTCACTGTAGCCCACAAAAAATATTTATAAGGACCAGAAACTGTTAGTATTATGAAAAACAACCGTAATAATAGCCCTTCACATTTTTGTGGAGAGCTTCAAAAATTAGAATTCTGAGTTGGGGAACCCTGGGGAAAGTGCAAGTTTCAGGAAGGAGGGCAGGTTCATGGACTCCTGGGCTATGCGTAGTGAGAGATGCCTGTACAAGCACATCCAACTCATGGCCGGCCGCGAGTTTGACATGCTTGCTGTAAAATGTCCAAGTGGAGACATTGTTAGGAACTTTGACACATGGGCTGGAGTTCCGGAGAGAGAACTAGGCTGGTAGTGAGAATTTCAGACCCATCGACACAACTCGTGTCATTGAAGCAGGGGCATGCGTCTGTGTTCCTCCACCTTTAATACAATTCTCCAGAGGATATTCCATGCAAGGCCTGGATTGGGAGCCAGAGCTTTGAGAGAGCCATTACCATGTTTGGAGTTTAATAAAGGCTATTCAATTATTTAATATTTAAATAGTTAATAAAGGCTGTTTAATAAAGGCTATTCCTCAGGTCCCAGGAAAGACCTTGTAATGCAAAAGGAACATTCAGTAGGTGAGTGCAACCAACAGATGAATTTAGTATGTGATGGAAGTATTACTAATTGAATAACTAATGGTTGGTAGAAGGCATGCTGGTACATGGTCGCTGTGGTGACACCTTGTATGGCTGTGTGTGTGTGACCAAGTTGTCCTACTTAAGTTTACTTACCTAGACCCTTGTGGTATACTGCACAGTTAGAAGTAACTCTGAAGTACATTCATAGTATTTGCAGATTTTGGATTAATTTTTGGATGAATACCCAAAGGGTTGGTTTCTTTGTTATAAAGGACACACATTTTTATGACTATTGTTACCAAGGCAACCGATTGTTCCTGCCAACAAGAATTCTGGACTTGCTATGGCAAGAGCTTCGGGGTCTCTCTCACCTGAAGGGTGGCGCCTCCCTGGGTTTGCAGGGTCCCCTCTGTGGGTACCATGAAGGCCCGGGAGAAGCTCTTGCTCACCAGCCCACTTGCAGTGCCAGTGAGCAGCCTCCTCCTTGCTCGCCACGGGCACACACATGACTCAGACCAGCCCTGCTGCTGACCTGCACTGGTGGCCTCGGCATCGTGGCTGCTACACAGGTAATTACAGCCAAGGAGGAGCTCTGCTTCATGAGTTCTGTGTGAGGCGGGAGACGTGGAGACGGGAGGGGCTCCTGCTTGGGGGTGGAGAAGGGCTTTGCAGAGGTTATGATGATAATTGAATTAATGGCGATGACTAATGGCTCAGTACGCCTCGTTCAGCGTCCTGAGGTCTCTGGCAGTCAGAGAGCTCTAGCCGAGGGCGCAGGTCAGCCGGCTGAGCCACGTGTGCCCACGAGCAGGCGAGGCCAGTGTGAGCACCAGGGCTGCATGCCCAGCCAGCTCTTTCTTACCTTTTAGTTTTTGAGGTATGAATCTTTAACCAGGTATTTTCCAACCTTAATGTTATTTAATGCTCCTGAGGAATCATTTTAAAAGTTGGAAATCTTAACTTATGACTTACTGAGTTGATTCATCTCTCTCGATAGTTAGGTGTATATAATATGTAGAATGTATATCAAACTGTAACAGATTCTGATCTCCTTTGTGGAAAAAAATAAATATCTTTCTTAGTGAGACATGAGAGGACGGTGTTGATGAGCATTGTCACGCTCACATTTGTGGGAGAGCACCTTTCACTTCTCCGGGTCGCGTGGTGCCACTGCTACAATTACTGCTGCTTCCGCATGGTGACAGATGTGTGATCTCTCATCTTCAGATTTGTAGGGCTTTTCCTAATGCAGAAATCAGTGTCTTTTATTTTTCCAACTTAATTAAACCTTTAATGAATATTTTATCAAATGAACTCCATATCTTGTATTTCATTATTAATGTTTGTGAGTCCCTTCCTCATTAGCCTAATTTATAAACAAAGAGATTACCAAGGAGGTATGATATTTCAGAGACAGTGCTTGGGAGCTGGGGAGAGAACATCTGGGCGTGCAAACACGCGCATTACAGATGCTGCAGCAGAAACTGGGCTGCTGAAGTGTGCTTTTCACCTGGGTGACAAATTGAGGGTATGTATCCTGTGAGAATGAAATTGCCCTAAATGTGTGACTGTTCCCATAGCATTATGGGTAGGACACAGCACAGACAGAGCAAGGCGGTGGGTGCAGAAGGGCCGAGTCAGGGTCAAGGTCACTCTTACCTAGCTGGGGCACTGAGGGGCAGCAGCAAAGCAAGTAGGCAGGGTTTCTGTCCTCCTGGAGCTGCGTTCTGGTGGGAAGAGACAGACAGTAGACAGGCGCACCCCATAGGTGGAGCTTACAGAGTGGCGGAGGAGACAGAGTGAGGGAAGGAGAAGCGGGGGAGGGCAATGCTGTGGTACATTTAGGGTGGCCAGGAAAGGCTTCCTTGATGGGGTAATACATGAGCAGGGCCCTGAGGAAGTGGGGGAGCAAGCCTTACAGGTAGCCATGGGAAGAATATGCGAGGCAGAAGGGGCAGCAGGCGCCAAGGCCCCGAGGAGATGGGGTGTGTGTTGTCTTGGGAAGACAGTGAGGAGGTGCGTTTGACAGGAATGGAGGTGGGAGAGTGGAAGGGCTGGACAGAGAATCATGGGAGACTGGTTTGTATAGGGCCTTCTCAGCCGCCCCTCGTCTTGGGTTTTATTCTGAATTAGGTGGGAAGCCATTTGAGGATTTTGAGGAGCAGAGGGACGCAACTTAACTTATGTAATGTCACCTCAGATCTCTCATGAACTTGAGGAGATGAACTAACAAATTCAGTCATAGGAGAAGGGAAGTTACTTGTGCTTTAACAGAGGGGCCCCTAATTATTTTATGGGAAAGGTCCATAAGCAAAAGGGATATAGCACAAGTGGAATGAAGTGACTCCAAATCCTGCTGCTTCTCTCACGGCAGATGTAAACCGTCAAACAGTTTGGGGAACCAGGCCCGAGCCCAGGGAGCTCACTGTGCCCTGGAGGCACTGTGTTGGTGGTGATGAGAACCTGACTGTAATTCTGTGTGTAAGGTTGCGTCCCCCTCTCTCTGAGGATTGTAAAAGCTTCAGGAACACCCTGTTGGTGTTGAAATGATGAGCAAGTGAGGGGAGAGGGAGGAAAAGGTGGTCGGCTGTTCTTCATCCTTGAAGTATGAAGAAAGCACTTAGGGGAAACGGAAAGCACTGTTACAGGCTGTACCAGTGGTGCTCCCCGGCCGCCCAGGCAGCTGGAAAGGTTTCCTTCTGAGCCTGATCTCTCTCCCCACCCCCGCTAACCAGCAGGTGGGCCAAGGCGGCGCCCTGCCTACCCCCAGCCTGAGGAGGGCCACGTGCCCTGCTGCGCACCTGAGTCACCAGCAGAGATGGCCGCAGTCCCAGCCAGCTTTGCAAGAACCTCAGTCAGAAATGATGATGTTAGAATCTGTTCTGCAGGGAGCTGCTGCTTTTCTTAGAAGGTGTAAAAAAAGAAAGACGTGAGTAAGGTGGAATCTTAGAAGAAGGAAGAACAGAAAATGTCTTCAGCAACAGAGCCCACCAAGTCTGACAAAATCTGACTCAGGAGTGTGTGAGGGACAGTGTGTGTGTGTGTGTGTGTGTGTGTGTGTGTGTGTGTGTGTGTGTGAGAGAGAGAGAGAGAGAGAGAGAGAGGGAGAGAGAGAGAGAGAGAGAGAGAGAGAGAGAAAACTCCTCTGGAAGGAACACAGTTGACCAACACCTTAGTTTTAATCCCATGAGACCTATGCTGACATCAACCTCCAGAGCCATAGGTTACATTGTGTTTTTTTAAGCCACTACATTTCTGATAATTTATTATAGCAGCAGTAAGCAACTAATGTCACTTACCCATCTAGATTTTAGTTGCCTCAGCTCTAAAATGGGACCCAAAAAATGTTATCTGTCCAAAAGCTGAGAATTGGACTGTGTGGTTCCCCCCCTACAAATACCTTCCGGTTCTAAGATTCACAAAATGAGAAAGTGATCCTAAAAGAGCATTGCAGTGTTCAAAAGGAGAGGGCAGAAATGAACTATTATTGAATATCTACGGGTGTCAGGTGTTGTCCATGGTTATATAATTTAATTCTTATAGCCACCTGAGAAACATGATAGGGTTCTCACTTTCTTTTATTCTTTCAACAAGTATTGGAGTGGCTGTCAGGCCGTCATTCGGGGTATTTTTAACTCCTTCCCGTCTTGTCAACATAGCACGTGCCAGGTGCTATGCTGGGGTGCAGCAGTGAACAAGCCAGACAAAAATCTTGCCTCTCAAAAGTTACACTCTTTAGGGAGGCAGACGATAAGCTTTAAACATAATAGCTAAGAAGACTGTAAATGATGTTGGAATGGGAATCAAATAGAGCAGGTCAAGGGTCGGTCAGCTGTGTTAGGGATGAGAAAATGAATGGAAGCTCAGAGGGCTGGGCATTGCTAAAGAGCGCAGCTCTGGGAGGGGTGGAGCTGGGGTCCCAGGTCTGATGTGATCCACCTCTTAGGCCAAGAAAGGCCCTGCTCCACTTCATGAATTTGAATCCCCTCACTTTTCTGAGGGAAAGGAGGCTCTCCCTCGCCGCTCCAGCTGTTGCTAAAAGAAGTGGCTGTCAGGCTGTCATTTGGGGTATTCTTAACTCCTTCCCGTCTTGTCAATAAGAAATGCCAGAAAGCTAAGGCCAGTTCCCATGCTGGCGAGGAGCCAGGGGCTGCAGGAAGCCTAGCAGGCTTGTAGGATGCACACGGCCACTGTTTCTGCTCCCTCCGAGGTGTCTCATCTCAGCGAGGCCAGGAGCAAGGCCGTAACTCGGGAAGATGATGTTCAATAAACAGCTGGGGGGAGGGGACGTCACTAAATAACAGTCATGATCGTATTTCTTTAGTATGGCCTTTTTCTGGCTGTTTGATATTTATCATTTTTTGACATTTTGGAATAGGTTTTTCTAGGGAGCTGTCGCGTCTTTAGCGGGAAGCTCTAAAATTGTTCCTCAGAGCTCCTCTCTCCGTGAGCTTCACTTCTCAACCCGATTCTGATGTGAAAATGAAAGGTGCGTGGCAGGCAGATGCGGGGAAGTAAAGTGTTTCGGCATTACACACGAACTAGTCATCATTAATAGGGATTAGTAAGTTTTCACAGGCGCAAATGGTAGATTTTAGAGGCTGTTTTTGAAGTGCCTTCTACTGAAGGGGGTCTGAGGGAACGAATGGCTGTTGTCTTTTTGTCCTCAGTTTGAGGCTTCCTTTCTCTTTTATTTCCTCTTTCTGCTACTTCCATGGGCACTGGAAAGAAAAGCTGGCTTACTTCAGAGTAATTACAGGAATAATTGCAGGACTCATACTTACTGGGCAAAGGCTGGGGCATACCTGGTGCAGAGGGATGGGCCAGGCCTGGGCATCGAGAGCTGGGTGTTGGCATCACTGCAACTGACCTCTGTGTCATCTTGGGAGACGTTTCTGGGCCCCGGTACAGCTGAGAGACTTGACACCATTTGAAAATGCTCTCGAGAGTGCTAGCCAGTTAGCTAATCCTGAAAGTAAAGTAGCTTTCGGTGGCCAAATTTGGATGTTATCAATGTGCACTATTTTACTTTCTTAAGACCACAGGTATGTTCCTGGTAAAAAGCTGTATGTAAAAGGAGTTTTAAGTAGTTTTCCAATGGAAGGAATTTTTGACCTTTTTTATGCATTAGGCTCTCCTGAAGGGGCAGCTCTGCCTGCATTTTTTCCCCACACTAGCTTACAAAGTTTTAAAGTAAAACATATTTATTTCTGGACAGATAGGAATCACAGAGAAACAAAAACACAGTAAAATATCCTTTTTAAAAGGGGTGTCATTTAAAGCATACGCTTTTGAAACCAAACACGTGTTGTGAATGTCTTTGGGCACGTCACGTGATCTCCTGTCCCTGTCCCTGCCGACTGCATCTCGTTTCATTGGCCTGGTTGTTCCACTCACCCATGTTCTGCTGTTGGACATTTTGGTTATTATCCTGTTTTCACCACTACAGACTTGTTGCATTGAATATCTTGATGGCAAAATCACTGTACAGGTCCATGATTATTTCCTTAGAGTCGGTTTTTAGACATGAAATTGCTGAAGTAGAGTATACAGAATTTTATGGTTTTTGACATGAGTTGCAAACTATTTGCTTTGTTGTTGATTTTTAAAGGAGTAAACACTGTGAAATTTCGATGTTAAAATAATTGAATGTTCAAGAGTCCAGTCAGATATAAGTTACTGCACATTTCCAAGGCTCCGTTTTCTCATTTATAAAATGGGCATCATAATATCCTTAAATTAAATAAGCATCAGTTGAATCCCATAGTATAAGTAAGGCTGCATATGAGTTCTCTATACAGAAGTTATTCATTTCTCCCTGCACCTCTCCTTTTGCCCCTGGAGAGCAGGGACCTTAGCCAGTCTCCTCTCCGCTCCACCCGGGTTTCCTGGAGGCACCAGAGGCACAGGACAGCCACTGCCATCTCGGTGCGCTGCGACCAGGGTTGAGACGTCCATCTTAATTCAGAGAGCCTGCCTTCAGACATTTATATGTTCCGACAGACTAATCAGGCTGCAATTTCTCATGCTTATTTGCAACCAGATGAAGCAATCTATTTGGTTGTTTTGGAATTACCCAGGCGTGGAAGACACTGGTTTCTTAGCCTTGAGAAATTCTGCAGGTACTGAGGTACTGACAGGCAACTCCTGGGTGAAGTCAGAAAGCAGGAAGTCTGGGGGGCTCTTGGTCAGAACCTCTCTCCTTGAAAAAAACTGCGGATCCTTCCTGGGACACACATCAGCCTCAGCTTCTGTGTCCCTGACTCCCGTCCAGAAGGTCTTCCCTATCTCCTCCCGAGGAAAAGGCTCTGAGCTCCTCACGGGAAGGCAGAGCTTTGGTTTCCTTGTCCTAGAAGTTTCCTCATTGGTTTGTAGAGATGAGACATTTGCTGATTCGGTTTCTGTTTTTCCTTAATGAGAATCCCAGAGGTCCTTAAAGAGTTGCTTTTTGTTAAAACCCCACCAATCCAAATTTGGGCTGCACTAGTGCCCTGGGGCAGGAGGACTTGAGCTGAGGTTGTTTTTCTTTTTTAAATTTAATTTAATTTTATATTTTAAAAATTGATTTCAGAGAGGAAGGAAGAGGGAGAGAGAGATAGAAACATCAATGATGTGAGGGAATCATCGGTTGGCTGCCTCCTGCACTCCCCACACTGGGGATCAAGCCTATAACCCCTGCATGTGCCCTTGACTGGAATCGAACCCTGACCTCCTGGTTCTAGGGCGATGCTCAACCACTGAGCTATGCCAGCCGGGCTTGAGCTGAGTTTTGAGTCTCCAGATTCTAGAGTGGGAGACACCTCCTTTATCCAACTTTACAATCCACGAGACGAGAACAGACAGGGACACTGAGGTGCCGAAGAATAATGTGGCCAAAGATGTGCAGCTAGTAAATGTCAGAGCTGGGATTTGGTCTGCTTCCTTTGCTGGTGCTTTTAACCACTACACGGTCGTCACCTTTGAGTGAGCGTCTGTTTATCAGAATGTCTTTGGTGCCAGTCTACATCATGGGATTTATCATCCATTCGCTAGTTACACAATCGTTGCATGGGAGTATGCAAAGACAAACAGGTACCTTGCTCTTAAGGAATTTTTATGTAGTGATAACAGTAGAAGCAGCAAAATAACTATATTATTATATGAAAATATCTCACCTGTTTGATATATAGCTCTAAACCCCCAAATCTCTGGAGAATTTTGTTCTGAATGCTCAAAATAGATGACCCTGTAACACACACATACATCCTTTGTGCCCACTACCGCCCCTGCTCTCACTTAGCATACGTGTTGATTTTTTCCTTTATTTAAAGTCCTAACGTGGGTACCTGTCCTGTAACTCCACAGCACACTGGAAGTTTGTGGTGGGAGAGAAACCATCTTGGGCACACACTGCATAGTGATTTCTTGCCCCCCTTCTTAAGGTCATGCGCTCTTGTCAGGAATATAAAAACCATACCCACACTTCAAAGATGCTGACACGGCTTTGCAGGGTGGCGTTCATGCCCACTGCCCCTCCCTGACCCTGTGGGGGATCTTTACTGTGCAAAGAGGGTGATGGATTTTTCCTCTGTACATCTCATCAGCAAAGGTTTGACCAAACTTGGCTTTCTGCCATATGTGTTAAGGTTTTAAATGTTAAAATATGAAATTACATTTTAATATTAAATATATTCCTTTCATCTATACCCACTGCTGTGACCCTATCCACTCTACCAAGGCATGTCTCTCTCTGGGATATGCCCCTGGTTAAGAACCACTGGTCTAGTAGTGGGGGAGAAGGCAGGAGACTGATGAAAACAAACCCCAGGGTTCTAAAAATAGCTGGGGTGGTTTTGAGTTGGGGAAAGAGCCCTGCAAAACTCAGTCTTCCCTGAGGAAAGCCTTGTAGCCCTTGTAGCTCAGTCACTGATTTTCCTGACTCCACAGAGAACACATAATATTGTTGGTAAAGACGATGATAATGGCAGTAACTACCACTTACTGTGTGCTGAGCATTGTGGGAGGCACTTGTCATACTCATTTAATCCTGACTGTGCCCCCCTGTTGTGGGTATTTCACCCTCATTTAGATATGAGAGGCCTGGCGCATGGGGCTAAGCTTTCCCAGTGTCCCACAACTAAGTAGTGGAGGTGCTGGGGTTCAACCTGAGCTACCTGAGACCAAAGGCTTGTACTTCTCACCAGGACGCCCTGCTGTGGCTTTCAGAGCATTTGTCTAAAGCAGGGGTGGGCAAACTTTTTGACTCGAGGGCCACAATGGGTTCTTAAACTGGACTGGAGGGCCGGAACAAAAGCATGGATGGAGTGTTTGTGTGAACTAATATAAATTCAAAGTAAAGGAGCGGAGGGGAGAGCAAGAGAACCGGATAGAACAGCCGGATCCGCCCGCGGGCCGTAGTTTGCCCATGGCTGGTCTAAAGTCACACGTGCTGCCATCCCCCCCCACCCCCCACTCCTGGGTCACAAAGCTCTTACTCGCCTGAATTGAGCCATGTGGTCTTCTTTGTAACCCTGTCTGGAATCAGGGTTGGTGGAAGTGAGTACGTGGAGTCTCATTCACCAGGTGGTGCACTGTCTAGTTGTCAGAACAGATGGCTTTTATCTTGGTGGTAGCAGATACGAGAAGTTAATACCAGCCTAGAGTTCATGCTTAGGAGGACGATGCCTGGACCCTGGGGCAGGAGCCAACCCTTAGCCTGGGTCTTAACCTGCCATGAAGTGTTTTTGTGACTTTGGGAAGCTCCCTTTCCATCCATCACTAGTTGATCATGCTTCCCTTCCCTTTCCTCATCCTTCCTCCTTTCTTTCCTTCCCCCACTTTGCTTAGCCTCGCATTCTCTGCCAGTGGAGCAGAGCGGGTGTGTGATAGAGCCTGTTCTGTGTCTACTTCCATTTGTAGAACTCTCACCTGAATATGTAGCGGGTGCAGCTTTGACAAGCTCTTTCTCACAAGTGACTAGGTTGTCCCTTTGGACAGTGAGGTGGAGTGTGTGTGTCACATGCTGTGCATGTGGCACAGGGAGGCACCAAGAGGTTGGGAGGGCTGGCGGGAGGCATGGACTCACATGCAATGTGTTCTTTTTTGTTTTTGTTAATCCTCACCCAAGTATATTTTTCCATTGATTTTTAGAGAGAGTGTAAAGGAGGGAGGACGGGAGCAGGAGAGAGAGAGAGAGAGGGGGGGGGGAGGGAGAGAGAGAGAGACATCTATGTGAGATGAAGTTGCAGCAGTTCTCTAAACTCTTTAAGGTGGAAGTGATGCTTATGCTTGCTCTGAAAGGCAGTAGAGCAGAGAAGCTGAAAGTATGGGCATCAAAGACTTGAAAGTGATCGGAAGATCGCTGGGGTTTGAGTTCCAGCTCTGATATTGCTGTAAGACCTTGAGCAGGTTCCTTAAGCTCCCTGTGCCTCAGATTCCTCGTTTGTAAAACCAGAGTGAATAATGAACCTGCCCCCTGGCATTCAGTGACCTTCTACTTTCAGCATCAGAATGGTTTCTGAGACAACAGCATCACATTGCTCTATCATTTGATTTGCTAAATCCAATGAGAATGCTCTGTAAATTGCAAAATACCATTCAAATACTCTTAGTGACAAAAGGTGAAGAAGTTGAATGTTCTAGCCCAAATTATAGCTGCTAATCCCAATCCATGCCACAGCAATAAGATTGGCCAGTAGGAGATGATGGAGAGCCCATGGACATGACAGAACTCTTTGGAGTGGTGGTACCCTAACTTAGCTATGTACTAAAATCCCTGGGAGACTTCAAAAGTAGCCCTGGTTCCTTTCCAAACGAGCGGAATCGGAATTTTGCAGGGCAGGGAGAAGGCGGACCCAGGAAGTCATTGTCCTCCTTGCAGCTGGTCTGTTTGGGAAGCTCTGACTTTCAAGGTCTAGCAGAATTAATTTTTATATTTAATAGGTGCAAGCGGGTTTAGTAGAGGCTCTGACAGCAGGTACCTACGTATATACTCATTTTCATTAGATAATGTGGGCGAGGCTACACAGCAGGTTTGTCTGAAAGAAATTGTAGACACATCTAAAGACACCTGAAACCTGGGGCTGAGAGCCTGGCTGGGTTTCTCACTGAGGTCAGTTTTTCCTGGCTGACTGGTTCCCTCACTGTGGGGGAAGGTGTTCATGGAGACTGTTACTGGGCGAGGAGTGGGCAATGAGTATAAAGAAAAGGGACCTGGAACTGGGCAGTTTGGGGATCCTGGTTTGTAGGCAACGCAATGGATTCTCATGTTTCCGTGTGAGATGAAATGGCTCTGTGGTTAGGATTTTGCAGAGGTGGGAGCTCCAGGTGAAGGGAATAGTGTGGGGGATCAGGGAGCAGACAATGGGATGACTGCCTGGCAGACTGACTGGGGAGGGAGGGTGCAGAACTAGTGTAGAGTCCTTCTTTAGTCTGGGAGGAGGGGGCCATCAGGGGCCATAGGCTAAATCAGGAGAGGGGCTGGACATATCCTGGGGGAGGGGGAGGGTTACAATGGAGGGCTTTTTGACTGGGCACTTCCTCACCCTGCTACTCGGCACTTCATCCTGTAGCTAAAACGTCTTTAAAAGCCTCTTAATGAAGAAACCATATAAGCTAAGTGAGATGGTAGGGTGGGTCAGCAATCCCCATGGGTCAGTGCCTGGCAGCTGGCTGGTTTGCTGGTCCTGGCTATAAAGTGGGTGAGTGTCCTTACTTTACAAAGCTGTGCAGAGTTGGCTGAAGTGGTGGATGTGACTGGTGGCTTCACTGTAAAGAGCCACTCTCAGACCTGGAAGCATTGCCTGTGATGTGGGTGTAGCCTGCCCGTGTACTGGGAGCAGAGAGCAGGCTGTGCCCTGGATGGAGGTGGGGGCACTTGCTGCTGGGTTACAGCACCAGGTCTAAAGATATAGCAATGTTTCCTATCACCTTCATTTCATGGCCTGAGATGTGGGAGTGTGGGCCTTCCTAAATCCATCACAGGTGGCCCTGTGCCCACTCCAGTGGTGGCAGCGTAATGGCAGGCTGCAGTCAGACCTCTGGTTATGCCCAGAGCTCTGCTGTGGCTCCATTTCTTTCTCTTCTTCACTATGACTCACGTCAGCAAGAAGGACATCATTAAAGAGGTAACCTCAATTCCACCCAACTGATGAAAACTCCCCAAACAACAGGTCATTCAGTTTTGGACACTGTACTGTTAGAAATAAATGACATACAATATTCCACCCAGCAGTTGTCAAGGTAAGAACCACGACTCCAGTAGGGAGATCCTTCCAGACATCAGGAGCTACCAGCCCTTGTTCTGTAGGAGCTGCTCAGAGAAGGAAGTGGTCTAATTGGCCAGCACGCTGCAGGATAGGTAGCTGGCTGGCTGTTGATAATGAATCAGAGTAATGGCTACTATGCAGTGCATTTTACACATTACATTTTCTACAGGGATCATGAACTCTGATGCCTACGGGAGCCAGACAGGTAACAAAAATTGGGGAAGCAGTTAGGGTGGTGGGGATTGTGGCACCTTAAAACATGGCAACCGAAACTTTAAAACAGAAGCGTAACACACCATTTCTGATTTTCAAAGAATGTTTTCAAGGATCCCACTTAATGTTCCGATTACCAGGATCCCATTTAATGTCCACAGCACCCTGATGAGGCAGGACTGTTCTCTTCCTAAGATAAGAAAACATCAAACACAGTCAAAGGCAGAGACAGCCTCTGTGTGGCCTGGAGTCCAGAGTTCTGCCCGAGAACTCCCTGGAGGCCAGGCCCTCGGGACTGAGCCCTGTGGGAAGAGGTCTTGTGCTCTCCTAGCGTGTCCGCCCCCTCCCCAGAGCTGCCTCTGTCTTTCTCTGAGCACAGCTCTGGGACCATGGCTCAGCCTGTTTGTTTCTACTCTTACCCAGTTTCTTAAATGGACCCAAGAGGAAAAGGCAGGGAGACACCAGCAACCCTGCCCAGGAGTCGGAGAGAGCCATCAACCCTGTCAGTCTCCAGGTCCTTTTGGACTTAATAATAGGCCCCAAGTGCCGAAGTCAGCTTTGTTACAATATCTAATTGGCTGACTTGAGTTTTCCCAACGGTCTCTTCCTTTTTATCTCTTAATCATCTTAGTCATTTTTCATGGAAAGGAAAAGTAAAGAGAGAGAGAGATTGAGAGATACAGTTGGGGTTACTTGAATCCGAAATGAAGAAACCCCTGCACCCGGGTTGGGTTTACCCAAAGGGGACACAGGAGGTGTCAGTTACAATTAATGTGAGAAGCCTCTCTGGCTTCTGAGACCTCTGGTTACAGCAAATGTGACAGCTCGAATTACCTTCAATTACAGTGAACTACATTTACCTGCGTTATTGCCCACACACACCTTGGTGGGAGCTGGCTGCTTTGATATCCCTGACCCTGGATGAAAGACAAGAGGGCAGACTTGGAAATGACAGACGCCTAGGATCTGGGTGTGGGGCACAGCACCTGCCAGGGATGGTGGACTTTCTGTACTGTCACCAGAGGTTGAATATTGTTTGGGGTCTGATTCCCATAAGTGCTTGAGGAAGGAACAGTGAGGTAGAATTTACACATGATAACATGTTCATCTTAAAGTGTACAGACCGGCAAGTCTTGGTAAATGCATTCACTTCTGTAACCTCCCCTTCCTCCCCGCCGCCGCCCCTGCCAGTGAAGATAGAGCATTTCCATCACTCCACTAAGTTCCCTTGTGACCTGTCTGGTCAGTCCTACTCCCAATTCTTGACCCAAGGCAAAATGATCTGCTTTTTACTATTATAGATTAGATTCAGCTTTTCCTAGAGTTTCATAGAAACGAAATAATTCCAAGCATACTGTTGTGTGTGCATCAGAGGTTTGTCATGATAGCCCATTGTTTACCCACTTACCTGCTACTGGAAGTTTGGGTCCAAATGTTGGAAACATTGTTTTGGGTTTTGGCTATTACAAACAAAGCTGCTGTGAGTATTTTTATACAAGTCTTTGTGTGGACATACATATATATTTTTTTGGTTTTGTTTTGTTAATCCTCACCATAGGATATTTTTTTCATTGAATCTTAGAGTGGAAGGGAGGAAGGAATGAGGAGAGAGGGAGAAAGACAGAGGGAGGATGGGAGGGGAGAGAAGAGGAGAGAGAGAGGGAGAGAAATATTGATGTGGGAGAGAGACATCAATTGGTTGCCTCCCATATGTGCCTCGACTGGGGCCAAAGATTGAACCTGCAACCTAGGTATGTCCCCTTGACTGGGAATCGAACCTGAGACCCTTTGGTGCAGGGGTGGGGGTGAGGGGTGGGAGCAATGCTCCAGCCACTGAGTCACGTAGGCCAGGGCTGGACATACATTTTTATTATTCTGTGGGAAAATAGCAAAGACTAGAATTGCTGAGTTATATGGTATGGTAGGTGGGATTTCTTTGACTATCTCCCCCCCCCCCCCCAAACCCCCAACCCCCAGTGATGTAGCTGAATATGTTATGTAACATGGCAAAAGGGGATTCGGCAGATGGAATGAAGGTTGCTAATTAACTGATCTTAAGATAGGACAGATCCTGGGTTACATGGCTGGACCCAGAGTAAAACATGGAGGTAGCAGAAAATGAGGCCAGAAGAACCAGTTAAAACAGAATGATGGCAGGAGAGGTCATGGAGATTCAGAGAGAGAAGGACTCGACCCACCATTGCTGACTCTGAATATGGAAAAAGGAGGCATGAGCCAGGCAATGTAGGTAGCTTCTAAAAGATGAAAATGTCCCCACTGACAGCCAGTGAGGAAAGAGGGACCTCTGTTCTCCAGCCATTTATAGCTGAATTCCACCAACAATCTGAATAAACCTAACGCATATCCTCCCCAGAGCCTATGGGTCAGCCCAGGCTGGCTGACACTCTGCTTTTGGCCTAATGGGACCCAGGGTAGAGAAATCAGCATGCTTATTGGACTTCCAACCTATTTCAGAAATGACATAGTAAATTTGTGATGTTTTAAAGCACTGAGTATATGGTAATTTGCTACAGCAGCAATAGAAAATGAATACAGATGCCAAGTGTTAATTTAACTTTGTAAGAAACTGCCCAACTGTCTTCCACATTGGTTGTATAATTTTCCGTTGTAATCAGCAATATATATGAGTTCGGGTATCTCCATATTCTCATCAACACTTCCTGTCGGTCTTTTTTTCATGCTAGCCTTTCTGATGGGTGTGTGGTAGTATGTCATTATGGCTTTAATTTATATTTCACTTGTAGATATTCTGTTGTGATGTGCCTGTTCACATATTTTGTGCATTTTTTATTGGGCTATTTGTCATCTTATTGAGCTATAAGAGCTCTTTATATATTTTGGATACAAGTTCTTGTAAGACATGTGCATTGTGAATATTTTTTCACAGTATATGACTTGTCTTTTCATGTCCTTAATGTTGTTTCTGGAAGGACAGTTTTTGATGAAGTCAATTTTAATTAATATTTTCTTTTCTGATTCATTGTAAGTCTTAAGGAAAGTTTTGTTTGCCCATAATTTAAAAAGTTTTCCCACTTTTTTTTTCTTTTAGAAGTGTTATAGTTTTAGCTTGTAAATTTAGGTCAATTACCCATTTTTAAGAAATTTTATATATAACTAGGGGCCCGGTGCATGAAGTTTATGCACTGGGGAGGGGTCCCTCAGCCCAGCTTGCCCCCTCTCACATACTGGGAGCCCTCAGGGGATGTCCTACTGATGGCTTAGTCCCGCTCTCCATTGGGAGCGGACCTGAGCTGCAGTCTGGCCTCCCTTTGCGGGAGGCGACTGGGCTGATCAGGGGAAGGCACCAGCCCCATCACCCCACTGATGCAGCCACTGCCAGTCACTGCAGCCGCCAAGGTATTTTCATCAACATGGACTCTAGTCCCTTCACCGTGAAAAAATGA
Organism: Plecotus auritus; assembly: GCF_963455305.1. Lineage (NCBI taxonomy): Eukaryota > Metazoa > Chordata > Mammalia > Chiroptera > Vespertilionidae > Plecotus > Plecotus auritus. The sequence continues at coordinate 135,486,640 of NC_137773.1, read as the reverse complement.
CAACTTTCTTTAAGCATTTTCAAGATATGTCTTTCATAGGATATGACATTTCTTTCTTTATTTTTCTTTTTATCCTCACCTGAGGATATGTTTACATTGATTTTTATCCCCTTCCCTCTGATCCCAGGCTTGGCCCCTGCCCAAGCCTAAAGCCTCTGCCCGATGGCCGTCTGGGAGTGACCTGGGTGCCGAGGAGGTTCCCGGGACCCAGGTATGTATGCAAATTAACTTCCATCTTTGTTGGGTTAATTTGCATACTCACTCTGATTGGCTGTGGGCATAGCAGAGGTACAGTCAATTTACATGTTTTTCTATTATTAGGTAAGATGTGTATGTGAGATAAGAGTTTAAGTTCTTTTTTTTTTTTTTTTTACATAAATACCCAAATTTTTCCAACACCATTTGTTGAAAAAAGTATTCTTTATCTGTTGAATTACCTTGACCCCTTTGTCAAATCAATTGACTATACATATATAGGATATGTGTGGATTTAGTTTTGGACTTTCTTTTCTTTTCCATTGACATGTATGTCTCTCTTTATGCAAATACCCCTCTATCTTGATTACTGAAGCTTTGTAAGAGAGTGTATGTCTGGAAACCAAGTAGTAGAAATTCCCCAGTTTTATATTGGTCCTCTGTATTTGTATAAATTTGATAATCAGCTCATCAATTTCTACAAAAGAAAAAAAAGCTTTGTTGGGATTTTGATTGGCATTTCATTGGCTCCATAGTTCAATGCAGGGAGGAGAGGTGGGGACAGAAAAAGATAGTTTATAAAATTAATGATTAAAAACTTTGGGTTTGATAATTATAACCCTCATATCTAAGAAGCTCAATAAATCCAAAGAGGAATAAACAACAATAAAAACCCCTCATATTATAATCAAATAATACAAAACTTATGTAAAGAGAACATCTTAAAAACAGAGGGAGAAAAGGCATTGTATGCACAGGTTCAAAGCAAAGTTCCTAACAGAAGCAATGCAAACCATAAACATCTTTAAAATACTGCAAAGAAAACCATCAACCTGAAATTCTATATCCAATGAAAATACCTTCCTAAATTATGGTAAAATAAAGAGATGATCAGTCAAGAGGATTCATTGCCAGCAGAAATGCATGGCAAAGATGTTAGTCTTCATATGAAAGGAAAATGACATTAAGTGGACACTTGGATCCACAGAAAGAAATAAAGAGCCTTGGAAATAGTAGATATGGGTTAAATAAAAAAGACCTGTTATATAGAAAAGATACATAAAGTCAGTTCAGCTAGTATGGCAAGAGTAGAGGTAAAGCCCAATGCTAAAGAATACTCAGTTGTACCAAAGGGGTAGACAAAGAGGGAAAGGAAACAAGTAACAGATAAACAAATAGAAAACACATAGCAAGATGGTAGACAAAACTGAAACCAAAACATAAATGGTCCAAACACTTCAGTTGAAGAACAGAGTTTCACTTAGAGCTGAGAGGCATAGTCTACTGCTTCCACTACTCAGCTTCCATATGCAGCCTTCTCACACTGGAACTCCTGTCCAGCAACCACTGTTTCTACCAATCAAGATCCAGCTAACGTTGTTGCACACCTGCCCCAAATGAGGAGACTCGAAGTCCCAAGAACCATTGTGTTCCCCTCTGGCTTCTATTATTTGCTTCTCAAATTCAGTCACAGTGCCTTTGATTATTCAGTTACGCAAAGACTACACTGTGCGTTAACAACTTAACTAAGTTAATTGCTAACAACTTGTATAAATAAAATTGGGAAGGAGAGAGAAGAATAAAGGGATTAACATATACAAATAAAAACACACAACAGGCAAATTAAAAATATGTCCTCAATTCTATAGTTGGGCACATGACCACAGTTGCCTTCCTTTTCCGACAGTCCATTCTGTATTTCCTCTGCTCTCAAGCCACATCCTCAGCTGGTGGATTGACCCAAACCTTCCTTCCTGAAAGTCCGAGTCTTCAGTTTCCTGACTGGCTTGGATTGCTGGAGTTTTCTATTAACCTTTACTATAGGGCATAGAAATACTACAGGTGCCCCAGAAAACCACCTGGTTTCAGATTTTTCTTTCTTGTCTCCATTGTGTAGAAGCACCCCAACTTTCCCTGGCTGATCAGAATCAGTCACTTCAGCCAGTATGTTGAACCCCTTTCTCTCTGCCTATTGGGTCAGTGGCATCAAGGACAAAAATGTCCACGTGGTAATCTCATGTTCAAATTCAGTGGAACCAGAGTTGTATACCCTAGTGGGAGCACTCCTCCCTTGGGGACTGACTAAGATCTCCAAACCAGCACATTCCAAGTTGCTGAGAGGGAATCAAGTATTCTGTGAGTTGGGTCTTAGCTGCGAGCAGCTCCTACCTCACTTGGCCCCTGGAATCTGGATTCATGTATTCTGGCTGTGGGAGAGGCCACACCATATATTGGTTTCTGAGGCAAAGCATATGCTGCTCCTATGAAACAGAATCCCATGCTTTCAGGGTGCTCTGTTCCATGTGATGGCATACCGAGTCTTAGGGAAGCCATTTCACCTTTCAGGTAGGCTAGTCCCTGCCCATGACAGGGCACTGGCAGTTCTTGACCTTGTACTGATAGCAGGGTTCCTGCAGTTTCTGTATTCCCGTTACAGCTGGCTTGTTGATCTCATATTTGCTTATCTAATCTGCTTTCTGCCATAACTTGATGGGCCCCTCAGGTAAATCGTTTGCCCTCCCTGGATAGTTGAATTGCACCTGAAGAGTGGGAGGTTTGGCCTCTATCCTTTGAAAATCTTCCACTCCTATGTGTTCTTGCTCCAGCAACCTTGTGGGGCTGTTGTGAGGTCAGTTGGGACAGTGTGGGTAAAAGTGAACTGCTAATGCAAGGGCTTGTGCACCTGGGAGGGTGGAGGCGGGATGCATTCTCATTCTCATCACCAGTGTCCAGGGCTTGACTCCATTCTCTCTGCTACCTTGTTCCTGCTCTAGGACTCCTGGGGTCAGAGCTCTCCGTGCCCTGGATTGGAGCCTGTCAGTGGGGATGTGGAAGGGGCTGCGTTGTGGAGAAGCCCGAGCAGGAACGTGGAGGAGTGTGATGTTCCCAGTCTGTATCTTCCTGCCTCCCTCTCCTCATTACCCCTGTCCAGAGGCAGAGGCACACACGCACACACTTTCTCTCTCTCTCTCTCTCTCTCTCTCTCTCTCTCTCTCTCTCTCTCTCTCTCTCTTTCTCTCTCTCCTTTCCAACACATACAGACTGCTCTGGAGTGAACCAGACTGAGTGAGGAGACCGCCATTCCGGTGTCTTCCTCCTCCCCACTCCCTGGCCCATGCTGCACTTGGAAGTTACAGCAGGCCCAGGAGGAAATATACTATTGCTCTCCCTGTTTTTTTGTTTTTTTTTTTGAGATGAAGACCTAAAAATACTTCACTCTATAATTGGCTATCCAATCAGCCATGCAAATAAGCACTGTGCCAGAGCCTATAGGAAACAAGGCAGGAAGCATGCCAGCTCCCCCTTTCCTTTCTTTCCCTTTAAAAAATGTGCTTAGGATCTGGGTTTGGAGGTCAAGGAGGAGGATGTGCTGGGTGCGTTTCCATGGAGGCAGGCACTGGCCACTGATTTGATGTTTTGCCTGTTTGGTTTAGGGCATAGGGGATAGGATTTGGGGTCATGGAGGAGTTTGGAGGTAGTGTTACTAAATACAGTTGGGGCGATTTGACTTACTGTGCCTTGAACATCTATCTATCCAGCCTCTGGGCCTCTCTTCCATATGACGCCTACGTCCCAGTCCCCAGCACAGCTGCTGAGAATGCCCCTCCCCGCCCCGCCACCGCTTCCTGCCTCTCCAAACCTGCCTTTCCCTGAGGGCTAGCACTCATGATGCTGCCAGGACCGACCATGCATAGTGACCATTGTCTGTCACAGAAGCAGCCACCTCCCCGGCCCTCTGTCCAGTGCTCTTGCCCAGAGCTCACGTGCACTCTGTCATCTCCCCGGCCTCTCCCAAGGCCTCGGACACCACGGGCATGGTGGTGAAGGAGGCAGAGAGAGCTCATGCAGTGTGTGGGCTAAGAGCTTTAGTGTCATAGTCGCCACTTGTGTGTGACCTTGGTTAAGTTGTGTTGCCGTTTTAGCCTCAGTTTCCTCATCTGTAAAACACTGAGGATGATATCCCAGTTTCACAGCGTCTCAGGTTATGACAATGGAATGATATACTGCCTGTAAAGTACTTGGCACAGTGGCAGGGTCAGCGTCAGTGCTCATTAAGTGCCAGGGGTGACTGTTATTATTGCAGAGTTGGGGAAAGGAAGCCTGAGGAGGCGACTACGTCCACTTGCACAGGCAGTCGTGGCTGCCCAGTGAGGACTGGGTTATTCAGTGCCGGCTCTAAGCCCAGCCCACGCTAGACACTGTGCGGGAATAGGGACTGGTGCCAAGTGAGGGGTGCAGCCTGGGAGAAAGGACATTTGCATGTGAGCACCCACTGTGCTGGGAGGGGGGATGGAGGCAGGTGCATGTAGTGGGGAGTGCACTTGACCTGGAGATAGAACAGGAGGAGTGCCTGCCTGACGGAGCCAGACACATAGCAGGTGCTCTGTCCTCTCTGGAGGAAAGTGACCCGAAGTGCTGAGTCACAGCTCTGGCTGTGCCCTCACCTGGGTAACCCTGATAGGCTCCTGCGACCTCCGAGTCACAGGGATCGTCCTGCATAGGAGCGGCTGGCCTCTGTGGACACGGCTCTTGTGGGCTCTGCTTCTGCGGTCTGGCAGCTGTCTGCCACCCAGCATGTGTCTTGCCTCAGTCATGCTTTTGGAGAACTGGGTGGAGAGGTGAGAGCGTGAATGGCCTGAGGGGCTGGCTGGCAGCAGGGGTGCCAGGTGCTGGCAGCACACAGGCAGTGTGTGTGGCTGTCCTCAGATAGCCGGGCTGGCTGGGCATTGCAGGAACACGCAGCTGGTGGACAGCCATGATTTGTGCTGATGCTGAAGGACTTCCCTGGCAGCCAGATTTGCTGCTGTTGCCACTGCCTCGTCAAAGTCAGGCCGAGCTGTGACAACAGGCATCATGCCGTGCTGGCTCTCAGCTGTCGGAAGCCTCTAAGTCTGCTTGGCCACAGGATCAAACTTCTGAGTGTGGAATTCAAGGTCTTGGAGGTGCTCTGGCTTCCTCTCATGTCAACTCTCACTCCCAGTCCACAGGCCCAAAATTCATGCTGCAGCCACCTCAGCTGTTTGCTGGTCTCCAGATATACCCCAAACCCTGACTTTTCACATAGGCCATGCATTGTCCCTGCCCCTCGCCTGTGCACACCGTCCCTCTTTGGGCTTCCACCCATCCCTGCTTAGGTGTTTTCCTTCATATGGAGTCTCCTCCCCTTCCAGACATACTCTCCAGCACCCTGAGTGCGTGGCTTCCATCTGTCTGTCAGGGGCTTCCCTCTGTCAGGTGCTATACGCACTCTAGCAGCTCAAATGTTGGCTTTGCTGCTGAACAGACGGGGATTGAAACGATGGCTCTGCCCATCACTAGCCATGTGACCCTGGGTGAGTCACTTCACCTGTGGGCTTTAGTATCATTGCTGGTGCAGTGGCGTTAACACTGCAGTCAGAGGGTTTGTGAGATGGTGTATTTGTAGCCATTTGCAAGTCGGAACTAGTAGGTCTCCACAAGGTAGCTCCCACCAGCATCAGCTGTCCCATGTTGGTTCAAGTCTGTCTCACCACCAGCTCCACCTCCTCCCAGGCAGAAACAGTGCCTGAGAAGTATTAGCATGAGGGCAGATCCAGTTGGGGTGCAGGAACCACCCCAGAAGAACATACCTGCCCTGTGGCTCTCATTCCAACCCCACAGCCCCCACACCTTGCACAGGGCTGTTCATGGACCTAGTCTTGGTAGAAAGAGGTTAAATCAGCTGTTGCATTTGCTCGAGCCTTATCTCTCTGGTCCTCAGAAAAACCAATATTCAGAATTGGAATAAGTCATGGAAAACTCCCCATTCTCTCCCCTTTCGTTTCTCTGTGAAGATTATAGTTTCAGGTTATTCCATCGGATTAATTAATTTGGCAAACCTTGGAAAGCATTGGTAATGTGCCTGGGACTGCGAGTGCTGGGAATGATAACCAGCATTCTCAGATGGAAGTGTGCTTTCCAGTCACCCTCACTGGTGCTGACAGCCTTGGGCCCTCACCGAGCTTGAGGTGGCTTAAGGGGGCCATTATTATTATTGCTATCATTTCACAGAGGACTGGGCTCCAGCCCTCATCTTCCGGCTCTTCTGAGTCGGGTGTCCTCTCCCTGTGAACTTGACCTCCTTCCTTGTTCGTTGGAGGGTCTATGGAGGGTCCTTTTACAGGGGCTTACCTGGCCCATCAGTCTAGAGTGGAGGCTTCCTTTTGACCTGCTTCTCTTGTCGATGTGCAGAGCCCTGCACAGGGGCAGAAGGGAAGATGTGGTTTCTTTCTAGAGATGTACAGTCTCGCCGCGGTGCATAGGACACACACGTCTTCACTGAGCAAGTAGTTCCTGGAAGTCTGCTTTGTGCCTGGCACTGTGCTAGGAGTTGGTAATATGGTGGCAAACAAACAAACAAAAAAGTCTCTTAGGCACTGGGACATTTTTCACTGGGAAAGAGATCATCACAATAGTTACAGATTACTGTAAGTGCTATGAGGAAAATTTATGAAAATTTAAATAGCAATGCACATAGAACACAATAAAATAACACCACACCAAGAGAAATGATAGGATCATCATGTGTCAGCCCTGGAAAGGCCCTGTTCCTGCTTCCTGCCCTTTAAGGCAGAGAAATCCAGGCGGGGGAGGGGTGTAGGGGAGGGGTGTTCTAGTGAGTGGGCTTCCCATGGGCAGTGTGTGTGGAGGGACCTGGAGGAGGGAGTGGGCTCTTTTGAGAAGGGTGTTGAGATCTGTAATTCCTTCCTCTTGGACCCAGTTCTGGTCTCTCTTTTAAAAGTACAAGAAAACCCCCAAAACAAAATTTGTACGTTGTGGTGTGGGAACATTTCTTCCAACTGAGAACTCACCCCAAGCATTTGCAATCCTAATTTTGTATAGGAACGTGGTTTGCACATTTTTGGAAAGACTAGTTCAGGGTGGTTTCTGAAAGATTCCACTGCTATTTGAGAGAGATTTGGAACTTTAACATCAGGTGAGGACTGGGGCAACTGAGAGGCAGGAGCAGATGTAGGCTCTGAGCCGGAGGAAGAGGAAACGCTCCCCTCCTGCAAGGCTGGCCATGCTCTGCCGCAGGAGCACAGGCCTGGGACATCGAGGAAGGAGCAAGGAGGGCACTTCCCGAGTGAGGAGGAGGATCTGTACAGACACAACGCAGGGGCTGGGGGTGCTGACTGATACACATTGTTGGTGGGACTGTCCAGTGAGTGGTACAACACCTCGGAAAAACCGCAGGTGGCTTTTTACGAGACCTGTAACACAGCACTTTTATTCCTGGGTATTTACCCGAGAGAAATGAAACATGCCCACAAAAAAGATTATACACAAATGATTACAGCAACTTTATTCACAATATAAAAAAAATCCTAGAAACTATATAGGTGTCATCAATAGGAGAATGGATAAACAAACTGGTATGTTCATAAAATAATGGAATACTACTCAGCAAGAAAAAGGCATGAACTACTGGTATGTGTAGCATCATTATGCTGAGTGAAGGAGTAAATACTATATACTAGTAAGTCCATTTATACAAGTTCTTGGACAGGCAAAGCTAATCTTTGGTGGTAAGAATCAAAATAGAGGTTGCCTCTAGAGAATGTGGGGCGGGGACTGGGTGGGAAGAGGCTCATCAGAACTTTCAAGGTGATGTAAGGCTATCTTGATGGGGGGCATGCATTTGTCAAACTCATTAAGTAGCACACCTAAGGTTAATGCATTTCTCAAAGTGTAAATTTCACTTTAAAATTGTAAACAGGCATGCTTAAGGGCTTAGGGATAAATTATACAGAGGGTATCTAAAAGAAAGATGCATTGGTAGGTGAATTGAAGGGTGGCTAGGTATATGATAAAGCACTCATGGCAAAATCTTAATTGTGGAATTTAGGTAGTGGCTATATGGGTTTTCGCTGCAAAATTCTTTTAGCTTTTCTGTGTGTTTGAAAATGTTCATAATGTTAGAATAGATATGCTCAAGTGGAGGATGCAAATTGCAGTAATATGCATACAAAATAATTGTGATTTATTGCCCTGTTACACAGGGCTATATTGCTTATCTTCTTCAATTTTCCATTAAACCCCACCACAGGAGCCTCTGCAATATCGCTGATTTGTCACATTCAGGAGAATCCTTCCGTCCTCTTACTCATTTGCATCACCTGGCTACCTTTGAGTGCATTTTCTCAGCACAGCTATGATTCTCTCTCCCCCTTTACTATCGCCCTTGAATGTGACCATCCAGAGTGGGTGTTTTCTTAGGTGCTGAGTGATTGCAGTAGCTTTAGAATTGTTGCTTTCACTGTCTGTTAATTTGGAGATGAAAAACACCAACCGAAGGAGATTGGGAAACAGTGACCGGCGAGACTCAGAGTTCACGAAATAATTTGAATTATACTCAGTGACCTAGACAGAGTTCTAGTGTTTCAACAAAGATTTAAATAAAAGATGAGGTAGGACATCTTTTACCCACTTCCAGTGCAATGGTGGATGTTGCGTGCAAGAGTCAAAATGGCTGTTCATTTTAACTTTCAGGGCCTCGGACAAAAAATACCCGAGACATCGTTCAAGTTCGCAAGGGCAGGCAAGCCTTTGCGTGGGGAGGGGAAGTTACCAGCCACTGTAGATAATCATGGAGTGAACTGAGGACAGAGATTAGATCAACACTCATTCCTTTTTGTTTTCCTGGAATGAAGTCAGAGCAACATTGTTCTCATTTTTATTTGCAATGAACCTAATTTTTGAACTGAGCTATGCAATAATAAGCACAGGAAAGGCAAGCTAGAAGGAGAGTCAGCACGTTGGCTAGTGCATTCTTGCACGATAATGAAAACAACAAAACAGAACTTCTGCCCTTCTGGTCAAGTTCACTCTGCCTTTCTTCCCAGGCCCATTCCCCCAGCTGTGCTGAGCCTCTCCCCACCCCTCCCCCAGGTGGCAGCCTTGACTCTCCCTCTCCCTGCCAACCCAGGCCCAGCTATAATCACCATCTGCAAGGTGTCTTCTCCTGGGGTTTACTTCCCAGTCCTTGGGAAGGACTCCTATGAAGGCACTCTGCTCTATTCTACAAGCCCTTCATCGTGTTAGTTATTTCCATCATACAGCACACCCCTCAGTGCTGGAGCTGTGGCCTTGATGGGAGCAGTCCCTGGAAATGTAAGGTGATAGGCCTGGGACTGGACCTGTCCAGGTGGTGGCAGTGGGATTGTATAGGGGAATCGCAGAGATGGACGCCCTGTTGGTACCTTGAGAAACTCTTAAGAAACCCACAGCATCCTGGTGACAGTAAAAATTGCATTGATAGAACAGGGGTGTAAAAAAGCTGATCAATTGCCATATTTTTATAAAGAAATGAAGAGGGAATGGGGGAAAAGAGTGTGTCAGTCTGCAAAGGATTCACAGTGGCTAGGGTGTTTCTTGCATTGTTCTAGGCCAGTGTTTGGCAAACTGTGGCTTGCGAGCCACATGCGGCTCGCGAGCCGCGGTTTGCCGCTCTGTTGACTGAGTTTGCCGTCTACTGACCTAGACTCTCGATTCCTATAATTACAGGCTGTTGTTGTTCCTTGTGATTAAGCCCCTATCCCAGTGGTCGGCAAACTCATTAGTCAAAAGAGCGGCAAACCGCGGCTTGCGAGCCGCAGTTTGCCGACCACTGTTCTAGGCCCAGAATAAAGAGGCTCAGCTTGTCTCTGTGTCACTGACAGTCGGCAGAGCTCAGTACAGTGGACTAGACTGAGTGCAGGGCACACACAGGAAAGACCACATTTCACTCATCTCTGGAGTGAGGGAGTACCCTGGGAGGACCCCTGAAGGGCATGAGGGCAGCAGGTCCCAGCACTGGTGCTGATACAAGTGAGCTGGATCCCAAGGTCTGCCCTCCTCCCTGCATTTGGCAGAGCCACCCAGTTATAAATGAGTCCTTGGCCATGTCCCACTGTGTCTGCACTCCCCTCCCGGGGCTTCAGATGTGCTGCTCTGTGGTTTTCCAGCACCCCTACACGTGCCTCTTGTCTCCAGCATGTCTCCCAAGACAGTTCTTTCACTCTCCTAATCGCTCTCAGCTCTGTGAGGGCCATGGTGGCACCAGTCACCCTTCAGGAGGGTTTGCTGCTCTGGGCCTTGGGAGTGTTCTCAGTGTCAGCCCTGTACTCCCCTCCCTCCTCCAGCACCCCGTCTCTCCAGGCTTGTGCCCCGCTTTCTAATGCAGTCAGCTTTAGAAAGGCGGTACACATTTGCTCATTTATGTGTTCACTAGCTATTAAGTGCCCATGTTGTGTCATGTGTAGACAAAAGAACTTGCTAAAACTGTAGATAATTTGTGACCACCCAGATCTCTATGTGACCTTCAAATCTGTTTATGAACTTGCAACAAATTAAGGAAATAAGTCATATGGTGGGGTGACTGGTTCCCTGGTGACGTGTTGTTGGGGGAGTGTGCAGGGGTTCAGGACACTGATGCAGAGAGAACTTGGGGACACATGGCGTCACCCGGTCCTGCTCCCTGCGTTCAGAGCAGAGGGGAGTCAAGTGAGAAAATTCACAGACTGGATTGGGGTGGAGGGAAAGGAAGACTTTTGTTTCTAGTTCTGCTTCACGTTTTTCTAGATTAGCTTAGAAACTGGACACTGACCAGTGAGATCCACTGAACTGGTGGAATTTGGGAGCAGAAGGGGCCGGGGCTCTCTGTATTCCTCCTGATAAAAGGGTGGGGGGGGGGGGCGGTTCGTGGAGATGGTTTCAGGCTGGACTGTCGCTGCCTCAGCATGGTGGGCTAGGGTGGTCAGCGCTGGCCTGTGCATACCCCTCGTGGCCAGAGGTGAGGAGAAGGTGGAGGCCGATGGCCAGCTTCCAGAAAGGCCTGCTCTAGAGCCCCCGAACTGGAAGCAGCTTAGAACCATGATGGATCCTGAGTATTTGGGGACCACCTGTCCACACAGGAAGGTCCAGATTGTTAAAACCAATCTGAGGAGGGGAAAAGGGGCAGGCATGGCAGGTGACAGAGGCACCTGCTGGAAGAGGGAGGAAGAGAGACGATGGGGAAGGCTGAGTGGTGACATGAAGAGAGAGGAGGCTCTTAGGAAGGCCCCCAAGGAGGGAAGACCTGTAACCTGACCCAAGGCCCTGAGCCAATCCCTCTATTTCTTTTTTTAAGTGAAACATGATAAAGTCACACTCAAGTGTCATTGTGCAGGGGGAGGTTTCACTGTAGCTACTGTCTTGGTTTATGTGATGGATAAGTTCTTTCTTCTCTCTGAGCCTCAATTTACCCATCCGTATCTCACCGAGTGATAACACATTTTCATAGGAAGTGGTTTGATGTTTCACATCACTGCGCTTACCTGTGCGGAAGTGTCTCGACCTCCCCCCACCCTCCACCCCCACGTCTGGCAGACACTACACCTTCCCGGCCACTTTCAGTCACTACACTTCAATGTTGTAACCTACTGCAGGGGTGCTTCCCCCACCCCCTGCACATCAGCTCTAATGCCCTTACTTTGAGGAAAGGGAGGAGGAATCGAGTGAAAGGGCATATACCATTTTACCTAACTGGGCACAACTGAAGGTTCTTCCTGGTTGGTTTTGCAGCTTTTCCAGCTAAAACCAACCAGGTGACAGACCCTCCATCTGGTGGTGCTCACGTAAGACCCCCCTTGGGGTCTGGGTGGGCTTCTGTGGAAGGCCTGTCCTGGCCTGGGACACGTGGCTCTGGTCAGCCACTTTGACCCTAATGTATAGCCTGTCAGTAGGACGACTGACCTCTCCTCGTGACCAGTCCCCAGGGGTGAGGCCCCAGCTCAAGCCTAGTGCCCTGTGGGGTCCACTCGGCTCACAAGAAGCCCACGGGTCCTTCCCAGCCAATGGGTGGTATGTGACTTCCCTGCCACTTGGCTTTTCCTGCCCAGGGACGGGACCGTGGGGATGAGGTGCTGGTTTTCCTTGTCGCGAGCACGACCGTCTTTATGATTCTCTTGTGTCCTTGTCACTTGGATTTAGGGAGGGGCCTTCTCAAGCCTCCCTGGACTGTGGCGGTGGCAGGCCGTTGATGGTGGCAGCTGCTTGGCAAGCCCTGCTGGGGAGGTGTCTGGTCCTCCCTGTTTGTTGGTTACTTAGGAAATGGGGCCCGAGTCCTCGTTTCCAGCAGGGAGGCCCGTCCTCTGATCCCTGGGTGACAGGAAATGTCTCACCAGCTCCTTAAGTACAGAATAGATTTTATCCTCACGCCCGCTGCCATACTTCTCCGTACACACGTGGAAGGATCAAAGGCAGAGCCCGTGCCCTTTAAGTGGGGCTGTCTTTTCCTGGTTTTGTTGCATGCTCTCTGATGCTGCCATTTGTCAGAGTCCAAGGATAATTTCTTGCAGAGGGATAGAAGTTAAGTCTTATTTAAGGCTGTGTTCACTCCCCCTCCCCCTCACCTCACCTTAGAGAGTCGACACGCGCTGTTCTGGGCCTGCTGCGCACTCCCATCAGAGCCGACAGTCCAAATTACAGCACTCCCTGACCCAGTTCTAAGGATGAATGCCACGCACTTCAAGTATTTTGCAGAAACTATTATTTTAACTCATTTTCACAGTGGCTATGGATTTTTACAGTCGCGGGAACTTTGGTTAAATGCAGAGTAAAAACTGAAGCTTCTCCGAGGATAATAGGGAATGAGGTCCTTCAAGGTCTTTAAGAAAATGATGCCCGACGGAGCAGTTTCCTTTGTGCCGCCTTCCGAGTGGTCGCCTGTGCCTCCAGCCAGGCTGCGGCCGCGGCGACGGTGCATGCGTGTGCTCACGGCCTCGGTGGCCACTGTGGTGGCAGTGCTGTGTGTTCTCACAGGAAGCAGCGAGGAAGGACTCGCAGAACCTGTTGTACCTCTCTCATGGGCACACGGGTCCAGAGCAGGGGCAGCAAACCTTTTCTGTGAAGAACCAGACAGTAAATATTTTATGCGTTGCAGGCTGCTAAGTTTTTGTCACAGCTACTCAACGCTGCTGTTGTAGTACAAAAGCTTCCATAGGGAGTACATAAACAGATCAGCACGCTGTGTTGCAACAAAACTTTAGTTACAAAAATTGGGCCAGTGCACCCCAGCTGGTGTGGCTTAGTTGGCTGGGTGTCGTCCTGTGCCAGTTTGATTCCCGGTCAGGGCACATGCTTGGGTTGCGGGCTCAGTCCCTGGTAGGGGGTGTGCAGGAGGCAGCTGATAGATGCTCGCATATTGATGTCTCTTTTTTCCTCTTCTCTTTCTAAAAATCAATAAAAATATTTTTTAAAAAGTGGGCCAGTGAGCCAGATTTGGCCTGTGGTCCATGATTTGCCAACCCTGGTCTAGTGAGATGTACCAGTTTTGAGTTGTCACGGGGAGTCTCATCTAGCCCAAGGAGGTAGCACTGCTTGCCCGATCGCCTTTGTACCACCCTGTGCCTTCTGCAGCTGATCATGGATGAGGGCACGAGGTTAGGCGGGTCTCCGGCCTTCTCCTAAAAACCTTCTCACACCTGCAGCCATCTGTGTAGACTTCTGAGAGAGAACCTTATTTTCCTTCTTCACTCCACCTGCACACAGCGGATGCTCAGGAACTCTATCAAACAGAGAATGAAAGACTTCTTGGCCATTGAGAGGAAGTCATGGTTTAGGATTTAGCAGCGGGGATCTGGGTGATTTTCTGGGGAACTCGATCCAGGTGTGAATTTCCACCAGTGGCTGCCACACTCCTGTCCCACGTGTGATGCTCTGCGGGCCTTTCTTGCTCAAATGCGTTCTCTCTCTGTTTCTTACTTGTGCTCACATACATGGCCTCCCTCCCTTTTCCCCTTTGCCCCAGCTCATAATACTGCTGCTACCAACACACACACACACACACACACACACACACACACACACACACACGAGCATTTTCCCTGCTCTCGCACTCTAAGAGGACAGGTGGTGATAGAGCTTTCAACTCTGGAAAGTTTGCCAGCATCAAGCCCAAGTACATAGATGGGGTACTTTGTATCCTACCGTGCATCACAACTTGCCCTGCTATTTATTTACATACTCACTTCTGACTGACCATACATTTGCACCCTATTACGCAGTTTCTAGAAACAAACTCGTGGTGAGCATAGTCAGATGCTGGAAATGAGCACAAAGTGAGCCCTAGTTGGTCTCTCTGGCTTCCTGCTGCACCTGCCCTTATATCTGACCTTAGAAGTTGGTTATTATAAAAAAATCAGTTACAGGGTGAGTTATTGAAAAAGACAGAAACACATCTTAAGGCTTATTCTGACCTAGAATATATAACAACATTTATTTGCCAGTCTTTTGGAGTGGGGCCAAAGGGTTTCTTTGAGTATGTGCATCTACTGGTCAGACTTCCCATTGTTTTCCTTACATAAACTACATCTGTTATGTACCCACAGTTTCCAGTTGTGTTTTACTTAAAAAGAGAATAAAATAAAAATACATGAGAGGAAAGCGGAGAGCAATTCTGAAAGTTTATTGTGGTTTTTCCTTTATCTTTTGCTGTCATTTCGCCCATGTCCAATTCAACAACAAAACCTTTAGCTACATTCCTTATCCAGTATTAGGTCAAGGCCTAAACCTCTACCCTCAATTCCCAGGATAATAACACCCATTTATTGTGTGCATACTATGCGCGGGGCATTGCACATTATCTCAGTTATTCTTCCAACCACACTTTTTGTGATTAGGAAAACAAGGCTCACAGGGATGAAGTGCCTGTGCAAGGCTGTGTAGCTGGACAACAAGGGAACTTTGAACCCAAACTGACTCTAAATTCACGGTGCTCACCAGTTTAGGACTGGCAACCAGTCATCCAGCCGGAGTTCAGTTTTCCTTGTCCCGGCTTAATGGATGGCTGGTAGTTTAAAAGTGGCAAATTAGCCCGAGCCGGTTTTGCTCAGTGGTTGGAATGTTGAATGTTGGCCCATGCCCTGAAGGGTCGTGGGTTCAATTCTGGTCAAGGGTACATACCTCGGTTGCAGGCTCGATCCTTCCGGGTGCATGAGGGAGGCAACCAGTAGATGTGTGTCTCTCACATCCATATTTCTCTCTCTGTCTCTCCCCCTCCCTTCCACTTTCTCTAAAAATCAATGGAAAAATATATCCTCGGGTGAGGATCAACAACAAACAACAACAAAAGTGGCAAATGAATGGTGTGTAGGCCCTGCAGAGGTGACGCAGCCGCTTGTGTTCAGAGCCCCTCTCTTTACCTTTCACTTGCTCCAACGAGGGTTAGTCTTATCTCATATCTTTGTCTCTCTGCACTCTCATGTGTCTGGGCTGAAAAAAAAAAAAAAAAAAAAAAAAAAGCAAGCCTGGATGTTACAGCTGAATTACTTGTTCAGGATTTGGATTTTTGTTTTGTTTTGTTTTGTTTTTTCGACATTTGAGCAGAATCACAAGCCATAGAAAGTAGTAATTTCCAGACCTTTGAGGTCTGATTCACCAGCACAATACTGTAATTAAAGGAAAACCTGTATTTGTTTGCTCTATTTTATCCTAACTCACTAGGATGTTTTATGAAGAATGTACCTAGATATTTAGAAAATAGCATCTATTTCACTGTTTAAGCTTCAAGGGCTTTCATGTTCAGATGTCTCAGTTATCCTGAGGGTATGAGCCTGCCTGAGCCCTAAGTTCAGAGGGAAGTGACGATGGAAAGCGCCCTATGCTGACATGTGAAGGCAGCTGTACGGTGCGGAGGCTAGGCATGCAGCAGCTTGCCCGTGTTCTTCGGAGGTACATCTATGAGGTACAGCGCTCCAGTGTAATGTTTTCAGCTGGTCACAGTGTTAATGAATTTTGAATTGAGGCAGTTATGATTAAGCCTGTTGCGTTTTCAGCACTAATCATTATTAAAATGATGATTGATCTCAGTGATCATGAAACCATTAAGAAGGCATCTGTGCAGAATGAACGGGCTGCAGGCAGTTTTGAGCTTCAGCTAGCCAGACAGGACTTAGTGGTTGTGATTGCAAGTTGCTTGCTTGTTGATGATCTTTCCTGTGTCTTTCTGAGCCTTCAATACTGTGTTTTGTCATAGAATATAAACGTTGGTTGGGGGTAGCGGGGGCGGTGCTTGGTGTGCCCCTTTGGGCCCCAGCATTGTGGCAACGTCCAGTGAAGTGGAGTAGGATGATTTCTCAACTTCCTGGAACCTCACCCTTGATTGATAGGAGGCCTTCCGCCCACCCCCACCCCGGGGCAGTGGAGACCCTCCTGTGGGGCAGTCACAGCACAGCTGCTGTCGGAGTGCAGACCATGTGCCAGGCATTTCCTCTTAATCCCCTGAGGTGGGTATGGTGTCCCCACTGAGAGGATGAGGAGGCACTGCTTGGGGGTCTTAGTGTCCGCCCTGGGGCCAGGGCAGAAACAGGATTGGGACATGTTCATCTTTACACACCATCTGGGCTTCCTTAAAAGAGCGTCCTTTTGGGAGCTGGCTTCACAGTGAAGAAACATGCTCTAAAATGACAGCCTCGGCGCTGCAGAGCCTGCCCAGCTGAGAGCTTTCTACCCTAGCTGACCACCTTTCTCAGGGGTAAGAGGAACCCCTTCTTCCCCTCATAGCTCCTGGTGAATTAGATGCCCCTTGCGCTGACAGCCCTGTTCCCAGCCAAGCCGTGTTTGTGCCTGGCCGCAGGCGGCCCCGTGCCTACCAGAGGACGCAGCTTCTGTGGACCCTTTGGGCCTGCATCCTCCAGTCCCAGGTGGGGACCCATAACCCAGGTCTTCAGATGCCCCCATGCTCCCCGCCCTGCTTCTCTCTGACCCGCTGGCCCAGTGGGGGTGCCAGTTTGCTTCCTGTCCTGGAATGTTTATGAGCCATTCCCCGCGAGGACTCCAGGTGGATCAGGGAGGATGGGGGGGCTGTGGCACATTGCCGCTTTTCCATGCCAGCTCCCAGGGGTCCAGGCTGCTTTTCCTGCGTCTAGGTGCCCAGTGTGCTGGCGCTGCCCTTCCCTCTGGGGCTCACTTTCTCCATCTGCTAGAGGACAGTGCTGCCGGGCCTCTGGAGTGAGTGCCTTCTCTGTGGGCACTTCAAGCCTTTGGTTGGTGCTCTTCTCCACCCCTCCTCCCTTCTGCCTTTGGTGCCCCCCTGCAAACATAGGTCATCTTCCTTTCCATGGAAACTCCCATCTTGGCTGGCCCACCTTGCTGTCCTCCAGATGAATGACCCTAGGAAGTGCTGACTCCCAAGGTGGCCCCAGGTGATCTCCTAGGATGGGCAGGGAACTCACTGCCCAGCCCTAGTCTGTCTCCTTACCTGGAGCTTCAGTTCCTCCTCTAGAAACCTCACAGGAAATGGACTCCACGCCCATCACTTCCTGGGTTGGCTTTTCCTATTAGGTTTGTTTCTTGGGTTTTGTGGACATATGTGTGGGGGGCAGAGAGTGTGCATGAGTGAGCATGAGAGAAAGAGAGTAGATATTTGTGCCCACTGTGGGTCCACTGTGGGCCCGGTTATTGGCTGTGGTTTTCAACTTTCTTTCTTCACCTTGGCTATCAGTAGTAGATACATTTTACATTGCAACTCACAAACATATATGTATATGTCATTAAAACATGAGTCTGATGAAAAAATACTTCATAAATTCTGACATTTTCTATGCATTCTGATAATTTTCCATTTTATTTTATTTTCCAAAAATTGGTGGATATAAACCATAAAATTAACTTTGTATGTATTCCATTAAAAAAGCCCTCTCTCCTCCATTACAGTATAAATTCCATAAAGACAGGCAACTATCAAATATTCCACCTCAGATAATGGGTGCTCACTTTATATTGTCAGCTGATTCGTCTCTCTCTGCAAATCCTTTGGAGAAATACTTTTCTGTGCAGAGAAATAAAAGATGAGGTGACTTGTGTCACTGATCTGATTTCCTTCTCTCCCATTAGCTGTTAGAAATTGCAGAGACATAGTAATAAAATATGTCTACACAGTATACATCTTTGTAATGGTCTTATTCCTGTTTCATTTTCTTTTCCTTGTTAATGTATTTATTTTTCTTAAGTTATTTTTTCTAAATATTTAGAGTTTCATATGACTTTCATAAAAGATAGCCAAGGAGAAAAGCTTACACAAATCAGAAATACCTAAAAGGAGAGATAGACCTTTTCCCCCGCTAAGACCTTGCACTCATAGGCAAGCCTCCTCACTTTTAGGTGTCTGCACTGCATACTGACTTATTAAGAGATCTTTTCAGACATCAGGGGTCGTATTATTTACTTATTCATATTACTCATACTGTTCCTGTAGTAATGTATCCTTCCCTGCCCTTAGCATAGATCTGCTGCCTTCTCTTTAACAGCCATAGAGCATTCCCTTTCTTAACTACTTCACATTTTGATGTTCTTGCTGCTTAGAGTTCTTTTTTGGAGCGAGGTAGCTACTAAATAAAAACTTACTTTAAAAAGAACAGTAGAGATTATTAACTAGCCTTAGCCACCTGAACAAATAGAACCTTCTACTGACGGCTTCTGGAGCCACTGTTTTCCTGGGAATGGAATTGCTGTGGGAAACCTGGGTGGGTCCGCAGAGGTTTGACTGGCAGGACCAGGTCATTGCTATGACCCTCCCCATCTCAGAGCGGGTCTGCGGAGACTCAGTGTGCTCAGTCATTGACTTGTGTATTGATTTCCACTTCAGGGCCCCAATTGGGTGGTGTGTGGGTTTTAACTTTATTTTACTTTCTAATGCTAAAACAATGGCAAATTACCCTCATGGAATTAATCTGAGTAAATGCAGCAAACACTTTATCTCAGTTATAGACCTCACACTTTGTGTTTTTAAACTTGGATTCATAAATTTATATAGAAATATCTATGTTCCTATGCTCTCAGCACATTCACTGGAAATAGGTGGCCATGAATGAGGGTTGTTATCCCCAAAAGTGGATTTTATGGTGGAGTAATGACTGGGGAGCTGAATGCCGCCTGCTCCCCAGGGAGCCCAGACGTCCCTTTTTTGTTAGCAGTGAAGGGGCACATAACACGGGGTCTGGGAACTGGGCCCTGGTTCATCTCCCGACTGTCTGTGATAGCCCAGACAGACTGCTGGACAGGCCAGGGGGTAGGAGCAGGTTTAGACGGAGCACTTCTCTCCCTCAGAGGGCAGCAGTGCTGACCAGCAGTCCCCCTGAGGGACAGGCTGCCCTGTGAGCTTGCAGACCTATGGGCCGACAGTGAGTGAGCCATTGTCCCAGTGCCGGTTTAGGGAATAGTTAGCAGTTGCTCCGTGCAGGCCCTGTGCTGTTTTTGGGTGGCGGCCAGTGCTATTCAGGGCTTGTTACAAAGACACAACAGTAAAATGAACCCCCGTCATGGGAGCGTGCTGCACGCAGACCTTGGCTCATGGCGCATGTGTTTACCCGTGTTGCCTCATTTACGCTCAACAACAAACCTGGGCACTTTTTCATCTTGTGATGAAGAAGCTGCAGTGAGAAAGTATAGTCACTTGTCTGAGTCCACAAAGCCAGTAAGTGGCAGAGCCAAGACCTGACCCCAGGCCCTGAGCCTCCTGTAGGTGGTGAAAGTGTTTCTGAGCCCCACCCGCCAGGTACCACTCCTACCGTCAGCAGCTGTGACCTGCAAGGTACATCGCAGCTTGCTCAGTGGAAGGGGCCTATGTGACCCTAGGCTGAGGTCATTGTGGTGTGACAGGTGGAAAAGCACAAAGGCCAGGTGAGATTTGACAGGCATGGGAGGTGTGGTTCACCACCAGGTAGGTGTGGTTAGGCCTCTTCCCATTGACCATGGCAGGAGGTAACTTAGAGCCTGTGACCGTCATAGGTGAATGTAAACAGTGATCCCTTCTCTGCCTGTCTTACTCTGTCCCTTGGAGAATCAGCGGAGATAAGATGCTGGGAAGTTTCTTTCGCCCAAGTGCTGTGTCTAAGGATGCAAGTGTACAGGGAATGAGGTGAGATTGACTTATAATTCAGAGGTCAGGGGATTTAACGATATACAGTTCTGAAAGGCTTTTCTCCAGCCTGTTCATGGAAAGAACGGAGTGGCTGTTTTCTTGTCAAAATGAAATGTTTGGTTTTAAACTTGCTCATTTCCTGCCATTTTGAAATGTTTGCTCATTTCTTTTCAGCCAAGGAGGTAGACCTGTTGGAGCTTTGGCTTGTGTCATTGGAACTAACCAATGCCAAGAACAGGCTTCTTCTCTAAAACGATGGGTGTTTGGCCGTTGTCCCACGAGCCAGGCCCCACAGGTCGCGGGGAGGCAGCAGGGCGCTCGGTCAGCCCCAGCAGGGAACATACTCCCAGGGGTGCTCAACCTTGACCTGAGCTGTCAGAACAGGATGGAAGGCCTGACACTGGTTAGAAAGAAAGCATGACTGCCACTCCAACCAGGAGAGGTGAGAGGGATCCTGGCTGCGTGTTGGAACTGCTCTGAGGGTTCCCGCCAGTGACAGGGTCTTGGCTCAGATGCTTAGACATACAGCCTTGGAGTCACAGCTCTGTTTGTCCTTTTTTGTGGATGATGCCGCCTTGGTACTTACTGAAGCTAAATGCTCAGTTCTCGGGACAGTGAGAGGATTCTGCAGAGGGAGATACGATGGTTCCTGCCTCCTACATGATGGCACATCTAATAGGCCTACCTTCCCAGCTGGACAGGAGCTCCTGAAACAGGGCAGTTCTGTGCCCATCTCTGCCCTCTTTCGTGGCCTTGAACAGAGTTGGTGCTCGAGTGTTTGTTATGGTTCACTTTCCTGATGAAATGCCAAACCTGTGGCACAAGTTTCAACTCTGGGGCAGCAAAGTGTTTTGACTTCATGTGCCCACTCCAGTCAGTGGTGATGCTCGACTGGGCACCTAGTGAAGCTGCAGTAGGCTACAGTGGGAGGGGTGCCAGTGATGACTGGTGAGTGATGTTGGCTGCAGGGTCCCTGGGCGCAGAGGCAGCAGGCACATGGCAGACATTTGTCTTCCCTGATAAAGGCATCAGGCTTGCAAGAGGGGGAAGAGTAGTCTCAGAGGAAATAAAACTCCCTGGTCGTCCTTGAAAGGGTGGAACGGGATTTAGAAAAACAGAGAGAAGTGCTTTCATCCCAGAGTAGAGCAGTCACAACATGAGGGGTTCTAGTGGGTCTCACGTGTGCACAGGAGGTTATGGGAACTGGCGGGTGGGAGCTGAGGGAGCTGTGGAGAAGGAAAGGGGAATGAGGTGGAGTGGGGGCCTGTACTTGGTGGGGTTGTTAGTATGTAGAACACAGACAGATTATAGAGGTCCTTGGGGATGCCAGATGGAGGAATTTAGATGTGTTATGGTCCAGTGCTTTTTAGGAAGTTTTCCCAAATGCTCCAGACACAATCAAGTGCTCCATCCCCCATCCCCCTTCTCCCCAGCATCCTGCTTTAGCTTTGATTAGTGTCTGCTTTGAAATTTTTACATATGCACCTGATGTCCCCCTTCAGGACATGGACAACATCTTAGCCATCTTTGAAAACCCAGTGCTCAGGACTGCATCTGGTAGGGAGTAGACACCTCATGAATGGTG
This sequence comes from Plecotus auritus, assembly GCF_963455305.1. NCBI lineage: Eukaryota > Metazoa > Chordata > Mammalia > Chiroptera > Vespertilionidae > Plecotus > Plecotus auritus. The sequence goes on along the minus strand of NC_137773.1, from coordinate 135,464,960 downwards.
TTGAGTTAAATTGAAGTGGGGTATCTGAACTGCAAGGTGGGGTGGAGGTGGGCATGCCTTGACATTGAAGCTGGGTGAGGAAGGGCATGGCTGCCAACCGTACACTGCAGCTACTACCAGGGAACTGGGAGTACATGTCCCAGGATGGTTGGGGTGGGAAGCAAGGCAAGTCCTGGGCATCAAGTTTACAGGCGTGTGTAATGTATAGGAAACCAGTTGGAACTGAAGACAGCGACAGAGAATGAATGAGGTTGAAGGAGGCAATTTAGAAAGCTGAGCCTAGACGAATTCCCAGAGAAACCCGGCTTGTAGGGCTCATGGGTCCTATGCATAGAGAGCCATGCGTAAGCCTGCGGGGCAGAAGGAATCACAGAGGAGTTGAATCTCTTGAGAGATGAGGAGCTGCTGAAGATTCTCTTCGATGCTTCAACTTTCAGAGAAGCAGAGTGAGCTTGTAGGACCTGTGTATTTATTAGCGAGGACTCTTTTGTTTGTAATTGATCAAAAGCCCAAACCCAAACTGTCTCCATTTATTGGATTTTGCCATTGAATAGCCCAAGATAAAGGGGAGAATTTTAGCTTCAGGCTTAGCTTGACCAGGTGCTCAAACAAAGGCTTCAGAGTGAGTTTCTCTGTCTTTCTGCTTGACACCCTCTCCCCATTTTCTGGCTCTGTATCTCAGAGCTATGCCCAGCCAGTGATGGTATTTCTTGCCTAGTTGTCGAAGTGAAAACCCCAGGATTAGCTCGAATTGGACCTGGTTGACATGAGCTGGGTAACACGCCTATCCCTGAACTAGTAACCTGGGCCACATGCCGACCCCTGCAGCCCCTGGACCGAGAGTAGGAAAGGAGCAATTCTTGGGGGAAGATCAGGGTGCTGTCACCTGGGGAGTTTTTCTGGGGGGCCAGAACCGTAATTAGCCACCCCACCAAAGCTGCTTGTTTTGGCTGGCAGCAAAGCAGCAGCTGCCTCTGCTGTGCAGGTGAGCGAGTGGGCCACCTCCAGAGAGAGTTCCCTGTCAGCCTCCTCTGCCCAGGCGGGATGCTGCCCTCTTCCCACACACCAGCTGTCACTGAAGGTGGTCTCCATAGAGGGTCAGCCAGGCCACGCTGCTGGCCTTCTCCATGTCCTCTCAGTACATTCTGATGGCATCCTGGGCAGTGGCCCTTCCCACCTGGGTGGTGATGGGGTCACTGGACTGTAGGGGGTTTCAGGAGAAACATCTTCAGAGAGTTTCCGGATCTCCTCTCAGGCTGAGAGCTGTCTGCTTCTCCTGCTCCATCCCGCTCTGGACAGCCTGTGACTGTGCCGTGTTTGACCGATGGTAAAGCTTTCCCACCTTTCATTTAATCTGATTTTCATTGTAGCCTGGTGGGTGGGGTGACTACCCTTGCTTTATAGAGAAGCAGAAGGGGTAAGTGACTCAGCCAGGGGTAATTGACCCAGCTGACAGACTAGAATTGGACTTAGGACACAAATGTCATCTAAAGTTTATACTTTTAAACCAAAAGGGAAGAAAGCCAAAGGCAAACTGACTGTTCTAGCCAGTTTCTTCATGTAACGATGGTGTTAAAGTACCCACTGGAGGCCTGCTAAGTACATGCTTCATTAATACCTGCGGAGAGAAAAATGACCTGGGCTTCCATTCTAGCTGGAGCTGAGGACACCTGCTGGTCACCCTCCTGTGGTTCGCCCCCAGATTTCACTAGAGATTGAATGGCTTATTGAGACCCTGTGATAGCAGCTCTGTGGCTCCCCAGTCGCCTCCTTGTGAGGGTCTCTCAGCAAGCCTGGCCTGAATATGACCCGGCCACTTGACAAAACAGCCGCTGCTCTTGGATGGGTGTCTTCCAGGATCTCTAGCCTCACAGATCTTCCTGCCACCACCTGTGTCGGGGCTTTGCTCATCAGGGCCCAGGGAATCATAGTCTCATAGCGGGAAGAACTCATCTGTGCAATCTGCTCATTTTACAGCCGAGAGACAGAGGCCACGCCCTGTAGCCCGGCACACAGTGGGGGCCTTTCATGGCCTCCCTCGAGTGGTCCACTCAGCCTCACCCAGTCCCTCCCACCTGCCCCCCACTCCCTGTGCTCCCAATCTCTGGGCTGTTCCTCACCCTCACTGCCTTGCCTGTGTGCATACTCCTCACTGACTGGATGAGGCTGCGGTTAGGGTACACGATGGCTGTGCTCAGAGGCTTTTCTTTGACACTTCGGGACGGTTTCCCGAAACAGGGCAAAGCCATGGGCCCCTTGTATTATTGCTAAGGACTGAATGTTTGCATCCCCCCAGATTTATATGTGGAAGCCTCACCCCCTAACATGTTGGCATTTAGAGATGGGGCCTTTCAGAGGTAATTAGGGTGGGGCCCTCATGATGGGATTAGTGCCCTTAGAAGAAGAGGTGAAGAGAGGGGTCTCTCTCTCATTCTCTCTTTACACATACATGTACCAGGCAAAGGCCAGATGAGGACATAGTGAGAAGTCAGCCCTCTGTGAGCCAGGGAGCTCTCACCAGACACCAGATCAGCCAGCACCTTGACCTTGGACTCTCCAGCTCCAGAACTGTGAGAAATAAATCTGTTATTAAGCCACCCCATCTATGGTATGTTGTTATGGCAGCCTGAGCAGACTAACATAATTATGGAACTTCTTAGCAGGAAGAGACATGGAGTAATGTCTGGTCAAAACCTCTCATTTTGCCTATTTATTCATTTATAAATATGAGTATTTTTTATGACAGGCCTTGGAAATACAATGGTGCATGAAACAGAAATGGTCTCTGATCTTAGAGAAATTATCATTTATTGGGGGAGTCAGATACTAAAGAGATAATTTTAAAAGAATTTAAAATTTGCAAATAAACTTATGAAGAAGTGTAATGAGTTTTGACAGCACCTAACTGCAGGCCCCGATTTTGTCTGGGAGATCAGCAGGGGTTTCGCTGAGAAAGTGTCATTTAAGCTGAGCCTTGAAGGAAGAGTAGAACTTAGCCCACTGAAAGCAGGATGGGGGAAAGCATTCTAGAAAGAGGGGACGGGAAGTAGACCTGAGTCAGGCTAGTAGAAAATGGATATTATGTGTGACTCCAAGCTGGGCGTTCATTCCCGTCAGCTGTGCTGGGCTTGTGGTAGTCCTGCGTCGTTGTCGTGTGTGCTCACTGAGAGGGGGTGGGACTCTATATGTTGGGGGAGGCACACTGTGTGGGGCAAGCAGGGTGGGCAAAGGCATGGAGGTGGGCAAGCATCAACATGGATCAAACAAGTACCAGTGCAGCCAAGTTGAGGGTCCTGGCCCCTCCCACTCCCTGCCAGTTGCAGTTTCTGTTTCTCAAGGTTCTGTGTAGAGGTACGTGGTTTAGAGACTGTTGGTAGAGCCTCTCCTGTTTGGTGAAACTTTGATGTTTAAAGAAAGTAACTCAGATTTCAGAATTAAATTTGGAGCCTTTATTTCTTTGGTGGCTTGAGGTCTCATGAGGGGCTTTCATTCATATATAGATAGATGGGTCTCTGATGAAGAGGAATTGGTGGTTTCTCTTTTTAATTATTATTATTAGCTACTAGCTTTTTAACAAAATATGTTTTCATTGATTTTCAGAGGAAGGGAGAGGGGAAGAGAGACAGAAACATCAATGAGAGACATTGATAGGCTGTAGCTGCCTCCTACACACCCCTATCGGGAATGGAGCCTGCAACACGGGCATGTGCCCTGACTGGGAATAAAACAAGCAGCCTCCTGGTGCTTGGGATGACGTTCAACCAACTGAGCCACACTGGCCAGGCTGGTGGTTTCTTCAAAGGATTCAATGTCACGTGACTCTGCCTGGCAAATGCAGAGACATTGAGGTGCAGGGATCATTTACTCTCTTTGTTTAGCCTGGGATAGGATTTAAGGGGCAGCCCAGCCCTGGGATACCTCAGTTCATGTCCATTTCTGGAGGGTTCTTGCCTGCCTCTTTTCAGCCCGTTCCTTCATCCTTGCTGCTGTTGCTTCCGCCGTGCTCTCCTCCATCCTGGACAGACTCCATGCCTTCTCCACAGACACCTCACCGGCCCCTCAGCTCCGTACCCACTCCCGCCTCGCCAAGTTAGGAATCCGGCTTCCTTTTCACATGACTAACTCAACATGCTTTCCTCAAATGAGCAACTTTGTGTGTGTGTGTGTGTGTGTGTGTGTGTGTGTGTGTGTGAAGTAAATAATGACCTCCCCTTCCCATAATTGTTGTTTTGCAAGATGTTTTTTACACGACATTTGCTTAATGTGGAGGGATATTTGTTGTGTAGGAGTCCTTTTTAACAGCAGGACTGGGGACCAGGACGACACTGGCTTCTAGGCAGAGGGTCTGCCTTGCTCTCCAGGCTGATTTTGAGTTGGCTTTATGGCAGCGCCTCTGTGATAAAGCATCACATTAAAGCAAGTTGTATTTCTTATAGTCAGTTTCATACAGTAATGCACTGAGGATCTGGAAAGAGAAGCCAAATTCTTTAAAAAGGAGACAGAAGAGGACAAGAGAGGGGGATAAAAGAGCCCTAACCAATTCAGTTATACTAATGGGCCTTGCATTATTGTGGCAAAATTACTTATAAATGAAAGCCAAAGAGGAAAAACAAGCAGTGTTGGTAGGTGTACTCTCTGTTCCTTGCCTTGTTTTTCTGCTCCAAAGCATAGCACTGTGTTGACGTAGGCATGTAACTGCTATGAATATTGATGGCAGCAAAAGATTCCTCCCCCTGTCTGGCCTCGTAAATAAAGCAGAAGGGGTAAAAGGGGGAACGAAATTGTAAAATCAGCATGCTGTTTTCAGCTTATTCTGTTCCCTTAGAACTCCAACTCTCCAAAACATACTGACAATCCACATTTGGTGGTCAGGGTCTAATTTCAGTACAGTGGGTTGCTATTTTCAGGGATTGTTGCTTCTGGTTAAAACAACAGAATAGCTCTTCCTTTTAGCTCTCAAAGTTAACACCACTGCCTCACGGAAGCCCTCCTGGATGTCTCCTCCCCACCCAATAGCAAAGTGGGCCCCTGTTTGTCAGAACATCCACAGTGATGTGTATGCCTCTCTCATGGCAGCACCCCGCTCAGGGACATGGCAGTGCACAGGAAGAGGAGCCGGGTGTTCATGGGAGGTTACAGGGAGTATGGAGAGTAACCAGAGGCCTTGGAGGTCTGTGTGTGGCGGGGGTGGGTGGGGTGGGGGTCATGCATGCTGCTGCTCTGGGAGCATTTTGCAACCTGCTCACCTCAGCCTGGACTGGGGGAGGCGGTGAGGTCATGGCCAAGGAAGTTCTCCACTGCCTAGAGGAGGGGTTGGGGTGCATGGGATGAGGGAACCCCAGGACAGGGCCTGCTTTTTTTGGAAGGTCTGGAGGAAGCATGGGTCTGGAGGCTGTGGAGGAGCTAGGCTTTAAAAAATGTTTTTTATTAAAGTATAATTGGCATACAACATTATATTAGTTTGAGGTGTACATCATAGTGATTTGATATTTATATACCCACTGTGATCACCCTTGTAAGTCTAGTACCCTTCTGTCACCGTGCAAAGTTATTACGATATTATTGACTACATTCCCTGTGCTGTATATTACATACTGTAGCATATTTATGTTATAATTGGAAGCTCATACCTCTTACTACCCTTCACCTTTTCCTCCCATCCCCCTATCTCCCTCCCCTCTGGCAACTATCAGTTTGTTCTCTATTTTATTTATTTTTTTCTATTTAAATTTATTTTTATTGGATTTACTGAGGTGATATTTGTTAATAAAATTATATAGGTTTCAGGGGTACAATTCTACAATACATTATCTGTATATTGTTTTGTGTGTTCACCACCCCAAGTCAAGTTTCCTTCCATCGTCATTTATCCCCCCTTTACCTTTCTTCTCTGTTTTGATGAGTCTATTTTTGTTTATTCTTTTTAGATTCGACATGTAAGTGAAATCATAGGTATTTGTCTTTCTCTGTTTGATTTATTTCACTTAACATAATAATCTCTAGGTCTGTCCATGTTGTTGCAAATGGCAAGATTTCATTCCGTTTTATTGCTGAGTAATATTCCACTGTGTATATGTATACCACATCTTTATCCATTCATCTATCGATGGATACCTAGGTTGCTTCTATATTTTGGCTATTGTAAATAATGCTGTGGTGAACATAGGGATGTATATTGAACTAGGCTTTTAAAATGGAAAACACACTGACTCTGGCTAACTCACTGCACAAAAGAATTTATTAGGCTGCCATGATGGTGTGCTGAGGATCAAGGGCACTCTGAGGGCAGGATAGGAATGGCAGGGACCGGGAAGGAAGAACTAATAAACTGGGGAGTCGGGAGTGGGGGTGAAGGCTAGGGTATTGTAGTGGTTGGATGATTCCCCTGGTGGTAAAGAGGAAGGACGCCATGAGAAGACACGCAGAAGTTCAGCTGGGGACTGAAACTGGCCAGCAGCAGAGGGGTAGCACTGGTGGCAGATGGCTCGAGCCCAGGGTGGCTGCGCCAAAGAGCAGTCATATACATATAACAAAGCAGAGGCCTTGCAGGGGAGAAGTGGATGAACCCTTTGGCCTTATCAGAGGGCTAATGATGCAGACTTGCTCTTTGTCACTTACCTCTCTTGGGACTGTCTCTGTGTGCACGTTAGAAACTGTCCTTGTCCCCTTCCTCTCCCCCAGGCTAAGCCTTTCGAGGCTGGGGATCACAGTGGAGACTTTTTTTACCTGGCTCCGGGTATGGGGCCGCCAAGCAGAAGAGGTGCTCACTAAGTGTTTCCTGGGCCAGGCTGACTTGACCTCGTGCACGAGGCATCTTAATAAGTGAATTCCTGGCTTCATTGTCCTGACCTTGGTGACTTTCCTCAGGTCCCACAGCGTAGAATTCATATCAGTAGAGGATGTTATGGCCCATATGGAATAGTTTCGTTCCTGAGGATTTTTCATTTAGTTACTATTTACCAGGGAATGCCTCTTGTAAAATGAGTCACATACATCTCGGTTGGCCCATATTTCTAGGAAAGCTGAAGTTGTATAAAGAAAACCTTCACAAAAGAGGAAAGAGGCAACATTTTTAGGCTGATGGGTGTGTTTTCTATACTTGTGGAGATGCAGGAGTTGTACCTGGGAAGGTTCTAAGAGTCATGTAGCCCAAGGACAGAGTCTCGGAGGTCTGTGGCAATTGTGTGGGAATGACTGCTGAGAAGAGAAGGTTGACCCTGGCCTGGGAACATGCGTGGTGACCACTTAGCACTCAGCAGGGTCATCCGAGACAGGGGGCATGCCAGTAAGCAGACTACGGCCTTTCCATCCTGAATTCACTGTGTGTGTGGATGAGGAAACTTAGGTCCGGAGGAGAGGTGGGGCTTTGCCAAGGTCACCTTGCTGCTCAGTGACAAAGCTGACCCTGACTTAGAAGTCAGATATACACCCAAGATCAAGAGAGGGTCAAAGCAGACACATCTTCCTCTCTTCCACAGGACGTTCTGTTCAAAGCTGCCGTTGGAATCTCTGCTGCACCCTCGTGCTTTTCTGGGCCCGGTCTGGCAGGAGGAAAACATGCTGCGTTTTGCAAATGTGTGCAAATAACAAGCATGCCTGTTATGTCCTAGCAGTCTCATTGCACATGCATCAGAGCAGGTGGCAGAATGCAGTCATGCAGCCCCCAGTGAAAAGAGGGTTATACTTAGCTGCTTATGAGGCATTCAGTGTTAGAAGGAAAATGCCTTCCTGGCCCAGGTGCAGTGTTAATGGTTCCATTTCTTGTAATGAAAATTTGACTTGGAGAAAAATGCTTGGAAATTGATTCTAATATTTTAATCTGTATTTTAAAAATCTTTTCTCCTTCTTCTCCCCCCTCCCTTTTCTTTGTTTTTTTTCACAGGAAAAAGTAGAATATGCCTTCCTGATTATTTTTACAGTCGAGACATTTTTGAAGATTATAGCTTATGGATTATTGCTACATCCTAATGCTTATGTTAGGAATGGATGGAATTTACTGGATTTTGTTATAGTAATAGTAGGGTAAGTCCCTTTTATTTGGGGGGAAATGTTTGGAAAATGGGAGGTGGGAGTAACAGAAGAACTGCATCTTTTGAGGAAATATGGTTACTCCTCTGTGCCAGTGATTGCAGCCAGACCTGGCAGGAGTCCTTTGAAGACTGGTGATGCTGCTGTCAATCTCCAGGCAGAACTGGTTTGAAATGCTCTTATGGTTTTGCCCTGACCGGTGTGGTTCAGTGGTCATAGCATTGGTCCATGCACCAAAGGGTTGAGAGCTCGATTCCCGGTCAAGGGCATATACCTGGGTTGCAACTTTGATCCCCAGCCCCGGTCAGGGCACATTGCAGGAGGCAACCCATCGATGTGTCTCTGACATCGATGTTTCTTTCTCTTTCCCCTCCCTCCCAACCTTTCACTCTCTCTAGAAATCAATGGAAAAAATATCCTCAGGTGAGAAAAAAAAAAAAAAAAAAAAAGAAGGAAAAATCTCTCACAGTTTTTACTTGTGCTTTCAGAAATGGCTATAGCAGGAAGTCTAAGCTCCTAATGTGAGAGGGTTCATCTTACAGGGCCTCTGGCTTCCACAAATAGGCCAGCCCTACTGATGATCTGAGTCAAATGTGTAGAGCTCTTATATTTAGCACCCTGTTAAGTTAAAAAAAACTCAGAATAGTAAAAAAGTAATAAATCCTTATAGCAGTGAGGTACTCTGCTTTTTAACATCCCTGGAGCAAATCTATTAATTCTTTCTGCTGATTTGTGGGAAAAAAACTTTGGCATGCTACTATCCCATTTTAAATAACAAAACAAGTGTCTGAATAATATCAGATATCTGGCATGAAATGAAATAAGCCAGAAAATGCAGAGAGGCAGGCATTATCCCGAAATCCTGTCACCGGAAGAAGACACCAACAGTTTTATTTAAAGGAAAATGGTAAAATGAAAACCAGTGGCCTGTGTTATTCTGCTCCTTCCACACCTGGAAATGTTGCCAGCAAGAGAAAAATGGATCAGTGTTAAAGGAATGCTGGATCTTTGGACCAAATACCCACACAGAAAAAGAAACTATATCCCATTGCTGGGTCTTTGTTACCCAGCTACAAGATGGGTTGCTCCTAAAATTACATTTGGTCTTATAGAGATAGATTGTTAAATGACCTTTCTGTTTTCATCTCTACGACTTGTTCAATTACCTTCTATAGTTGAGCAAGATAATTTATCTTTTGGATTGTTCTTTTATCATGAATCCTTTGGCTTTTTATGGGAGACTAATCTAGTTGGATATTGGGAGGGTGGGAAAATTTTTGAGCCTCTAATTTCAAACCTTTGAAGTTAAAATGGGATCCACAATGGTGGCCCGTGGGATAATTAGACTTATGGGGAAAAAATTAGCTTTTGCAAAACTCACCATAGTATATTGGCATCTAAGGTATGACAGCCAAGGTAGTGCAGCTAAAATGAATAGGTGATAGATATGTATCATACCTTCCTGTATTTGGTGAACTCTAACAGGAATGGCTAGCAGGACCCTTGCAGGTCTCTTGATTCTGGAATAATCTTGCTGTGCCTTTCCTGACCCTAGACTTGGTGTTCAGCTAGAGGATGGAGGTCTTTAGCTCCATTTCTTTGTCCCTGCCCTACAGTCACCTTGGCTTTCTGCCTAGAGACATTTTTCAGACTGTAGTACAGCACAGAGAGGGAACCAGGTACAGTGTGGTGGTCTTGTTACGTTGAGACAGAAACAAGAGGTCAGGGAGGCTGAGGTGGCTGAATTTTGAGAGGCATAGTGTGAAAGGGGAGGGAGCAATGAAGAGAAAGAACTCTATAAATATGCCTTGGGGTCCTCTTGAGTTTTGACTGAATGCTCAGCTACAATTAATGGGGTGAGATTCTGTGAGGCCAGGCAAAGAACACTGAGAGGGAACACCAACCAGTGTGGAAAGATGTCATTGAACACCCTGGAATGTCAGTAGAAACTCCAGAGGGACATTAGTATTAGGGATAAATTAGCTTCAGGCAGGGGTTGACAAACACTGGCCAACAGGCCAAATCCAGCCTGCCACTGATTTTTGTAAATAAGGTTTTATTGTAACAGTGTAATATATTTGTTCACAGAGTTGAATTGAGTAGTTTAGATCCACAATGTCTAAAATACAGGGTGGGGAAAAGGTAGGTTTACAGTTATGAATATCTGAAACACAGTTTATTCTTGTGTTATTACTTATTAATTATTGTATTATTTTCCATATGAACAACTGTAAACCGACTTTTTCCCCACCCTCTAGTTGCTATCTGGCCCTTTACAAAGTACATTTGCCAGCCTCTGCTGCAGAGTAAGGACTACCTGAAACCCTTACTGATAATGTTTGGAAAGAAGCCTGAAAAGTAAAAAACTGATATGCAAGTAACATAACTGCCCGTCAAAGAAAACGCCACACTCTTTAAAAGAAGACAACAAAATCCAGACATTTTACAATGTGTCTAGCATCCAGCCAAATATCCCTAGGCATCTGAAGAAATGTGGCCCATAACCAGGAGGAAATTCCATCAATAGAAACAGACCTGGAAATGACAGAGATGATGGAATTAGTAGAGAATTATTTTACAGTACTTTAAAAATAGCTATTATAAATATGCTTATGGATTTAAAGGAATGAATGACTATAGTGATGGAAGAGAGACAATATAAAAAACACACAAATGGGATTTTGAGACCTGACAAATATCTGAAGTGAAAATTCTCTGGATTGGCTTAACAGCAGGTTAGACACAATAGAAGAAAAAATATCAAGGATCATGAAAACATTGCAGTAACACAAAGAGTAATGATGGATACAAATATGAATACACCTGGTGACTCTTGGGATAATATCAAGTGCTTTAGCATACAGATACTCGTATTTGGCATCCCAGAAGAGAGGAGATAGAGGGGAGACAGCAAAAAATATTTTAAGGAATGGCTCCAACTTTTCTAAATGTGATAAAAAATATAAACTAAAAAATTCAAGAAATTAAAGCAAGATAAGCATGAAGAAAGCTACATCACGGCATTTTATAATCACAATTGAATTGCTCGAAACCAAAGAGGAAATCTTAAAAGCAATCAGAGAAAAAAGATGTTACAGACTTTTTGTAAGCAACTGTGCAAGCCAGAAAGCACTACAGCGACATCTTTAAAGTGCTAGGGAACCTAATTTTTTTATTTAGTGAAGAGATCTCCAAATTGAAGTAAAAAAACACCCAAAACTTTTTCAGACAAACCAACGCTGTGAATTCATCACCAGTAGATCTGCATCTCAACAAACGTTAAAGGAATATCTTCATACTGAAGGAAAATGACACCAGATATAAATGTGGATCTACAAAAAAGGAATAAAGAATGTCAGAAAGGGTAAATATCTAGATAAATACTAAAACATTTTAAAATCTCTTTAAAATTAATTTATTATTCAAAGCAAAAACAGTAACAATGTATTACAGGGTTTATAGCTTCTATAAAAGTAAAATACATAATAATAGTACAAAGGGCAGGAACAAGGAAAAAGAGCCATATACTACTGCAAAGTGCTTGTATGGTAGGTGACGTGACAAAATATTAATTGAAGGTAGACTGCGATAGTTAAAGATGTATCGTGTAAACCCTGGAGTGTGGGCCAGCAAACCAGCCCATCCCTTCCTTCCCCCACATTGACAAGTGTCTTGCTGTTTGCTTTAATAGATAAAATTTTATTGGAAGACAGTCACATTCATTCATGTCTGTGGCTATTTGGTATTAGGATGGCAAAGCTGAGTAGTTGTGACGGAGACTCTATGGCCTGCATATCCTACAAGGGATATTTTCTGGCACTTGAGAGAAGTTTTTTTGCTGACATTTGTTCTAGAGGAGCCACTAGAAAGATAATGAGATATAGCTAACAGGCCTGTATTGGAGGAGATTAAATGGTTTTTTGTTTGTTTGTTTGTTTGTTTGTTTGTTTTAAAGCTCAACCCAAAAAAGACAGAGAAGGAAAAACTAACAATGGACAGAGCAATAGAAAAGAAATAACAAGATGGTAGATTTAAACCCAGATTTATAAACCCTTATTAGAACCCAGAGTTTATCAGATTTTATATGTTAAAAAATCCCCACTCTATAGTGTCTATAAAAAACTATTTTAAATATAAAGACACAAACAATTTGAAAGTAAAAGGACAGAAAAATACATACAATGAAAAACTAAGAAAAGCCTGAGTGGCTATATTAATATCCAATAAAGTAGACTTAAAAACAAGGAATATTATCAAGAATAAAGAGAGAAATTTCATAATAATAAAGGTTGTCATTTAAGTAGAAGATGTAATAATCCTAAATATATATGTGCCTAATAACAGAGCTTCAAAATACACAAAGCCAAAACTGATAGACCTGAAAGGAGGAATAGACAAATCTACAGTTGTAATTGTACATTTTAATGCCCTTGAGGAGTGTTGATAGAACATGTAGACAGAAAATCACTATGGACGCAGGGAGGTTTAGACAGTACCATCAATCAACTTGACTTAATTGACATTTTTAGAACATTCCACCAACAAGAGTAGAATACACATTCTTTTCACATGCACATGGAGTATTAACCAAGAGAGACATATTTGGGGACATAAAACAGGTCTGAGTGTATTTAAAAGGATGAAAATCAAACAAAGTTATGTTTTCTGAATGATTTAGCAATGTTTCTTGGTAAAAGGTCAGTATGAAAAAAACCCTGAGAATTTCTATATAATAGTCATGAACTATTAGAAAATGAAATTTTAAAGACTGCTATTTACTGTAGCATTAAAAAACATGAAATATGTAGAGATAGTGAATTGAAAGTGACTAAACCTTTCTGAGAAACTAAAGAAGACCTAAATAAATGGAATGATGTACAATGTCATAGATTAGAAAACTCCATATTGTTAGGATATCAGTTCTTCTCAAATTAAGCTGCAGAGCGAATTCTAATCTAAATCCCAGCAAGATTATTATATAGATTGACAAATTTATTTAAAAATTTAAATGGAAATTAGAGAGGCTCTAGAGTAGCCAAAGACATAATTAAGAACAAAGCTAGAACCTGGTTTTAAAGCTTACTATAAAACTACAGTAAGTAGTCAAGACAGTGTGATATTGACATAGGAGTAGACATCAAGATCAGTGGAACAGAATAGAGTCTTGAAATAGACTCATAAAATTGGTTTTATTTTTTAAATTTATTTTTATTGATTTCAGAGAGGAAGGGAGAGGGAGAAAGAGATAGAAACAACAGTGATGAGAGAGAACCATTGATCGGCTGCCTCCTGCACGCCCCACACTGGAGATGGAGCCCACAATCCAGGCATGTGCCCTGACCAGGAATCGAACCGTGACCTCCTGGTTCATAGGTTGGCGCTCGACCACTGAGCACACCAGGCAAAAAGCAATTCTCCCCCCCAACCCCCCACCCCCATAAAATTGGTTTTAGACAAAAGTTCCTTGATCATTCAATAGGTTGAGGAAACTGTTTTCAGCAAATGGTGCTGGAACAACTATTTCCCCCATATACCTCATACTGTAGATAGATACCACCTTAACAGATCCTAGACCTAGATGTGAAAGTTAAAACTATAAAATGTTTAGGAGAAAATCTTTATGACCTTGGGGTAGGAAGAGATTTCTTAGGACACAAAAAGCACTAGCCATAAAAGAAATCATTGAAAATTTGGACCTTATCAAAATTGAAAACTTTTCTTCAAAAGACAGTGTGAAGAAAATGAAAAAGTAATGCACTGATTGGGGAAAAAAATTCACAGTACATACTGATTAAAGATTTGTATTCAGAATATATAAAGAACTCTAACAACTCTTACAACTCAATAGTAAGAAGACAACCAAGTACATTAATGGGCAAAAGATTTGAACAGATCTTCACAAAAGAAGATATGTAAATGGTCACCAAGCATCTGAAAAGATGTTCATCATTAGTAATTAGAGAAATGCAAATTCAAGCCACAAGGACAGCGCTTTCATACCCACTAGTATTACTGAATGTGAAAAGATGGACACTACCAAATGTTAACCAAGATATGGAGCAACTGAAACTCTCATACACTGCTTGTAGAAATGGAAAATGGCACAATCATTTTGGAAAAGTTTGCCAATTTCTTACAATATTAATCAGATACTTACCATATGACCATATTACCAGTATTATTAGTAGGCACTTAGCCAAGATAAGGGAAAATACATGTTCACAAAGAGGCTTTATTTCATAATAAAGAAAAGGTGGTGGAAACAACCCAAATATCTCTCAACAGGTGAATGGGTAAGTCATTGTGGTATCTCTCAATAATAAAAAGAAACGAACTGCCGATAAATGTAACAACTTGGATGACTCTCAAAAACATGGTGAGCAAAAGAAGATAAACAAAAAAGAACAAGCTGTATGATTCTGTTTATATAAGATTCAAGAAAAGGGAAAAAGCCCCAACTGATAATCAGCCAACCAGTGGCTACCCAAGGCTGTGCTTGGAGGGAGGAAGACTACCCCAGGAGTGAACTTTTGGAGATACTGGATGTTTGATTGTGGTGTCATTACTTAGGCTTATACTTTTGTCAAAACATCTCGTTATATGCTTAAAATGGGTGTATTTTATTATAAATTAGCAGCTATAACATTTGTTTTTGAAAAAGTAAATATTCAAGGAAGTTAAAGTACTAGAACTGGACTTGTCGGTCTTTCTTTTTTCGTTAAATATGAAAAACTTTAGAACATTACATTATTCTTCTAAAATATGAACTAAATTGTAGTTAAAGAATGGAAGAAAAGTTAAAAAAGGGTGAAACATTAAATGATGTCTTCACTGAAACCAGATTCCTACTCCTTAAAGTTTCCAACTACAAACTGTTATCTCGATCCAATGGATTTTCCATTCCAAGTCAGCCATGACCTGATTTTGTCAAGATTCCTAGTAACAGAGACATTGGGAAAGTAACTGATAATGTCTAAAATGTGACCATACGAAGACTCAGTGGGTCTACCAGAGCTGATACTGTACCCTGTCGAGGAATGTTTGATCTAAGCCACTGTTATCCTGTGCCTCTGAGTTTTCGATGAACAGAGCATTCAGGCTCTTCATTTAAGCTTTGTTAAGAAGGACGTTTCCCTTTTCTTGAATCTTATATAAACAGAATCATACAGCTTGTTCTTTTTTGTTTATCTTCTTTTGCTCACCATGTTTTTGAGAGTCATCCAAGTTGTTACATTTATCGGCAGTTCGTTTCTTTTTATTATTGAGTACCAGTGCTCATTCTGGTACTTCTGACTTGAGTCAGGTTGGGTAGCTGCTTGCCTTTTTTCTCCTGTCTTGGGGTAAATGTTTTAAATGTCTTTTTAAAATTGATTTTTAGACAGAGAAGGAGGTGGGGGTTGGGGAAAGGGGGCGGGGGAGACATCCAGATGTGAGAGAAACATCATTCGCTGCATCCTGCATGCCACCTACTAGGGATTAAGCCCACAACCCAGGCATGTCCCCTGACCAGGAACAGAATGGGGGACCTTTTGGTACATGGGATGGCGCTCAACCAACTGAGCCACACAGGCCAGAGCTTGGGGTAAACTTTTAATAATCTAATATCAAATACTTTATCCTCATGTCCTTATCTCTTCAGGCACATGGTACATTTTTTTTGGTTGGGGGTGGTGTTGAAGGGAGTAGAATCACAGAATATTAGGATGGGAAGGTGTGGAGCTCTGGATCATTTAATCCCATTTTCTCATTTTACACAGAGGAAACTGAAGTCCAGGGAAGGTGAGGGGCTTGATTTAATGCCTCCTAGCTCACAGGAAGGAAGCCAGCCCCAACCCCTGACCACTTCCACTCATGGCTGTCTGGAAACAGCAGCCAGCTTCCCTCTCAGACTCAGCTTCCTCTTCAGTGGGAGAGAGACATTATTCACCTGTTTTCAAGGACATTGCTGAAGAACACGGGATAAAGGACCACAGAGTGTACATTGCAAAACACTGGTACTTGAAAGCAGTCTTAAGTCACTACCTGCATAAATTACTTGCCTAACCCTTTGGGATGAAAATTCCTGTGGCTGCCACATTTCAGAAAAGTTTGAGGTTTTCTTTCTTCCCCTTCCTTTGTTTTTGTGAAGCTATAAACTTATTTGGAGGGAGACTTTGAACTTTAGCCTTGCTGCAGGGGTTTACAGTCATTAAAAAACGATGCTAATGAGAGAAACCTGTCATCTGAAGCTTTGAAAAGGTAGAGACTGACTCAGTTCCCCCCTCACCCGCCTGGGTTCATTGCTAATTGCTGCAGTGTTATTAAAACAAACGACTCGACTTTAAATGCCCCGGAATGGCATGTCTGTGCCTGGTCAGGGCTGTACTTCAGACCACCCTGTGTTTTATGGACGTGGTGTCTTGGCCATCCAGAGGTGTGCCAGTGGGGGCCGAGTTTCTGCTTTGGCTGCTAATTAAACTTTAGAAACCTTTTCTTTGTTGCTGGGCCAATCATTCCCACAATCTGATTGGCCGGAGTTGATTCTATTTGAAATGGGCAAATTTATATTTATCCTAAAAAACAAGCAGCAATTCCAAAGAGTAAATGTTTATTTGAAAGAGCAAAAGTAACTGTCAAATGAGCAGATCGCTTGGAAACAGCTTTATCCGAAAAACCTTCTGAGAGTAGGAAAAAATTTGCCGTGGCTGCCAGATGCAATGTTATTCACATTTCAAAAGAGAAATGCTGATCTTCATACCTCAGGTTGCTGCGTTTGGCCTTTGCACAGCTCCCTGGCCTCTGGTTTACATCATTCCGCACACATCCCTATGAGGGTAGAGGTGGTGTAAGGCAAGCATATCGATGAAGATGTGGGACTTCGAAGTCAATATTCGTATATTGAATTATTCATCAGATGTTTTTGAGCACCTCTTACATATCAGGAACTGTTTGCTAGAAGAGACTCCATGAACAAATGAACAACACAGGCTAAAATTCCCTGCCCTATGGAACCTACATCTTCATGGGGCCAATATACCTGGATCCATACGTTAGTTCTGCCACTGGTTTTGTGAACTTGGGCATATCCATTGCTCCCAGGAAGTTTGTTTCCTCAGCTGTAGAATGGTGTTAATAATAATTGCTACTGCAGAACGTTTTGTGAGGATTAATGAGATGATGTACGTAAAGTAGCCAGCACCTGGTGAGTGCTTGGAAATGGTAGCCGTTATGATCATTGTTGTCGTTATTCCTGTTGGGGCAATTCCGTTTGTCATCGTTGGACCCCAGTGAGCCCCGTCTGCCATGCTGGTGGACTTGCTTGAGGACGCAGAGAAACAGGAGATCAGTCCCTGACCCAAATCATGTTAGACACAGGGGTCACCCTCCGGAGTCACAGCCCGGTTCTTGCCTTGGCCTTGCTTTCCCTTTATTCAAGCAGCAGCCACGCAGAATTAGCCCTTCTTCAGAAATAACTACTGCTATCATCCTGTTTTGCTTCCCTGGGTGTCAGACTCTAACGTTTCTTCCTCTCTTCTTCTTTCAGATTGTTTAGTGTAATTTTGGAACAATTAACCAAAGAAACAGAAGGCGGTAACCACTCTGGTGGCAAATCAGGAGGCTTTGATGTCAAAGCCCTCCGCGCCTTTCGAGTGTTACGGCCACTTCGACTAGTATCAGGAGTGCCCAGTAAGCATGCTTTGTTTCCTAAAGCCGGGATTTTGTTGATTTTCCCTTCTGGGTGGGTCTCAGGAATGTGAGCTGAGTGCTGCAGGTGAGTTGCGGTGGGCCAGCCCAGGCTCTGCGGGCGACCTGGAGGCCTTCGTGGTTTGCAATGCACTTCGGCTTGTGTTGTCCCTGGATCCCGTGATGGCCCCGAGAGGGGCTGGCAGCCATGTGCCGTCCCGATGTTGTAAAAGAGGAGACGGAGTAAGTGGTGGCATAAGGCCTGTTTCAAGTCTGGTTTCCTTCTGCGACAGCACCCTGGCCGGCACTTCCTCCGAAAGTGGTGGCTATCCAGGGCTCCACTCAGGCCCCTTTTCAATGTGAGGAGTGACGGGGGCTGGACTTCCAAAAACTTGGCTCACTACTATTAGAGACTGTGGCTGTCCTGCTCTGAGGAAGAGGTGAATGCTTTCATGCTCCCCTGTCTGTGCCAGGCCCTCGTGTGCTGCCTGCTGCCGACCAGGCCCGGCTGAGTGCCACCTGAGTGGGAACAGATGTCCTGCCTGTGCCCTGGCCGGGAGCCGCAGGCTGCTGTTGCCATAAGGGGTGTGGGGTGTGCCTCCCTGGGCTCCGTCCTTGATGGGACACCCCCTGCTGGGGACCTCAGAGGGTAGGTGTCCTAGCACCTTTCCCAGGACTTGGGGGGAGGTCTGGGCCTGCAGGCTGTGCCTGTGTCCACCCTCGGGAAGCCGTCAGAAGGGCACAGACCAAGGTCTTGCTCCTCCAGCACATCTCTGTGAGTTTTTATTAAACCTGTTGGCACTCAGAACACACCAGAAATTCTCTGGAAGAAAAAGCCATTTCCAAATTTAACATTTTAAAATGTAGGAAGTGGTGTTTTATGTGTACTTGTTTTTCCAGATGGTTCGTTTATTTTCATTGAAAAACATCAGCGCAAGTCAAAACCACAGAACTGTCTGGAAGCAATTGAGAAAAATAGGAATACCTTGGAAATGACTGGCTCTGTTAGGGTGGAACATGGTTACTTGAGAAGTTCAGTGAGCAAACACGTTCTTTCAGATGTAGTTGTTACAGCTTAATCTAATTTCAAAGTAACCATGATCCCCGCTCCGGTCCCCCCAGCAAACGGCAGGGAGCCTGCCTGTGTATGTGCTGTGGCTTGCGTGCACAGTGGTAAGAACTCGGCACTTACTCGGCCAGGTCTGGCTCCCTTGCCTCGTGAGCGCTAAATGACTAGTCCAATGCTCCCACAGCCTCTCAGGAACCAGTGCCAAACTGTGTTTCTTCCTTTTCCCCCAAAAAACCACTTTGAAACTTGACCAAGGTCTGCATCACGTTCTCCTGGGGGTCAGCAGGGAAACACGGCATCTGAGTCTTGTGAGAGAATGTTTCAGCCGTGTTTTCTGCCCTGGAGGGAACACCCAAGCCTCTCATCAGACCCAATGGGCTTTGGGGAGAGGGGTTGGGGGCTCTGGCTCATGCTGTTTCCCATGCTGGTTGGCATCTGTGGCCCAGTGATTTCTTCTCAAGTACCTGAAATTGTTAAAGATGCCGGGAAAGGGTGACTGTTTACACTTACCTGGGAAATGTCTAGTCATGTCTAAAGAGAATTGAGACTGTCCTATAAGGCAGGATTCTGTGTGTGTGTGTGTGTGAATATATTTATTCAGTGGAAGGTAAGACAATGCATGTTTCAGAAGAGAGTAGTTCAGACATCTGTGGAGCCCTTGGCCACCCACACGCAGTGAACTGGTAAGTGTTCATGGGAATCCCAGACCATCGAAGTGGGAAAGATCCCTAGAGAGCATCCCGCCCAACAGCATCACCTTTACAGGAGGAAGCCGAGGCCCGCCAAGGGGTAGTGACTTGTTCAGGTTCCTGTAGCCAGTGGGTGGCCAACAGGGCCAGACCCACAGTCTTCCAGTTCCTGGTGCCCTTTCCACTTCACCCCTCTGCCTCTGTGATCAGAGCCCCTGTGAGATCTGTACACATCAACAATATACAGAGGAGCTTAATGTACATAAAAGTGTACAATTCACATTGAGATACAACTTCTTTTTCTCACAAATGTGGCCAATCTGAAATACAGTAGAACCTTAAATATAAACATATTCATGAAACACATGGCTCACTGCCATGGAATTGAGAAGAGCTAACTGCTGAATGGTGATTTTGGATGGCCTATTACATCTAAAAAATAAACAACAAAAAACCCTATCCAAGTAGATTAAAGCAGATGTTTTCTTTCTCCATCTGTCTGTTCTTTCTAGAAGGTAAAAACATTAACAATCATCTTAATGATAATTTTTTCCCAAAAGAAACCATTTGAGCATTTAAACATCCAAAGGCAGTACCTAGGATTTGGGTCATAATGAGGGTCTTGGAAAGATGGGCTCGTTGTGAGTCTGAAATCCTCTGATCAGTCTTCCCTCCCAACTAGTCCCCCACCTCTTCCCCATCTTTCTTATCATTGCTGATAACTATTCTTCTCTCTACATGGTGTGTTCTGATTTCTAACTTATTTAATTCTAGCATCTCAACTTACATTCCTTCATTCTTTGAGTATGTACTGGAAGAGTGAGAAGATATTAGAAAAGGGCAGTTTGAATGAGGTGAGACAGTGGGGAAGAAGAGACAGGGAGGGAAAGGGAAAGAGAATAAAGAGGAGAGTGAACTGTGCAGAGCAGAAGCTGTGGTCACGGGTGGCGGGAAGAAGGTAGGACACTAAACGTGGGAGTCGGGTTCTAGGGTGAGTTCTGGTCTCCTGGCCATCACTGTCCCTCAGTCTTCTGCCTCCTTCCACCACCATCCCTCTTTCCATTCTCTCTCTCTCTTCCTGTACCATGGCTCTGAGTATTACCCCATGGACAGCCTCCAGGCTTTTGTGTCCCTTACCCCTCTTTCAAGCCCAGGGCTCTGCTGCAGGGTGCTTTCTCTTCATGCTGTGCCGTGATAGACTCACTGGTTCTGAGTTGCTCTCACCCTCTCCTTCCTTTGCTCGTCTCCTGCCTCCCTCATTCCAGGAGAGCCTCCTTTTGACATGCTTTTTTTTTTTTTTGGCTGGGCACTAGGATTTCCCCATGACCCTGCCTCCGTAGGTACCTTCTTCCTCAAATTCAGTTGCTGAGTTCTGGTCTCCACCGATCCTGTCCACTGCTGCCCCATTTGTCTTTCTAAAAAGGCTGCCTTTCGCTAATGGACTAAAGATGGTCCTGTAGCCCAGATTCAAAGCCCAGAGCTACCTAGCTGCAGTCTGCTTTTCCTTCCTGGTATTCCTTTCCACTTTTCTCACCAGCCAAGACTCCCCATCCTGAGCCCATATAGCGCTGGCTTACCTCTGCATTTGGTGTGCTCTCCCCTCTGCCTGGCATAGCCTCTCCCCTGCCCACCTGAGGAGGAAATCACCCTCCTCAGACCCAGGCCCTGCCGAAGGGAGGCTGCCACCCAGTCCTTTTTCTTCTCCCCAGGCAGAAACGCTGTTTAACTGTGACTGATGTTCCTCATACAGCATTTGTGTGCTACCTTTAATTTGCATTTAATTCTTATGTCTCCTAGAATACAAGCTCTTTGAGAGAAGGCACTTTATGTAATACATCCTCATTTCTCCCAAAGCACTAACCTGATGCTTGCCACGTGGTAGATGTTCAAGGAACTTTGTTGAATGGATGAACAAATGCATGAATGAATGACTAACTTTGATATTGGACAGTCCCCTCTCTAGGCCTTCCTCATCTGTCAAGTGAGGAAGTTGGATGAGATGATCTTTAAGTTTTCATTTTAACTTATTTCACATCCAGATTAATGTTAATTAAAAGCTTTGAGATATCTCTTTGAGTTTTATTACTGTGTGTCATATGCAAAGCAGGCACCATTAGGAATTATATATGTGCATCACTGAAGTTTCTTCCTGGCTCACAAACTTATTTCTCTCTCTCTTAGGTTTACAAGTTGTCCTGAACTCCATTATAAAAGCCATGGTTCCCCTCCTTCACATAGCCCTTTTGGTATTATTTGTAATCATAATCTATGCTATTATAGGATTGGAACTTTTTATTGGAAAAATGCACAAAACATGTTTTTTTGCTGACTCAGGTGAGTAATGAAAATGGTCGCTAACCCAACTTTTTATTTCTTCCCAAACAACTTTTGTGGTTTTGAGAAAATCTAAAACAAAATGAGATTGAGAAGAAAAAAAAAAAAAAAGTCAAATGCACCAGTAAATTTACTGAGCCAGTTCCTAGTGTGAATTATGTTCAAAATAAATAAATCTCCTTTTTGGTCCCGATTTCCTACATAATGTGTCCTGGCAAGCAAGATGAGGGGACCCCCCCCCCAAATTAGAACACGAGGCGAATCAGTGGCATTGTATACAGGCTTGAGAAAGGTGCTGCCAGTGAGCACGAGGAGAGAAAGGTGCTGTGAGTGAGCACAGAGGGGAGAGCCCCAGGAGAGAAAGGTGCTGTGAGCACAGGGAATGGCAAATCCCACGGAGGAGGCACTGTGTGGAGCTGACCTTGAAGGCCAAGTGGGATCTGAGACAGCAGAGATGGGAGGTAACAAAGGTGCTCGGCCTCCTCAGGCTTGGGTGTCCTGATGTTCATTCTTGGGTGGTGAAGCCTTCTTGCTCTGCTTGCAGATATCGTAGCTGAAGAGGACCCAGCGCCATGTGCGTTCTCAGGGAATGGACGCCAGTGTATCGTTAACGGCACAGAGTGTAGGAGTGGCTGGGTTGGCCCCAATGGAGGCATCACCAACTTCGATAACTTTGCCTTTGCTATGCTCACCGTGTTCCAGTGCATCACCATGGAGGGCTGGACAGACGTGCTCTACTGGGTAAGCAGTGTGGGGAGGGAGTTGGTGGAGTGTTCTTTCTTTGGATAACAGTTGCATTAGCTAGAGCCACTGGGGAATTGGCTGAAAAAGAAACCCTCCATGGAAGTCAGTGTTTTGGGGAAGGGAAGCAGACCCTCTCTTCACTCAGCAAGACTCATCATCTTTGCTCCTCGGGGCTTTAGTGTTCATTCTAGAGAGCAGGAGGCTAGTGTTGGCTCCCTCCACGCCCCCGTGCTGCCTGGGGAATGCTTGTTGAGTGTGCCTAGTGGCCCCTTTCTGGAGGAGCCCGGAAGGCCAGGCTGGCCCCACTAAGCTCTTAGAGAGCCAGGACTTATTTCCCAGGTGAAGAGGCTTCATGGGCTAAAATTGTTCTTTTATACACAAAGGAAGGTTGCTTTGCTAGTCTCCTAAACAGAAGATAGGGAATATAAATTGCATACCTTTCATGCTTTCCATAACTTAGCACAGCCCTAAAGCCAAAATGGGTTTTTCCCCTATTATATTTCCCTTGCCTCTTCAGTACTCTATAAATCAGCCCAGCACAAGCCCTTAGCTCTCTCTTCCTTTCTTTTTGGAGCCAAAGAACTCTGGCAGAGAGGGTAGAAATGGAGTGGGGACCCATCCAACTGGCTGTGAAAACAGAGGGACACCCCTTCGATGGCTGGATTCTGGTTCTTCTTGATCCAGACAGTGCCAGGAGGCTTGGCCATAAATGAAGAGTGGTAGTATTTTAACAGCCATTTCCCAGAGCTGAGTCTGTTTATTTATTTGTTTGGTAGAATTTGAAGAAGCGCACAGAAGTTTAGAAATTATTTTCCATGCCACAGAGTTGCTGGGAAAAACAGCTGATGTGTAGATTTTGAGGCTAAACCAAAAATCTAAATGAGATTAACCAGGATTCCAATAATAACTTGTTAAAAGGCAATTCATAGTAATACAATGCCGCTTGAATGGGCAGTCTCTTGCAAGAAGGCCTGCAGATTGAGATGTAGCTTTTACATTTTAGACACTTTATAGGGTTTCATATTACTCTGTAACTTAAGAGAACAGAGCATCTGATGATTACAGTAGGTTTTTGCTTCCCTTCACCAGTGACCACATGCTTACAGGATTATAGAAGTCCCTATATCCTCAATGTTAGGCAGCGAGGGCATCTTTTTATTTTCAACCCCAAAGTTTGTGTCTAGTTTGGTCATAAGGTTTAAGCAGCACAAATGTTATTCCTTATTTCTCCCCCTTTCTCTCCTTTTCCTTGTTGTTATAGGAGTGTGTGTGTGTGTGTGTGTGTGTGTGTGTGTGTGTGTGTCTGTGTGGGTATGCACATCTGTTGTTTATATTTATATATCAATGCCTTCCATGGAGAGGACAAAGGAGGGAGATTATATTGGATGAGCCAAGACTCTGGTCATGCAAGGGGACCCTCAAATTAAGCAAAGGGTTCCTTTTCACTAGTATCATTTAAAAAGTTGCAACTCCTGGTTAGATTAGTTGAGGTCTCACTCCCAGATTTCCCTTGCAATTTCTGATAAATACAAAAAGCATCATCCAAATAGCCCAAACTCTAATCCTTCCCCCAAACAGTACAGAAAATAGCACTTTGATTAAAAAAAAAAATCTGTGATCCTCTCAACTTCGTTGTTCTGTCTAGTCATGGTAAATTGTTTACTGCTGATCCAACATGCCTTGACTAATGGACAATTTTATACTTTATGTTATATTTCTGCACATTCTCTCATGACAATTTCATTTTGTCAAGCAAGTGAAACCTCTGGGAGTGTGCGATTAAAGAAGAGAAAACTCCATGTACCCAGAAACGAGTGTCCATTTGCCTTCCTGAGAACCTTTCAGTATCACCTAAGGTTATGTAATTATGATCTCTATTGTTAATATGACAATCAGAGTTAATAATTTAACAATATAATAATTACAGTATCTATGAACTACATGGCATCTTTATTTCAGTGGAGGAACACTCATAATTTATTAATATTATTCCATCCTATATCCCTTTATAGAAAGTCTGGGATTTTGAATGGAAACAGTGGAATATAGAGAGACCACTGAACATCCCTAAGGTCCTACAGCAAGAGGTTGTGGTCCTTGATCTTCTAGAACAGCCTTGGGCAAACTACGGCCCGCGGGCCGGATCCGGCTGTTCTATCCGGTTCTCTTGCTCTCCCCTCCGCTCCTTTACTTTGAATTTATATTAGTTCACACAAACACTCCATCCATGCTTTTGTTCCGGCCCTCCGGTCCAGTTTAAGAACCCATTGTGGCCCTCGAGTCAAAAAGTTTGCCCACCCCTGTTCTAGAATGTGGGTATATATTCTTTTTTATAAGGGGCCAGATAGTAAATATGGTCTTGCAGGCCATGATGTCTGTGTCACAACTACTCACTTCTGCCCTCCGCCTGGGTTGCTCAGAAGTAGCCATTGACAACATGTAGACAGATGGTTTCTAATGAAACCATTTTTATGGAAACTGAAATTTGAATTTTGTATAACATTCATGTATCATAAAATATTCTTTTGACTTTTTAACCATTTAAAAATGTAAATGCCATTTTTAGCTCAAATGCTGTACAAAAGCAGGTGGCTGGGTGGGTTTGGCCTGCAGCTCATAGTTTGTCGACCCCTGGTCTAGACTAGAATCCAGCACTCTCCCCTTGGTATTCCTCCACCCTTCTATAACATTTGGGGCAGCAAAGCCAAGATCTTCACCAAGATCTTAGTTTCTGAAACACATCAGGTTGTTTTTAATTACCTGTTGATTACTTCATAGAGATAGGCAGGCAAGGCACCAAGCCTTCTTAATATGCTATGGGCCACAGTCAGCTGGAAGCCACTTAGCTGTTCCAGAACAAAACATCCGTCCCCAGCACAGCAAATACTAATTACTATTACTCTCCAAGTGTAAAATCCCATTGCCTCAGTGTAGATGGGCCATATTTAAATATTAATTTTTATCCACAACTAGGGTATCAAGAAAACATCTTAAGAGATAACTAAGGAGATTTGATTTTAAATATTGATGGCAAGCACATTTTCCAATCCTTTGGGTGTTTGTATATGGTGGACAAAGTCTTTGCCCAGGGATTATGTTGCATCTTGTCAGGGTTATATTCAGTCAGTGTTCCCAAGCTCATTGAGACCTCAGATCTCAAGAGAGTCTTGCAAATGGTCTTGAGGAGGAAAGCACAGGTAGGCCCGATATTCAGAAACACACACTTAGAACAGAGCCATATGGATGTGTGGGGAGTGGGATTATTAACTCTGGTGGAAAAAAGTTATTAATGGAGCTTTTATAAATTGAGTTCCATAAACATAATTAAGCTGTCATCTGACCCACATGCATTTGTTGGCCACAGAGGCAGAAGGGTGTAGTGCAAGGAAAGAACACTAGGGCTGGGCTAGGGCTTGGTGTTTGACCTTGGACAGGTCACTAGGGCTCTTTGGGCTTTAATTTTGTTGTCTTTAAGATGCAGAACAAGACTACATGATTCTTTTTTTCCCCTTCAACTCAGAGGACATGTTTTTGAATGTAAGAAGTTAATTTAAAAAGTATTGGTTTCAGGAGAGAGCTGTCCATATAAATTATATATGGCTGCTTGCCTTATTGCCAAGCTCTTTTCAGTGAAGGCACCATGGACTTGCTGGCTGTCAGGCTCTAACGGGGTATTCTCATGGTCAACTTGACCACTGACTTCCTTCAGGATACCTGGGAATTCCTCTCTAGTTGGCCAAGTGCTTGCCTTCCTGTACCTTTCTCTTATTCCATGCTCAGGGGGTCTACAACCAGCATCCCAAGTATCCAGTGGTGTTTCCTGTAGTTTTAGGATGGCCTTTAATTGGAGACATGAATATGCATTTCAACCTTTGAAGTAAGGGAAAACTGACACTCAATAGAATAGTATTCCCTGGGCACCAGGTGGCTCCACATGATAACTTTGATATAAATATTTCAAAAAGCAATCTAAATTGAAATGCTTCAGCTCATGCCCATTTCCCCATTGTGGATAAAGACCTTGCAGACAAAATCCCAACTAGTGTCTCTATTTTCATGTGGGTATTTTGGGGAACAGCTTGCCAGTTCTGATTTGTCCTATGTATATAAGGTCTGAGAAACACTAGCCTATGAGAAGAGACTGGGTTGAGAAGGCTTAGTTGGGAGAAAGATTGCCCTCAAAGCTTGAGCTTTGCTTCCCCCAATGTCTGGGGATTAGAGTCTCTTATGGCCTTTGTTTAGCTTTAGCCTTGCCCCCAGCCTCCAGTGATCATTCCAGGTGACATTTCTGATTTGAGCAAATCTGAATCTGTCAAACACTCCTAAGAAATTATAAAGGTCTTTCCTTAAAAATAAAAGTTTCCTCCCACGTGGAGCAGACAACACAAAACTGAGGCCCAAATGAGGGGGTGAAGCAGAGGGCTCAGTCCCACTGACTTGGCCAGAGTTGTTGAAAAGCGAGGTCTCCTGATGGGAATCCCAGGACTTGGACAGCTCTCTCCCATCCTGTGAACATGCTCTCTCCCGTCATATGCACCCCTGTTCCAACAGAGAGGAAGAAGGCCCAGAGAGGTCCCTGTAGAAGGTCCTGCCTCCAGGCTGGGCTCTGGCCACTACACCAAGCAGCCTGTTTTCTTGTCCTCCACATGTGGGTTTTTAAATAAGTTTGGTGGCGTAGTTGCTTTGGAAGAATTATCCTCTGCCTTCCTGCTGAAATTAGTTTATCCAGCTTAATTAGATCAACAATTGCAGCCATGGCCTGGCTCATTCATTACTCTAATTGCCAATGTAAGATGTGCAGACTGATACGAGTTCTATTAAGCACATCAGTTTTCATGTGGCCAAACAGGTGTTTCATAAGGGATTTAATGCCCTTTCCCTAGACTTCAGTAACAGATGTTAGGTAATTTTTTTTAATGTTCTCTTTTCCTGTTTGGCTTCTGTGTGTGGCAAACAGTAAAATGCATGAGTCTCCTTCTGTAAAGCTGAAACCTGGAGCCACATAGTGTGGAGGAAAGCACATGCTTAAAGGCTGAGGGGCTTGCACCTGCAAGGCAAGAGCCATGAATCAGCCCAGACTAGGTACAGTTCTGTCAGCTGGAGATGCTGGGTGTTCCAGCTAAGTTGGGCCTGGGGTCATTCCTGTTGTCCCCAACTGGCCCTTAGCATCTCCTTCCTGGGAGAAGCATTTACCCAATTTAACACTGACCTGTGCTGTTGGAAAGTTCCATCTGGCCGTGAACCTTAAAGCACCTGTTTGCTCCAGCATGAAAGCTGCTCATGACCAAACCCTCTTGGGGGTGTCTGTCGGGGAGGCCATGTCTGACTGTCCCGCAGAAGCTTGTCCCACAGTGGGGCATGGGGTTCCTCTAGATGAAGCCAGGTTTCTAGGCTGGGTCATCCAGGGTAGGTGTGGGGGATAGTGCTTCTCCTTCTCCTGGGTCCCTCCTGTGGTGCAGGCGTGAAAATCTCATTCCCCAGAGCACCCTGGAGTAGGTCAGCTTGCTGACTTCTGAGCGCTCGTCGTCTTTGTATTAGTTTAGCTGTGCTTGACGTACTGATTGAGGGCCATCCAGATTTAGGGCAGGGTCGGTTTCCTTGGAAAGGTTGGCTCCCAATGGAAAGTTATTATTTTAGTGGTTTTTTTTTTTAAAGAATAGAATTTATAGAGTCAAATGTTGCCAGTTTGTCTCTATAACTAAGACTTTTCCACCATCCCAAATTTCAAAAGCAAAAAAAGTACTAACAACTTGGACAGAGGAGGAAATAATTTTCAGCAATGCAGTAGTTGTGTCCTCTACCAAGATCCTTTCAGGAAATCCCTAATGGTGGCGGCTTCCTGGGAGGAAAAGCCAAATCCCAGCCGATTGCCCTACCGGTGGCCAAAGTTGGCTCTCATTTGCCCTGAAAGCTTTGATGACTCTGTGAGTGTGTGTGTGTGTGTGTGTGTGTGTGTGTGTGTGTGTGTGTGTGTGTGATATATATAATGAATATGTATTGGCTACTGTTGTCTCTGATTTGAATCTAAGTAAATGTTTCATTAAATGTATAGAATGCTGTCTCTAATGTGACCCTCTCTCCTGACTAGATTCCCTTATTAACCCACCCCTATGAGACCATCTTGTTTCTTACAGATGAATGATGCTATGGGATTTGAATTGCCCTGGGTGTATTTTGTCAGTCTCGTCATCTTTGGGTCATTTTTCGTACTAAATCTTGTACTTGGTGTATTGAGCGGGTAAGCTACACCTCTTTCATCTTGAAAGCAGAGCCCTGAGGACAGTTGCCAAGACCACACAGGCTTTGCTAGATGCGGCCGCCGGGTGGGTGCCAAGCCTTACATGTCCTCCAAGATGCTTGTCCTCTGCCGAGGCTTCCCAAGTGACGACGGTTCCTGGAACCTCACCAGCCTTCATGAGAGGAAGCGATAGAATAGTTATTGACCAGGAGTTAATCAGCACTGTTGTTTGGGATTTAAATACTTTCCATTGCTTGCCCTTTGTCTGTCCTAAAATGAGACACATTTATAATTGCTTTATTGGTCTGGATCCAAATATAATGCAGATGAATTGGTACAAAACAGTTGCTAAATGAGCTGGTCCCAGCAGACTTTTTGTAGGCCCCAGACTTCAACAGCAGAACTTATCCTTATGTGAAGACAAAAAAATGGTCGGCCCTGGGTGGGGTCCCGCCCTAGGGGCACTGACCTTCCACCAAAGCCCCATGTGGTCTGGCAGCTGCTCCTGGGGCTCCGCTCTTTAGTAAATAGATAACTGATAACTGATCTCCTTACATTTTACAGGTAAATGATGCGATAGGATGGGAATGGCCATGGGTGTATTTTGTTAGTCTGATAATCCTTGGCTCATTTTTCGTCCTTAACCTGGTTCTTGGTGTCCTTAGTGGGTAAGCAGTTGGATTCATGTTGCCCATTCTGCTGCCTCGTGTGCGGGGGCGGCTGTGTGTGTCCCCCCCGGTGCCCCCAAGGCTCCCCTGCATGCGTGTGGACTCTGATGTTTCCTCCGTGTGTGGCTTTTGGATTGAACTGTGATTCTTTCTGCCTGTATCTGTCTGTGGGATTCTGTGTTTCTGATGCTTGCCAAACACTATTAATTTAATGAGAATGTTTCCCTGAAGCCAGTTGCATTAATTTGCTGAAGTGCAGAAGTGGATTACCAGTGAGGAAAAGGAGTCCCGACTTTGGTCTCCCCCAGGAAAGGGCGTCTTTTGTGGTTTTATTCACATTGGTGCATAACCTGCCCCTTTGAAATAATCATGCATATTTCCAGGGTGTTTTTGATTTCATTGTGAAGGAGAAATAAGCCTAGGTTAGTACATAAATACTGAACAAATTTCAAAATTTTAACATCCTTCTCTCAGGATTGTTGATTAGCTTGGTTTTCTGCTGCTGCCACTGTGAGAATTTTCCCTCTAATTCATTTTTAATCTTAACTAGTAGAATCTTTCTTTAATATCAAGTAATGATCAGCTTTTGCACATGCATTTTTTTTTTGTTTTGTTTTGTTAATACTCACCTGAGGATATTTTTCCATTGTTTTTTTTTTTTTAGAGAGGAAGGGAGGGAAGGAGAGAGAAAGAAAGAAATATCCATTGGTTGCCTCCTGTACCCGCCCCAACTGGGAGTGGAGGGTGGGGATTGAATCTGCAACCCAGGTATGTGCCCTTGACTGGGAATCGAACCCACGACCCTTTGGTTCATGGGCTGATGCTCTAACCAGTGAGCAAAACTGGCCAGGGCTGCACATACATGTTTTTTGGTCTTATCATGGTCCTTGTCCCTCCATCACTGTTTTTGGAATTTCGTCTTATTTACCTTCTATAGAGAGGGCTCAGGGGAGACTGGCTCAGGACGGGGACTTGGGTGTCTCTGGGCTCTGCCCTACCTCGGGGCAGCTGTGCCACCTCACCATCCTGTAGGTTCCCCAGAAAGGGGAGTAAGTACCCCAGGGAAGGGACCCGGGACTGTCAAGGCTCTCTCAGAAGCGGCTCCGGTGGGGGGAATGTAACTGTTGGGGGGCCTGTAGGGGATGCTGGGATGCTGCTGGAGGCCCAGGAGGACCCAGCTCCCGGGGAGCCTGTGTTACTCACTGAGTGCAGACATCCTCAGGAAACGCTGCTGATGGACTTGCTTCCAAGTGCGTTTATCTTGCTCTTGTCACTCACTTTATCTTCTACTTTCGGAGCTTGTGGGGCTTGTGTCTCGGGCAAATGATGTCTTCATGTAACACCGAGTCAGTGGAGAGACCTCTGTCGCCTTTTTCTCAGAGCAGAAAGCCGAGCCAGCTGTCCATCTCTGCTCCCCTCCCCACCTCCCTCCCGCCTCCCTGCCTGTTTGCAGTGGGTAAGGATTTGGAATTCTCCTTGACGCAGGGGGTCAGTTTCACACATGAAGGCCTTCCTGGGGCCCAGCAGCATGCCTCCCAGTGAGGCGGGTGGGGGGCTGGGACTGAGTTGGGGGGTGGAAGCATGCCCTGGACCCTCCACCCATAGCAAAGCTTCCTTCTACAGAGAAGTGGCTCCTCAAGCCTCATGCTCTGGCACTTACACCTTTAAAGTGCCCTCCTCCTAGTGAACCTCCGTGGCTCAGGCTGGTGGTGGGGTTTGAGGGTGGAAATTACCCCTGGAGAAATGGCATCATGCTTAACTCTGCCACAGGAGCAGCCTGTCCAAGGTCAACAGCAATTCTGTTGTGACTTTCTTGGCGCCTCATGTCTCCTAAACCCAACTAAACTGACTGAGGCCATGGAAACTGCTAATTTCAACAGTGCCAGGGACGTGCCTTATCTCCAAGCTCCGCAGAGCAGGCCCCGGCGCCCTGGCACGAGGAAGCTGCTTAAAAAAGAAAAAAGGAAAAGCTGGGAGGAGGGGCTCCTCATGAGAAAGGTGGGCATTAAATACGCACCCCCACGGTGGGGGTACCCAGATCTGGGAATAAAAAGGGCACACACCCTCATGGAACAATCAGTTTACTGAACTGTATTTTGGGGAAAATAATTTAATTGAAAGTAACTTAAAAAACATTTTTGTATCAAAACAAAACTAGATCCCTTCTGAAGGAGAAGGCAAACGATGTGTACATTTTAAAATAAAGCCCAAGACTCCCTAGTGACTTCCCCTGTGGGTGCATGTGTCCGTGGGCTGCATACGGACTCTACTCCCCCAGAGGCCACTTCGGTAGGAGATGCTGGGGGGCGTTTTGTGTGAAGTGAGAACCACATCTGCAGAGCAGAGCCTTTCAGCCTATTGGCTAATCTGGCCAGCGTTTCCTGAGTTCTGCTGAGTGCCCGGCTCTGGGCCAGAGGCCAGGGGTGCTAGGATGTCTAAGCAACAGACAGAGGCCTAGTGTTCAGACGTTCATTGTCTGGCGGGAGAGACTAGTGTTAAGCAGTGCAGGCGGGCAAAGCTAGAGGAGAGGTGTGGACCAAGGGCTGTCAGCTGGATCTTGGAAGATGATAAAGCATCTGTTGGGGAAACGTACGAGGAGCTGGCAGGCTCCCACCTGCCCTAACAGTGACCCGCAGTTCTCTGCCCAGCCACCTCCCCTTGGCTTCCCCCCAAGGCAACCGGAAATCAAAATGGGTCCCTTGTATTAATCATCTTGTTAAAGCACATTTAAAATACTTTTGTTTTAGTCTTAAGGTTCTTCTTCACAATTTTTACAGAGATGACAAAACCAGAAGGATGTAAACCTTAAAAGGAAGACAACTTATATTGCAAAGCCCCTTAGAGCCATGAGACCAATACAAACGGAATCCCAAAAGCACTGAAATAAAAGACTCCTATTGTAGAAATTTAAGACCCTGCTGTAGCTTTCTGATGCAGAATCATGAAATGATGATGTGTGTCTTTAAGTCTGTTGACCATGGGGAAATATTTGTTTCTGCTCCTTGGCTCTGTCTCAGATTTTGTGTGGCCAGGCCACCCTATTTATTCTTGAACTGATTTTAATCTGCCACTTGATTTGTTGCTGGTACATTTTGAAAGCATTCTAAGGTTGATGCTTTGGAAACATCTTTGGTTTTACAGCAGACCCTTTTCCTCAAGGTGAGTACAAAGTTTACAAACTGCACCCCCTGTAGCCAGGCATGAGCAGACGAAGACCTTGGTCTCTGAGGACAGGGTGCTGCGGGAGGAGCTGAGCTAACTCGTGTGGCAGCTTCACATTAAGTTGTCATTGAGGAGATGGGCCTGTTATGACCAGTGACTAGAAAGCATGTCTCAGTTAAATCTACAATTCAGGCAGGCCACGTCGCCCATCGTGCTGGCTTTTTAGAAGCTTCGTGATTTTTCACTTTTAAAATTGTTCATTTAACTCCTTGTCTCTTTGAGGTGTTTGTTGGTAAATAGACAAAATAAGAGAACACGTTGGTGCTTCGGTGCTTTGTTTCTTTAGCATCATTGCCAGATTCCCAGGGGAAAGGGTGCCATGGGCAGTGGGCTCTCTTCTGCACCCGCAGGACCCGCCTGATGCTGGGCACACCTGCCATAAGCTAGCATGGTCCCCAGAGCTGGGGTCCAGGCCCCAAGGAGGGGACTGGTAGATGAAAAGGGAACTAGGATACCTGGGTTTTGGTCCAGCCAGTGTCACACAGTGACTCTGGGACTTCACTTAGTAGCCCTGAGCCTCAGTCTCCTCATCCCTCACACAGGGATGACCCACCAACCACCTTCCCACAGGGTGCTGGCTTTAAATCAGCTCATGAATGTAGAAGTGCTTCAAAAAATACACTAAGAGTTTTACTCACCTAATGTATCTGTATATTAAGTCTATGCCCCCTCCCCTGGGGTTCTTTGGAAATTATCTAAAGGGTACCATTCTCTGGATTTCCTAGGAAGAGACCAGAGAAACGTGCTTGGTATATATGTTACTACTGTATTCTGTGCCCTCCACAAGGAGGCTGTGGAGGTTCTTTGTCAAGTTCTGAATCATTGCGATTGAAGTTATGTCTGACAGTGATTTTTTTTGGCCACAAATAGGGGTAGGTAATGGCATTTCTGTAACATAGTGGTTAAACACACCGGCTTTAGAGTTGGATCACCAAGACTTGCATCTTTGCTCTACCTTTTACCACATGAGATTTGGGGCAACTTACTTAACCTCTTTGAGTCTCACTTTCCCTATCTGTGAAATGCAGCTAATAATACCAACCGTGTAGAGTTGTGTGAGGATTCATTGAGCAAGAGTGTACAGTGCTTGGTCATGTTGTGATGGCTCAAGTAAGAGTGTATAAGGCATATTGTTAGTTAATGGGATGCAAGGAAAATCTAATTAACTCAGTCCTTTTAAACCAATTAATAATTATAGGCCAAAGTAGGCCTGAATTAATGAAAAGTCTAAGTTATATTTTAAAATGTTTTATTATATACACGTGTGTGTGTTTGTGTGTGTGTGTGTGTGTGTGTGTGTGTGTATATATATATATATATATATATATATATATATATAAAATGACATAGTCAGTGATTACTAAAGAATATTACTACATAAACCACCTCCTGGGCCTGCTTTAAAGAAAGATGAAAATCATTTGTAATTCACCCATGAATTCAAAGCTGTGGTTTTTTTCCACCTCTTATGAAAAATATTTGAACCACTTCTTTTCGTAAGCAGTCCTTGTATATTGTTGGAAGATAAATGCTTTTTGTAAATCAGATTTTATGACATTAGATTGAATGTAAATTGAACCCATGTCTATAAATTCAACATCGTTCAGCTCTAAATTAATTTGTGTCTTTGTGTCCCAATAAGTTGCAAATCTACCAGGTCACAGGTTCTCTTTTAAAATCACTAATCTAATTTTATATGACTAGAGGCCTGTTTATCTTAACTTTAGAAGTTTTGTGGGGACGTGGATGAAGTGAAGCATTATAGAAGAGCCATTTTCAAACCAGGTGATTATTCTGAATTTCACTATCCCATCCTTCTGATTGCCCATTCTAGTTGCATCGGATCCCAGGGCCTAGAGTCCCAGGCCCTAGACTGAGACCCAGGCCTGGCTGCTTTCCATGGTAACTGCTGATGTGTGGAGATTGGGGAGGGATGGTGAGGGCAGTGCTGGGACTGTCAGCTGAATTTTATCAGAATTACACAGAATAGGAGCAGGTTTGGGGCATCATCATTTGCACCCTGGTCCATTGAAATTCACACCATTATGAGACGAGTTAAATCAGAGTGTGTTAAAACATTCCCCTTGAATGTTGGCAAAAGAGGCAAAACCTATCGGTATATGGTGTTTCTTTTGCTTGTGAATAGTTTCTAAGTGGCGACATACGCTCTGGGAACAGGCACTCTTCTACATTATTCATGAGTGGGATTAGATTTGGCTCTCATTCAGCACTTGACCAGCCTCTGCTGATAGAAAAGGAACAAAGGAACTTCTCCCTATACACACCCTTCTGACATAACCTGCATCTTAAGAGAGTAGCTAAATTGCTTACAACATTGAAAGGCATATTGTTAGGTCATGGGATAACTAGGCAATCAGTATGCCTGGTTACCACTGTATTACAGAATAAAACTGTACTGAGTTCATGAATTAATTTCCTATCTTGACCAACAGACTAAGAAAAACAAAGTAATGTTGGAGGGTTCTTTGTAGATAGTTTTTACAATAAAAAGAAAAAAGGCTTTCCTGTGTGTAATTAGTGATGATCAGGCAGCCAGAATGCCAGAAGAAGACACCCCTAATGATCACTTGTAGGATCTGTCTTTGGCTTGTCTAGGCTAATATGTAAAAGATGTGTTCACACTGTCGGATGTCTCTTTTCTTGAACTTGGAAGTAATGTCGTGAATGGAGTTGAAAGCTGGGGGAGAGATCCATGTCCTCTAATAACTTCACATGGTTTGGCTTTGGTAGAACAAGAAGTTTAGCCCTGCTTCAGCCACAGGTGGAAGAATGCTAACTTCCTTTTTCAAATAAAGAACCAAGCTAGACATTTCTATATACTTTTAAACACTGAACTTTCTTGTTGCAGAGTTAAAAGGCTGTCGGGGGTAGCTGGCAGCTGGATGCTGGTGCTGTTGGTACCATGGTACCTGAAGTGCACAGGCTGGTAGCCACACCTGACATTAACAAGTGAGTGGTAACCTCTCTGCCACTGGCTCGCGGCTACTGTTTCCATAGAAATGGCTGTCGGGATCAGTGGAAACGAGGTAAGTGAAAGTTTTCGCTGATCCTTGTTTCCATCAAGCTGACGTCTGTTTCCCTGGCAACAGCAGTGGACAGCAGCCAGGCACTAGCAACAGATTCAGTAGCGCGCTCTCACTTGTCAGATGTGGCTATCATCTGTCCCTGACCGAGTTCCTCTATCGAATGCCTGGCAAAGACCTCTGAGAGCCCAGGAGGCACCTCTGGCCACATGTGCCCTCCTGGGCACCCACTTTGCCGATGGAGAGCTCTGTTTTAGCCTAAGCGGCTGCTCCATCAGCAGCATTCCCTCCACCGCACTCTGGTTGATGGGTGTACAGCTCAGGAGAAGGGAGAGGTCGTTGAGGGCATCCGTGTTGCAGGGCAGGCTTGTTTCGTCTGTTGATCTCAAGTCCTAGGGGAAGAGAATTCATCGCGGTGCTTTCATGCACAGACCCGGCTCTTCATAAAGCCGCCTGTACTTTAATGGTTGAAATTAAAGCCATAATTTTCCCGTGTTCCCTGTTGGATTGGTGGCATTAACAATTGCTATAACTTTTTACAGTGGGAGGGATATTTATGAATTTAATAATTTGACTTCTTGTGAGAAACATTTTTGATGATTGCCTCTAAGATGCTATGCTAGTATCAACCATTGCTAGTTTTTTCCCCTCCTTCTATGTAATTTTTTTTTTCTTGTACAGGCTGATAAAATTGCTTGCCAAGATCAAATATTGGTAGAGCAAGGCAGCTCAGTGTACAAAGACTGGCATGTCCACAGTATAGGGAACTCTTTTTTACTGAAGTTTAGCACGTGTCCCTTTCCTGGAGTTTCATTTTAATATTTCAGCAAATGTATGCACCCCAGACATAAGTGTCTTCCTGCCATATGAGACAGTGTTCACGGGCCCACACAGCAAAGGAGAGCCATCATCCCTGCCCTGGTGTGTGAAATGAGAACACACAGGGAGAGGCACAGAATGAGTTGTTGGGCACTGTCTGGTTTTAAACAAGATATTGTGAAAAAAGGTTTTATTGGAAACAAAGCAAAGCTCTGAGATTCAGCAGGTGTATCTCTGAGGCTGGAATAAAGGTATGGATCCACAGTTAATGAGAATGTAGACTGGCTCTCTAGGACGCCCCTGAGAAATAGTGGGTTTGTTTCCTATGGGGGACCTTCTTTGTTCCTCTGCAATGTGGACTAGGACAGGTACGTTTGGCCTGGAGGCAGTATGTAGGGCTGATCCAGTATCACCTGTTTGGGTTCAATATAACAGACTAATAAGCAGATAATCTTGCTAGATCACCTTTTCCTTTGTCTTAGACTTCTTAAGAAAAATTGACTTAAATTCCTTCATTTAATGATTTTTTTTTTCTGTGTTCTGATGCCTTCAGCTTACCTTAAAATGCTTCAGAATAGAAGATTGGATAGAAAGGTGATAAAAAAATGTAGAAAATGTTAATTGTGGAATCTAAGTGGTAGGCATTTGGGTGTTCACTATATAGTCCTTTATACTTTTATGAATGTTTGAACATTTTCTTGATCAAGTTTTGGAAAAATCTGCATATAAAAACCACTCTGGCTGCAGCAGTGTGAACAGACTAGATGGGTCCTACAAGACTGGATGTGGGGAGACCAAATTAGGACCATTCTAATCCACTGTTAGCCACAACATAGTAACAGTGCTGGAGTGAACCTTTCACCGTAAACAACTGAAAAGCTGGCAGTTTTTTTCCTTCGAAGATGGAAATAGGCAGCACAGGATTGAGGTCCCTAAGAGAAGGGAAGCACATGAAGTGTCTCCCACAGTTGTCCTGGTTTTCTGCCCGAGTCACCTAGGATTGTGGCTCAGGAGGCAGAGCCCAGCAGGGGACAGCAGTTTATTTGCTGAAGAGGCAAAGAGCAAAGTTTGGGCTGCGAGACAGCTGGCATTTTCAGGGCAGAGTATTGGGAGAGGTGTGCAAAGAAGGGGCTCCAGAAATCTGAGTGGGGATTCTTTTCAATATTTGACCATACACTAAGTTGCTCTGTGCCAGATGAGACTATTAGGGCTTGATCAGGAACAGCTACTAGGAAGCTGTAAGCTGCTGGAACTCTCACAGTGCTAGTGGACAGAGGAATTCTGACAGCTAGAGTAGCTTGACCCTGATGAATACATTGGACATCCATTTGAGACCTCAGAAAAGCCAGGCATTAGAGGTGGGGCTACTTTGACGCCGGAGTAAGAGTAACTCTAAACCTGTCTCAACAAATCTTATAAACAAGTGTCACAAGGATCAGGCCAAGTGGCCCAATAGTTAAACACCTGCCTAAACAAAAGTCAACACCCATTAAAGAAAGACAACAAAATGCAGATGTTTCCCAAATGTTTCCCCATCATTAAAACCACAGGATGTGAAAAGAAACAGGAAAACATGATCCATAATCAAGGGAGGGGGAAGTTAATAAAAACAAATTGAGAAATGACAGAAGTGTTGTAATTAGCAAAGACTTTAAAATTGCTATTATAAACCTGTTCAAGGAATAGAAGGAAAGGATGAAG
Organism: Plecotus auritus; assembly: GCF_963455305.1. NCBI lineage: Eukaryota > Metazoa > Chordata > Mammalia > Chiroptera > Vespertilionidae > Plecotus > Plecotus auritus. The sequence goes on along the minus strand of NC_137773.1, from coordinate 135,426,741 downwards.
ATAATAAAGGAACAGATGACAATTCTCAATAGAGAAATAGAAACAATACAATATCTGAAATAAGCAGCAGACTGGAAACTCAAGGGAAGAAAATCAGTGAAGACTTTGTGATCACCAGAATAATAATAAGCAATCTGAGATAATGTGAAATTGGAGTCCCAAAAGTAGAGGAAAGAGACATTGAGGAAGAAGACAATTTTTTAAAGAAAAAAATGGCTGAAAATGTTTGTTAAGCTTCATGGATTTGTAAATTAATAGTTTCATGAAAACTATAAATTCACAAATCCATGAAGCTTAACAAACCCTAAGCAATAAAAAACAGAAAGAGAAGCACAACTAAACACATTAAATTCAAATGACTGAAATTAAAAATACAGCATTTTAAAGCAAACCACTCAGGAAAAGACAGTTTCATACTTGGAGAAAATAATATTATTTAATTACTTATTTTCAGAATTAGTGTAAGCCATAGGACAGTGGAATGGCATCTTTAAAAAGCTGAAAGAAAAACTAGAATTCTGTATTCAGCAAAAAACAAAAAACAAAAAAAACAAAACCAAACCAAAAAAACAAAAAACAAACAAATAAAAAACAACTCTTTAAAACAATAAAGAAATTTTCAGGCAAAAGCCATGGTAATTGGTCACCAGCAAGAAGTATTAAAGGATCAGACTAAAGAAAATAATACCAGGTCAAAACTTAAATATACATTGAAAAATAAGGAACACCAAAAATAATAAACATGAAGGTAAAGATAGAATTTCTCATTTCTAACTATTTTTTAAAAGACAATCATTTAAAGTAAAATACAGCTGGTTCTCAAATAATGTTTTGTTCAATGTCATTTCATTATAACGATGAGATGCAGTAGGAATTTAACTTTTGTTTATATCAATTAGCCTATGGTAAAATTGATTTTGTAATACATCATTTTGCTGCAGTTCCAAGAACCTATTGATAATGTTAAGTGAGGACTTATTGTAATAACACAGTATTATGGAGACTATAACATGTAAAAGTAAACTATATGACAATAGCACAACAGATAGAAGGGAGCTAAGTGAAACTTCACTATTGTAAAATTTTACATTATAATATAACATGAATTAATATAATATGAATTAATGGTAGGCCATAATAAATTAAGGATGCATATGACAATCTCTAGAGCAATGGTTAAAAATAAAACAAAGTAGTACTTAAATGGCAAAAGAAAAGATAAAGTAGAATACTAAATAGTAATGGTTTTCAATTATCTGCAGGCAAGGAATAAAGAACATATGGGCTGAATAAAAAAATCCAGTAACCAAATGTCATAAACCTAACCATATCAATCATTTCATTAAGTGAAAATGGACACAACATTTAATTAAAAGGCAAAAGTTTTCAGACTGAATAAAAATGCAATATCTATAAATATAACAACATAGATTAAAACTAAAAAAATGGGATAAATATATTAATACCAAATATACAAAATAGACTATAATACAAGAAGTGTTTCCAGAGCGAGAGCTATCTCAGAGATAGACATTCCATAATCATAAAAGGGTCAATTCATCAAGAAAAACACAATTGTTAATATGTTTGTACCTAATATGTTTTAAACTACATGAAGGAAAAGCTGTCAAAATTAAGTGAAGAGATCAACAAATCCATATAGATAAAAATTTTTATAATCCTCTCTCAATAATTTATAGAGCAAAAAAATGAAAAATAAATGCTAAGTATAGATAATACCTAAACACTTTCAATCAAATTGACCTAATTGATAGTTATAGAGCACTATATCCAATATGGCCGAATATACCTTCTATTCAAGAGTAAGTAGGACATTGACCAAGATAGACCACATCTGGACTATAAGAAAAAAAGTATCACTAAATCTCAAAAGATTGACATCTTACAAAAGTATGTTTTTCTAGCAGCAATAGATTTAAAATAGAAATCAATAACAATAAACTGTCTAGAAGTCCTCCAAATCCTTGGCAATTAAATAACACATCTCTAAATTACAATTCATAGAAAAATATTACAATAAAAATTAGAAAGTATTTTCAACTGAATGATAATGAAAATACAACATTTCAGAATTTGTATTATCTGTCCATCTAAAGCAGCACTTACAGGGAAATTTATACCTTTAAATGCCTAAATTAGTAAAGAAGAAAGGTTTAAATTTAGTGATCTACATTCCGATCTAAGAATTGATAAAAACAAGAGCAAATTAAACCCAAGGAAAATAGAAAAAAATAATGAAGAACAGAAGTGGATAAAATAGAAAATGTAAATAATAGGTAAAGTCAACAAAAACAAAAGTGGACTCTTTGAAAAGCTTAAACCTTGTAAATCTCTAGCAAGACTAATAAAAAATAAAAAGTAAATCGTGATGGTATTAGAAATGAAAGAAAACTGATATTAAAGACATTGAAATAACAAGAGTTATTACCAAATCTTGTGACAATAAATTTAACAACTTGGGAGAAATGGGCAAATTTCTTGGGGAAAAAACAGCTTATCAGAACTTAAGAAATAAAAGACTGAAGAACCCTATATTTCCTTTTTAAGTGTTAATTCAGAATCATAGACCCTCTCAAAGAAAATTGGTGGCCTAAATGATGTGAAAGTGAACTCTGTCAAACAATTTAGAAATAAATAATACCTTTTCTAGAAAAAAAATTCTTTTAGATAATAGAGGAGGAGGAGGGGAAATTTCCCAACTCATTTTGTGAGGCCAGAATAACCTCAGTAGCAAAACTTAACTAACACTCCTAATAGGAAAAGAACAATATCCTTCTTTAATATAGATGCAAAAATTCTCAAGTATTAGCAAATTGAACCTAGCAATATTAAAGGAATAATAACACCTCATGACCAAGTGAGTTTGTACTAGAAATACAAGGTTGGTTCACTATTGGAAAATCAAACAATGTAATTTACCACATTAACAGAATGAAGGAGAAAAGTAATATATCGATAAATGTAGACTATTCCATTCATGATAAAAACTCTAAGTAAGCTAGGGATATATGAGAACTTCCTTAACCTGAAAAAGGCCATCTATAAAAAATTAAAATAAAATGTAATCAACATCATACTTATGATGAAAGACTGAATATTTTTCCTTAAGATTGGAAACAATCATACCATAATGGCTCAGCAGTTCCATTTCTAGGTATTTTCCCAAGAGAAATGAAAACCTAGGTCCACAAAATGACTTGTATATAAATATTCATAGAGCTTTGTTCATAGTAGCTCCAAATTGGAAAAACCCAGTGTCTGTCAACAGGTAAACAGATAATGAAATTATGGTCTGTTCAACAGGTGAATAGATAAGGAAATTGTGTTGGGTTCAGACACTGGAATATTACTCAACAATAAAAAGGATTGAAGTATGAATACAATGAAGCTCAAAAACATGTTGCTGAGGGAAAGAAGCCAGACACAAAAGAGAACATACGGTATAGTTCTGGTAGAGGCAAAATCAATCTGTAGTACAGAATCAGGTCACTGATTTCCCAGGGTGGGAGGAAGAAGAGTGGTTGGGGAAAAGGAATGAGAGAACTTGCTGAGAGGTATTATACACGTTCTGTATCTTGACTTTGGTTTTGTTTACATGGTGTCAACATTAGCCAAACCGTAAACCTAAATTGTGTACATTGGATAAAATTGATTTTAAAATAGAATTAAAAGAGACTTCTGCTTTTGGTCATGATAGGATACCAGATACCTGATTCACCCTCCCACCTGAAACAACAACAAAACCAAAAACAGACAATATATATAAAACAACGGTTTTCAACAACATTAGACAATCCCTATCCCTGAGAAACAGGAAATAAATGAACTCCATGGCTGTCACCGCTCACTGGCTTAAGCAAGAGATCCTGGGCCCTGGCATATTGAGGGGAACCCAGGAAGCGTCTTCTCCCCGAGATGAGGAGATGAAGAATCTGTGGACACCACGGTGGCTGAGTGTGCAGGACAGAGTGCCGGAGAGGAGAGAACTTGAGATAAGCAGAAAGTACCCTTAAGTGTTGAGACAGAGTACTTTTCCGCACATGTATGTGAGGAAACTACCTATGGCTAGGGCAAGAGCATACAAATGGATTAGGAAGGATGGTGTTCATGCTCACACAGGGCCAGGAACATGGCTTGTTCTCACCAGCCAGCCTGGAAAAACTCGTAATTCACACGACATTGGGCAGAGTAAGGATCAGAAGGGATTTGCCTCAGTAGTGAGGAATTATTAGTCCCAGACTGAACATTGCTCCATATTGACCTGACAAAACATTAAAACAAAACCTGAAAGGATCAAGCAGTTTGATCCTAGTTACCTAACTGCCTCCCGGAACAAAGCATGAGGTTATTTATAGGAATACAGAAAGCTCGAGCACCCGACAAGATAAAACTTACAATGCCTGGCTTCAATCCAAGGTTATTAGGGATGCAAAGCAGCAGAAAAACAGATGTTAGAGTTAGCAGAAAAGGACATAAAAAGGATCATTACAACTGTATTACATATGTTCAAAATGTTTGACAGAGACATGGAAGATACAACCTCCCCGCACCCCAAGAAAGCAAGAATCCTAGGAGTAAATCTGGTGAAAGATGTACAAGACTACTTCTATATAAAACTTTGCTGAAGAAATGAAAGGCCTCAAAAATGGAAGGGTATATGTTGTTCATGAATTGGAAAACTCAATTTATTAAGATGTCAGAAGACAGGTAGTATTGAGAGAAGGTGCTGTTCCTTGTAATGAGAAGAAAGGAAGAGAAAATGGGGCAGGTATAAGTTTGGTATGGTAGTGGGAAGCTGGGAGTCTTCCTGTCTGATTTCCTAGTTTTTCTGAGGCAGGAGGCAAGGTTAACTGCTGAGGCTGAGTGGGTAAGTGGCAGAGTCATATGTCTAAAGAGAGTGGGGAAGGTTCAAATTAGTCATTCCAGAGAGTCAGGGAGTGAGTGGGCCAGAGAACCGAGGTAGAAGATTAAAGGTAGCATTGAGGTGTCTCTGGAAGCTGGCGATGGTGAATCTATATTGATGGCAGTCTGTCCCATTGTATGACTTCCTGTAGCCATGCTTGACTGCTCATACCCAGCCATGGAGAAGAGAAAAGGAGTATTTGAGTTCATCTGTGGTGACAGTTTTGCTATCTGTGTACAGTAAAACGATGGAAGAGTGATTAGGGTCTTGGCAAGAACATCACTGATGGGTCATGAAATCTAAGGTAGATTAAGAGGGAAGGAGAGGCCTAATGGATTGAGAGAAAATACATTGTTAACCTTTTGGACTGGTTCCAAAGTGGTTAGCAGTGTTTATAGTGGGAGTTGTTGAACAAATCAACTGGGATGAAAGGAGGTGGTGGTCAGCAGAAATCTTGAATTTGTGATTTGGGGTGGTAGAATTTAGGGTTTGACAGTGGAATTGGGTGGCTGAAGTAGCCTGGAGGAGAAGGTCATTGGAGATTAACATGTCAGGGAGTTGAAAAGCCAGGGATTGGCTTCTGGGCAGAAGCCAGGGGTTGCACTTTGGGCAGACCTTCGCTGTAGTCCTCAGTGAAGAGGGCAGAGGCTTAGTGGTAGGAGGTCTTCTGATGGGGGAGAGGCCTCAGCTAAGGGGGACCCTGGCTCACTTTGTCTGGGGTGATGTTGTCCAGCCCCCAGTGTTCTAGGCTCACCCAGCTTGAAGTGTGTCAGAAGCTTTAGTCTCTACACAGACAGTGTTGCTAGCCGAGCCGAAGGTGTGGCGGTGCTGTGGTTGGCATCTCTGAGTGCTGCCTGGGCCTTCGGTGGCTCCTTTGACCGAGGGCATTACTAGTTGCTGTGGTTATTAGTTTCCACGTGTTGTAGTTGGAAGAGTGCAGGGTCAGCGTCCTGGCTCTCATCCTGGCTTTGTAATGCCTAGAATCGTGACGTTGGTCAATGTAATTCCCTTCTCCAATCAAGGTTTCCTCATCCCTAGACTTGGCGAGCACCACTGTCGTGTAGTTTTCTTCCAGCGCTGTCCTAGGTCCTAGGAGAGAAGTGGATGGGGAGGGACTTGATAAATTGAAGAGACCTTTCCCAATGTGAGATGTGCTCAGCGTTGGCCAGCTTACAGTCTCCTTCTAGAAGGAGGTTCCTGCGGTTTGAAAAGCCTTCTTGTTTGCAATCTGAACACTCACTCGCTGCTCTTCTCTCCAAGGCCCCACATCTTTCCAGGACCTGGAGTGGCACTAGAAACCCTAACCTAATTTCTCTAAGTCTGATTGTCATAAGAGTTCGGATTCAGGGGTAAAAGATCATTCCCTTGAAGCTCTGTTTTAAAATCTTGGTTTAAGTTACCTGCTGGCAACCTTGGAGCCTTCAAGCATTCGGGGCTTTTCAGCTTCTGGGTCAGAGGTTTTTGCTGCCACTGAAGGGTTCTAACCCATGGGCAATGGCACACCGCCTCCCCAGAGGAGTCCTGGTCCCCCCTTGTCAGCTCTCAGCCAAGTGTCTTTTAGCACCACTTGTACCTACCAGTGTGCCCGAGCAGTGTAATGGAGGGTTGGCAGAGCCGAGAGGGCTCCCCCGAGGAAGGCAGACTCAGGGGAGGGCATTGAAGGACCAGCATTTGTAAGGATGGGGAGCAAAGAGGGCACATTCTAGACCCCCAGAGTGTGAGGAAAGCAGGTGCACCATGTGTCTGGGGCTAGTGAGGCTGCCGGGGAATCTGCGCTGGCTGGTGAGCTGTGGACCAAACATGGGTACATAGTTGGGAACGCCCACTGAGGGAGGCAGGATCTCTTAATTCATGGGAGCTGTTGAGGTGTTTGAAAATAAAGTGATCAGGGAGAGCTGGGCCCAGAAGGAGCTGGTGCCTCCCACTGTGGCACTCACTGAGGAGAGCTCTGGGGTGGCCGTGGTGGAGATGGACTGAAGGAGTTGATGCAGAAGATAGTTCTGGGCCAGTGCCTCTCAGCTGAGAAGGAGTCATCTGTGAATTTCATTGTCAACTCTGGGCTATGGATTGTATGAGAGAATGTTTTATTGCTTATAATTGTTGATATAGCAGCTGAGATATGCCAGGCACTGGATGACTGCTTTATTAGTTTATTTCTTTCACCCTTCACTACTGTTTGATGAAGTGGCTTTGCCTCCGTTTTACAGATGAGGAAAGCAAAGCTCAGAGAGGTTTATCCTTTTTCTCAAAATCACACAGCTCTAGTAAGTAAGAAAAATCCTAGTAAGGGAGGGATTAACTCTCGATTTGCTTGTCTCTGCAGTTGGAAGTTCTTTCTGTGTCTGGTGGTGGGGGGGGGGGGGGGGAGCCCCCTGTGGGATCCCATCTACCAGACTGGGAATGTGCTGATTTCTCCTGACCTATTCTGTTCTCCATGCTTTGTCAGTTTCTTTCTCGGCCTGGAATTAATTACCCAAAACAAAGTGGACTAATGGAATATGGAGGCTTCAGAGAAATTGGTCTCTTGTTCCTCTTAAAACCGGGTGTGAACAAGTTCCATTCTAGCTCAAGGGGACCTTGGGGATCCTGTTCCTGGGGGTGGATCTCTATGGATCCCTGCACCTCCTCTCTAATATGATTCTTGTTCCCTTGTTCTGAACTAAGCCTGGTGATTCAGCAAGGGCACTTCCCACCCTGCCTACCTTTCAAGGAAGAGTCCTGCTGGGAGGGAGACTCCATCTCCTCTCAGGGCCTCTCGCCAGGTGACTTGCCTTTGACATGACCAGTGGGTGGGGTTGGGGCTGAAATTCCTATAGGTATTGCTTTGAGGACATACCAGCAGGTAGGCTTAGTTCTGGCTTCTTCTCATCAGTAGTCAGACCCAGCCAGCAGATGTTTGCACAGGCAGGTCCAGCCGTGTAACCCACCAGGCCCTTCACACAGCAGACCATCGCTGCCCAAGTCCACCATGCCCTGAGGTGGCTGGTACCTTCAAACATGTTTAATATTAATGATTCTTCCACCGTCCCCAGTCAGACTTTAGGTACACATTTTCCTTATTTTTCTTTAAAAACTGGGATCTGTGAAGTCTACTGAGGTGTGTATCTCAAGTGACATCTTAAGCAGCAGTGTTTGAAACCCGTCATGAAAAAAGTATGATGTTGGCTTGGCTCATTTGATTGATGGATGAGTTCTTTCAGAGAAAGTGATGTCAGGCAAGAGAGTCCATGTGTGTTTTCTTTTTTTAAAGAATATCTCTTAAAATGTGTGTGTGTGTGTGTGTGTGTGTTTGTGTATGTGTGTGTGTTTAAATAGAATGAAACAAGAAGTCTAACTTTTAGCATGCAACCTGCATGGATGCTTACCAGCGGGGGAAATTGCCTGGTAGGAGCATTGGAAAGTCTTTGGTAGCCATGGAAACCCAGTCTTCAAAGAGAGAGCATTCCTCTGTCCCCAGACAAGGAGATGGGGCAAAGGAAAGGTGTGCTTCAGTCTAAGAAGCAAGAGGTAGTTTATTCCCATGCATGATTTTTTTAGACTTGTACAGGATTCTGGCTGTCTTTCTTTTTGTTTCTTAGTGACAATTTTAGGTGATAGAAAGTTACATGGACATTTGTGATCCAATACATGTAACACAGAGCATACTGTCTATGTCTCCGACATGACCATGAGCCTATGGTTCTATCTGTTAAATAAACTCAGCCTATTCTTATCGAGCAACTACTAATAGCCAGGGTTTGAGATAAGGAACCAATATACAAAGATAAGACAGACACAGCGCCTCCTTCACAGACCTTCCGGTCTATTGTGGTAAAGAGAATATTAAATAACAATTGCAGGGCTATGAAATAAATTCTACACAAGTGGGACTCTTACCTAGGAGACTCTTAAGGACATTGGAGAAATGTCCTTATAGGCCACCCAGACAAGTGGGATTGTAGAGGGGCAGTTGAGGTTTAGAGAACGACACAGTGGCCTAGAGTTAAGAGAGAGCTCTGTGCCTTGGAGAGAATGAGTGAACTTCAGGGCGGCTGGGGTACAGAGTGTGAGGACAAGTGGTCCAAAAGGACCAGGGGTGGTCAAAGAGCACCAGACAGCTGGTGCATTTGTTCACTCCGTCCCCATCCCCGTTCCTGTGGCATAGTGCCCCATGTACCCAGCCCAGCCCGCTCATCTGCCGTTCACAGCAGATAACTCAACCTAGTCATTAAACTCTAGGAATCACCTACTTTGAAAATGGTTCATCTTCCCCAGAGTTGGAAACTGTTTGCTATTTAATGCATCTTCAGAAACTTGTATGTCAACAAAAGCAGTCAAGGACATGCATGAGAAGGGGAGGGTTGTTTTGAGAAAATCTCAGTACTCCCAAACCTTTGCAAACCGAAAAATTAGGAGGCACCAAATCTTCATGAAAGGATGCACCATGGGGTTTATTTCAGTAATGAGTTCCCAAAGAATAGTTATGTGTTTTGATGATTAGAAATAAGATGGTTAAAATGCTCCTTAACATATTTACTGTTTAAGCAAGGGTCCTTCATGTTCTCTTGTCCCTTTTGCTAGCCAGTGACTCTTCTCTACTTGGTGGCCAGTGCCTAGCTTGCCCTTGAAGGATGCTGTCACAGGTTAGCGCTCTGCCCTCCCTGGATCTTCCCCCCAAAGGAGTGGATCTTGTTGATGGAGAGCTGCATCCCAAGGCCCCTGCCCCCATCTTGGCCCGTTGGTCTCACGCAGAGAGAACAAGAACATACTTTGGCTAATCTTGGCTTTTTGTGGTTGATTGAGGGAAAACTGGAGCAAAGCCAATGATTTTGATGAACTTTGAACCGAATCAATGCCACTAATTTAAATTTATTTTTATTGTGAAACATCACACTTTATTGTTGATTTTTAAAATAACAAAACACTTAGTTTCTTGAACAAAAACTGAACTTACATGCTTTCCAAAAAAATTAGGTTTAAATAAGAAAATATTTTTTGAACCAAACTACTTTTTCATCTGTTTTCTTTCCTTTATGTCTGTGTAGAGGAAATAATTTAGGTCTAATGAAGACTGGCCTCTAATGATAAAAAATTAGTGGGTTACTCTTCAACTTCCCCCTACTTTTTACCTTTTTATAAATGCTGCCTTTTTGTTGTTGTTTTTTTTGCGGGGGGAGGGGTGGGACGCGGTGGGGAGTGAATCTCTGATTCCTCTGTTTTGCCTGAAATCTGGGACCTAGTGATTCTGTTGGCCTTGCTCACTGTAGGTTTTATGCTTGTTTGTGTTTGTTTTCTGCGTGTGTATATATTTCAACTAAATTTTATTTGTGCGAGTTGGATTAGAACAAAGAGCATTACAATCCAAGAAAAAAAGCACTATCTCTAAATCAACACGACTTCCAGTGGCCCCTTTATTTTATGGGGCATCTGAGAACTAACACATTCCAGAGCAAACAGTGGGTCATCCTTCAGCATCTGTGGCATCCGTGGCCCTGCACTGCCTTTGAATGCAGTGGCTTGCTTCAGGCTCCGTGTTCTCCCCAGCAGTGCTGATCAGCCAGGGCTCCCAGAGAGCAGGATGTCAGGGCCTGGAAATTCGGGCAATGTCAGGGCTTGGGGAGTTCTCTGCATGTGCCCAGCCCCTGGGGGTGGAAAGGGCTCCCAAGGAGGAAGGCTGGCTGGGTCCAGGCACAGAGAGTCTTTCCCGGGTGGTGTCTCATGGGGAGATGAGCAGAAAGGGTGCTGTCACCTTTCTCTGAGCCTGTGTTGGGGCTGTGAGGAAGATGGGATGTGGGGTAAGCAGTGCATTCTGCCCCGCCCTCTCTTCCTGATCCTGACTAATAAGCATCCACTCTGTGCATCTCCTGAGCCAGGAGACAGAGGAGTTGGCATCCTGTGGAAAGAGCAATGGTTAGGAGCTCTGGGGTCCTTGTGTGCGGGGCATGTGCGTGGGGCCAGTGCAGTACCTTGTGGAACCCCAGTCTTGGTCTTTGTGAGATGGGAGAGAAAATCCTCCTCCTGCTTGTGCCACACTGAGGTCGCGAGGGTCCTGAGGGACAGCACATGCAAAGACAGGTTGAGGGCTCCAGAAAAAGGTTGAAATACACGAGGTTTGTTTCTGTTATTACTAGAATGAGGGGCCATGGCCCAGGTGGGCTCTCCTGCAGGAAACCAGGTCAGCCCCCAGCAGTGAAGGCCCAGATCCTGCTGCGGCTGCCGTGGGTTGATGGGTGGGGCCCAGGGCAGGCACAGTCTCTCGTGAAGGACTGTTTAAGGTGGCGGTGGGCTCAGGTGGGCGTATCTCAGGGCCCTTTTCTTCTCCATCTGACCTCTTGTTCGCCCTTCCTCTGCCTCCCTACCTACCCCACTTTCTTTCCTAAGCAGGTAGGCAAGGGATGTCTACATGGCAGGTGGGCATCATCTGGCCCTGCAGGAAGGTCCGTGTTTACTGGGGTGACAGCACGTGGGAGTGCCAAACCTCGGGCACCAGCACAAAAAGGGGTGGAGGTGAAACTGCCCAGAGATTGGGGGTGGTTGGGGGTCAGCAATGGCAGGCCTCCCAGGTGCTTCTCCGTATTATAGTGTAAGAAAGATGGGAATTTTATCAGAACCATATTACTTTCACCTTGCATTTTTATTGATGTTGAATGTACGCAATCTCACTCATTATTTACTGAATGCCTTCTGGCCGCCTCACCACCATTATCTCCTTATTCTGATCTCATCTTCCCAAGTAACTCCTGCAAAACAAAGTTGATAAGGACTCTCTTCTATCAAACTTCTGTTAATTCCCCATTGCCTACAGGGAAACAACCCCAATATCTTAGTTTGGGATTTAAGGCCTGTTTTTTAAACTCATCCCTTCATACTCTGCCCTCTTCTTCCTCTGCCTCCGATGTGCCCGTGTTGAGGTCCTTAGGAGGGTCATTCAGGAGCTAGACGGGCTTGTGTGACCAACCTCCCAGAGCCTCAGTTTCCTCAGTGTCTGTACCCTGAGGGTAAGAACGGCCCCTCCCCACAGTGGGCACTCTCCAGGGAGGGTGGGGGTGAGGCATCGCGTTGGGCTCTGCTCCAAATATCATGCCGTGGAGGCCAGCTGGGAGAGGGCACACACACATCCGAGTCTTGGCGTTCAGTGAGCAGAGTGCCATGGTGATTTGCAGGAGGCAGGACTCTGGATGGGGTAGCCACAGAAAACTGTGTCTTGGAAGGTGAGCTGGAATTAAAGATGGAAGACGGCTGTTCAGGTGGATGGCATTCTGTGGACAGGGGCTCAGAGCATTGAGGAATTGAGAAGAGTGAAGCCAAAATACAAGGTGTACGTTTATAGGAGGGGAAAGCAAGCTGGTGTGTCCTGTGGGAGAAGGCTAGGAGGCTATGTGCCAGCCTGAAGCATTTGACCTTGATTCTTGAGGGCGGCAGGGAGGAGCCACGAGGCATCCTGAGCAGGACAGCAACAGGATGAAGTCAGGTCTGCAGTAGAAACCAGAAGCCAAGAGGGAAGCAAAGCTGATGACACGCTCTGGCCCCGACTTCGTCAGACGTTTTGGTGGACGAGGTGTGGGCAGACCGGCCCCATAAGACGCTTGGTAATTGTCCAGCTGGCAGGGAGGTTCCTCCCTGAGAAATGGCTCCTTCCAAAGTACATGGACCTGGAGGGAAGATTCTCTAACAACCTGGAGACAGCCAATCCACCGCCCCGTGAGGCCTGTAAATGATAAGAGACTGATGCAGGCTGGTGGCGGAGGCTGCTGCGGACGGCATGTCTGGCTCGGTCACACTCATTTCATGCTCCTAGGAGATCTCAGAGCTGTGGGCTTGCTGTCCTGATGCATTCAGGCCTCTTAAGGATAGGCTTGTTCTGTTGTGTGTGTTTGTTTGGTACCCAGACTTCCTGCATGGCTGCTTAAAGGGGGACCTCCTGGGGAAGACGGAGACATGGAAAGAAAAACCTAAGAAATGGACAACATTGTCCATTCCTGCAAGGAGCCTGCCATCTGGCTGGTGAGCGGAAATGAATACATAAAATGCAAATTTGCATTTGTTTACCATGGTTACAGTTTCCAAACCCTTAAAATCTTTTTGTGTTTCAAACTACAGAAATGTTATAAGAACAGCACAGTGAACAGCTATAAGAATAGCACATCTATCCTTTTTTTGAACTCACTTATTAGTGATTTATCTCGTGTGCTTTCTATTTGTCATCTATAAGAGTGTGGACTGATTTTCAAAAATATTTTATAGTTCATTACTACCCTTGGTTATAACTTTTGGGGCGCAAACAATCACAGATTTGGCCAGTGAGAGGCATTGCTTTGGCTCCTGTATCCTTATGGCATGCCCTCATCATGTTTTTATTTAATTGTTTGGGTGTGTTTTTTAAAAGACCTTCTTTACTTGTTTTGTCTTATACCTATCCTGCCCTGCCCCTGAATCGGCCATTTCACCAAAGACTACTGGTTCCTTTTCATGGGAAATGGTATTAGAGACCAAGATCTGGGTGCCCGTTGTGCTCATAACTACTGGGTATCTTTGGTTCTAGGTGCTTTCAATAGACAGAGGAAATATGTGCATTTGCATACACAAATGCATCCTTTATATTTAGAGATCATCAGTTCACACCAATACCTGTCTAAAGTGGCGGTGGGCTAGAGTTCCAGTCCATCTCCGGAGGGTTTTCTCTAGCCCTCCTCTCTCCCACATTTCTGTATCCCTCCTTCCACAGTGAGAACCCTGGCTCCCAACCACATTGACATGTTTATTCATTTGTCAGGTCCTGTAATACATCTGAAATAACGTCAGCATTGTTTGACCATATTGCTTCCCAAACCCAGCAAACCTCCTCAAAAGAGTTCAGCACTTACTTACAGTTCTTCCCTCACCCGGGTACTGCCTGAGACTGAGTGATAGTCAAGTGATTATAAGCTACTTGATTACTTTGGTCTTTCTCCTTCAGTGTGGCTATGATTTCATTTGAAATACAATCAGATGCATTTGTCTCTCTCTTTTTAAAAATATTTTTATTGATTTCAGAGAGGAAGGGAGAGGGAGGGAGGGAGAGAGAGAGATAGAAACATCAATGATGAGAGAGAATCATTGATTGGCTGCCTCTTGCACACCCCCTACTGGGGATCGAGCCCACAACCCAGGCATGTGCCCTTGACTGGAATCGAACCTGGGACCCTTCAGTCCACAGGCCGATGCTTTATTCATTGAGCCAACCCAGCTAGGGCAGATGCATTTGTCTCTTAATTTGCTTCTGCTTTAGGGGTATTTTCCCTCCATCTCATACCTGTTCAAAAAATTCTAACGTATATAACATTAACATGATTCTAAAAGTCAAAACTATAAAAAAAACAACAACTATACTTAGAACTGCCTCTCCTACTTTATCCCCTGTACTCCCATTTGTCCCTGTCCCTTACTTTCTGCTTTATCCTCAGAAACATCCCGTAGTAACATATGCGTGTTTCCGTATTTTCTCTGTCTTGTATGCAAAGGGTAGCATGCTGTGTGCTTTTTGGTCCAGCCCCTTCTTATATCTTTCTTCATTGGATTGTGCCACAAACAGAATTTGGATCTGGAACAAGTAGGCTTCTATCACACGTGAGTTGTCAGATTTCTAGTCACTTGTAAAAGTCTGATAGTTTCTACCAATAGCTTTGTCAAATCAACTTTGGAAATAGTGACTTTTATTTTTATCCCTTAGTAACAGGCTTCTAAAATGATGCATTTTTACACAAAAGGGAAAACTTTTGTGTGAGGTTCATACAAAAGTCCCTGGAATCAGATGAGATTTTTCTGGAATGGCAGGGTTGTTGTGATGGGGCTGAGTTATTTCCATTGAGTGAGGGCAGTACAGGGTGGACGGGGCACCTGCGGGCTCCTCCACGTCCTCTGAGCCCTGGATCTTATGTGTCCTTTCGTGCTTCTCAGTTCTGCAGGGGTCGTGTGGCTTAGAGCCCAGGCAGAGCTGTTGGCAATTTCCCTCCCTTTGGTATTTGAGAGAGCTCCTCCAATCGCCTCTTTTAGGCCCAGATTCCACAGCTAAATATTATACATTTGAACTCCACATTTGTACAGTGTTTGTGAGTGCCACAGAATCATCTCATTGAATGTTTTATTTAATCCGTGTGAAGCAGTAGAGCAGGTCTTGTGTCTGCTTTGCACACGAGGAGACTGAAGCTCAGAGAAGAAAAGCGGCCCAAGCTGGCTCCCCATCCGGGCCTACAGACGCGGCGCCCAGTGTGGTCTGGGAGACTGAGGCGGCAGCCAGTGTATTCCCGCACCTCCTCCTCCACTCTGCCTCATAGCCGGCAGGGGGAGGTTCATGCCCAGTACAACTTAGTTCTGTCCAAATCACTGTATGTTAATGCCTGCTAAGTATTTGGCCCTTCAGAATGTGAATGTTTTGTTATATGAACTTTTGTAATAGTGACTATTATTGTTTAAAATAAAGGGGCCATAAGCCAGGACCCAGCAGTCTTTTTCATTCTCAGAAATTTTAGTCATAGTATATTTACTCATGCATGCTTTACCACGTCCCAACAACCCAAAATGGGCAACAGCGATGCAGCTTGTTAGAGAGGGCTTTCTGTATTCCTAATGCAAGAAAACTTCATAAAATATGGTATTAAAGCAAACCTCCCATTTATAAAGTCCTTACATTTCAGGGTAACCATTTTTCTTTAAATTTATATTTATTGTTGAAAGTATTACAGATGCATCTCCTCCCCCTCCTCCCCCCGCCCCATGAACCCTCTCCACTCCACATCCATGCCTCCCAGGCCTTCACCACACTATTGTCTATTTCCTTGGGCTATGAATATATGCATATAGGTTCCCCAGTTATTCTCTCCCCATCCACCTCCCCACCCCCACCTCCCCTCTGAGATTTGCCAGTCTGTTCCATGCTTTTGTGTCTCTGGATCTATTTTGTTCATTAGATATTTGTTCCACATATGAGTGAGATCATGTGATACTTGTCTTTCTCTGACTGGCTTATTTCACTTAGCATAATACTCTCCCGGTCCCTCCATGCTGCCTCAAAGGGTAAGAGATCCAGGGTAACTCTTTTACTATCTTGGTCATTTTTTTCCCCAAGAACTCAGGTCAGATATGTAACCGAAATAAGAATACGTTGTTTGTATGTAATCGTTCACGCTTAGTGCTCTAAGTTCAGAACCAGAACATGCCCAGAGATCTGTACTTGGGTGCTCTGGGTAACAACGGGTTTGAAGGTCCACATGCTTGTTCCTTACAGAGTGCTTAAGGAAACATTGCATAATACGTTTTCATGTTGACACGAGACACTCCAGGGCCTCCTCTTGTTCAGGGATGTGATTCTGGATTGGGTGTGGCTTTTCCGAAGTTCACAAGAATTTGGTGAATCTACCCAGGACCGAGTTACACACATCCTGTATCTCAGGGAGCCTGGGAGGCCCAGGAGCCTCTAGTCTTTATCAGGGTATGGTTTGCACCTTCTTTTTTGAGACACAAGGTATTCTCCCCTGGGAGGAGAGGCCTCCGAGCGGGGAGTGCAGACAGCATCTCAGGGTCTTCACCACCTTCGCTCCCCTGCTGACCCCTGGAGTGCGCTCCTCTGGGATCCGGGCCCAGGAGGCAGCACAGCCCTGCCCTCCTTGCTTCCCTGAGGGTGACCATGGGGACGGACCGGCACCCACAGAGCCAAGCACAGGTTCCGGAGCATCAGAAGAGTGGGTGATGAGCAATGAGTGTGCCTTTCGAACTGAGGGCAGAGGGTGAAGCCTTGGCAAGGATGCCAGTTACTTATCTGAAGTGCCGGCGTCACTGGCTGTTCACGTATCTGTTCAGCCCTCAACAGCCCAGAGTGGAGAGGGGGGTGAGGAGAAAGAATGGGGGTTGGCTTTCTGTAAGCAGGTCGTTTCCCCTTTGTCATTGGGGTTGGGTTAATGTGGCCCCTGAAAGGGAGATGTGCTGGCTTTGGGTTGGGAGGGAGGCAGAGGCAGGCAGATATGACCTCGGTCGGAACCTAGGGGTTTGTGTGCAGAAGCTGCGCTGCCTGGAACCTCATCTTTCTTAGCAGCTTTTTCATGATACTTATTAATCCGCAACTCACATAACTTGGCTCCTGGAACAATTGTCGGCTGGAAAGGCAGATGGTTCCTTGTATATGAAAGTGGGTAATCGTCCACCTGACTCTCAGACTTGCTGAGCAATGTGGGGTTCTGTGTGTGCACATAGATATAGGAGTACAGACACTAAGGTGGAGTGAAGGCGGCCAGTTGGGAACATGGACATGTCCGCCAAGCCTTTCCTGGGCAGGTACTCCTCTAGACAGGCAGCAGACCGCACTGCCTCGCACCTCCTGCCTGAAGACTTGTGGGCAGATATGGCAAGCAGCGGGGTTAAGCAAACAGTGGTGCCTTATCAGTGCTCTGCTTCCTGGCTGGGATGGGGGACCGGGGCTGAGGTGGGTCTCCCCTGAGTCTGTCCACTGCTCTTCTGGAACCTGCGGGTGGTGGGAAGGAGCCTGGACTGCTCCGCCTCTCAGGGCTCTTGTTTTGGACAGAGGGGCCAGCACACATTAGGAATGTTATGTTTCTGGAACTATTGCAGGAACACTGACTTGGTGTGCTCTGTGACCACACCTTGGCCCTCCCGGGTCCTTTCTCTTTGAAGTGTGATGCCTGCTGTCCGGGGCGGGGTGGGGATGTGTGTGGAGGGAACCTCTGAGTGAGGCCCCTGGGGTGGGAGGTGTCAGGCCTGCCCTGACGGCACATGGTGCTTTTGGCCTAGGCTCCTTGGGAAGCTCTGGAATCCTGGAGGGAGTTTGTTTGCTAGGAGTGGGTGCATGTGTGTGGGGTGGTCTCTGCAGCTCTCACACCCACAGTCTTGCTTGGGAAGCCACTGTCCTGTCTGTCCACGTGTGTGGCCCTGTTGCTGTGCTCGTGTGGCTGCACTCACGCCGTGTGTCCTGCCACCAGGCTGTGGTGCCGCAGGGCAGGTGGCTCAGGCTGCGGGTCCCCGCAGAGTCCTGACATGTGCTTGTTCTCTTGCCCCCCTCAGAGAATTCTCAAAAGAAAGGGAGAAGGCGAAAGCCCGGGGCGATTTCCAGAAATTGCGGGAGAAGCAGCAGCTGGAAGAGGACCTGAAAGGCTACTTGGACTGGATCACCCAGGCGGAAGACATTGATCCAGAGAATGAGGAGGAAGGAGGAGAGGAAAGCAAGCGAAATAGTATGTAGCACCTTCCCACTCCTGACCAGTGTGTGTGTAATGCAGAGCTGCCCGGCAACAGGCATTCCTGCCCCCTGACCCAGCCTGAGACCCAGGGCCCCTCAGCCATCGGTTCCCTCTGCCTGCATGTCCGAGAGCACAAGTGCATGTACCTGCCTCTGGATTTCTGCCGAGGTGTGGATTTTAGAGTTGTTTCTGGTCACGTGGCTTTATGGTGGCAGAGGGTCAGACAGACTCACCAATCACCTCAGGAATTCAGTAAGCCCCTCGGAGCGGGACCAGGTGTGGGAAGAGCACATTCACCTGCATCACAGGAGACAAAGCTGTGGTTCCTTCCCTTAGTGAGCAGTGTCATTGGAACTTGGAGAGCAGGGGCCCTCTCTACCCCTCTGCTGCCTGAAGCAGCTCCCACCTGTGCCAGCCAGGGGAAGCCAAATGCTTGGCCCATTAGGGGCTGAGAAGAAGCCAGTTCTGGGCAGCGTTAGGAGGCATGTGAGTTAGTGTGGCTGCTGTGGAGCCCACCCTCTCCCCCCCACCCCCCGGTCCCCACACGGACACCAGGCACCCCCAGCACTTCCTGCAGTAGCAAGGCCCAGTGCTCAGTCGACCACTGGAATTCATCATCAGTGTCCATCAAGACGTCTGTCTTACCATAGACTCTTCTCACAGGCATGCTCTTCCTCTCCCTGGGGCCATCCGTGCCTCGGGTAGAGTGGGTGCTGACATTTAGCAGTGGATTTGACCAAGATATTTGTGATTTGTTTCCAATCTAGAATAGTTGGTAGTAAAGACCGACGACCTATTTCAGAGGTGTATGTCCATTGAGAGGCCTGGGAAACCAAGCAAGGCACTACCTCTCAGAAGACGGCCGAGGGAGCTCCAGTGAGCGGAGCCCCTCAGATGTCATGCAGTCGTTCATTCATTCAGCAGAGCCGGTGCTGATGTCGGGAGGACTCCTGAGATGGAGAGGTTGTGTGTGCTCCTTCTGGGGAAGGCTATGCCTGCACACACACAAGTGCAGCAAGGAGACAGACACAGGTCGGAAGGAAGGCAGGTGGTGTGTGGGGGCTGAGAGGACGAAGGGCCGTAAGAGAGAGCTGTGGAGGCATTGGACCTGGGCCTGGAAGGTCGGATCTGAGATATGTCACAGCTCAGTGTCAGGAAAACATTCTGAGCCATGGCAATGGCATGAGGAGGACATCGAGGTGGGCAAACTAAAGCTTAAGGAGGAAGCGATGGGCCATTGGTTTGGCTGGAACCCAGACGGTATGCAGGTCTGGGAGACATGAAGCAGAGAGGATGAGGCCAATCTCTACTGCTTCTGTAGGCAGTGGAGTGTGGGGGCTGAGGCCCATGCTGGAGGGGATTCTTGACTGAGATGCCTTCAGTGACTTCTAGCCCGGCACTCTGAGGCTGTGATGCCACGGGGAGTGAGGGTTTCCTGCTGTCATGGATACGAATGATCGCTTGAGTCCTGTGTGCCAATGGGCAGCCAGTGGAGTGCAGGCTGCTCTCCTTTCCTCCCCCTCCCTGCTTCCTCCAGGTCTCACCCACTGCTCCTCAAGGAAGAGCCTAGTGTTCACCAGCTAAGGATTAGGAAATTGCAGGGGGATTTCTAGAGCTGACTGTGCTTGCTGAATTTGAGATCAGAGTTTATAAGCGGAAGTTGGTTTAAGTTCCAAGCTCGGTGGTGTCCTCTAGGTGATTGGGTATAAGAAGAGTATCTGCATGTCCTCGGCACAGCACTCCCAGATGTGAGAGCCAGCCTGAATCCCCAGGGCCTTCCCACCTGCAGTGTGGTGGGCATCTTGTGCTCAGCTTGGGGAATACCTGCCGTGCTCTTTTCCTCTTCATTCCCAAACCCCAGCGTTGCTGCTGCCTGCTTCTCCTAAGCCCAGCCCCTGGCAAATGCTGAAGGCACCCTTCCGTCTTCTGAGCAGAATGCTTTTCTTTGCTCTCTTAGGCGTGTCCTGTAGGGAGCTGAGCGAGGCGGTCTTGCAGGCTGATGGCCTTTCATCTCTATTGCTCCACCTCTAGAAAGAGACAGGGACCCATGTAGTGTTGGCAGCCTCAGTTGTGGTGGGATCCTTTTTCTGGCCTGTGATTGGGGAGTAGGGATGTTTGTGGATTTGAGATGTTGCCTTCTGGTAATCCTGCGGGTCCACGCTATGTCTTAGCCCAGTATTTCCTGTGTCCTGCTGCTGTCTGATGACACAGTCAGTGCCTCTTCCATTGGAGACCTTGCCCTGGAGGGAAGACGGGGAAGTGGTGCCTCAGAGTAAAGCAGTGGACAAGCTGGCGCCATAATCAAGGGCCAGCAGTCTGCTGTGGGAGCCCAGAGGGCTCAGCGATTCAGCCAGCGGGAATGCAGGGAAGGCTCCATGGAAGAGGTGGGAATCCTGCTGAGCTCTGAGGGATGAGTCTCCTTGCTTTTCAGGCTGAGGAAAGGGCATGAACCAGGTGAGGAAGCTTACGAAAGTTGAAAGCCCTTAAATGCATCACTTAGTAAGATAATCAAGGAAAGAAATGCCCCTCAAAAGTTGTAGATCCTCAGAGTTCACTTTGTAGCGGCGGCTCCTAGGCCCCTAAAGCTGCACTGGGTCTCAGGATTGACAGTGTGGTGGCTCCTGCTGCCCACAGTGATGTGTGACGCTGCCTGCGGAACCAGCTTGGCAGGCATCTGATCCAGAATAGCACATCTTTTGTGGGGCACCCTGCTCTTCGTCAGCCTCGTTTGCCAGGTGCCGTGGTCTCCTGTGGAGCGAGACTCCAGTTTTTCCTGAGTCATCAGAGCTCAGAGCCCTGATGATTAGGGTTGGAAATGCAGACATAAATCCCGGGCTGTGGGAACATGTTGGGGTGTAACTGACTTAAGAGAGCCTCAGTCTCTTCCCGATGAGGAAGTGGGCCTCCCTGCATGTATTGCCAGCATCCCAGACCTGGAAAAACATCACTGTGGGTTTCCCTGCGACCCAGCCATTTCCCTGTGGCTACTAGCCATTTTCCTCTTGCCCCAGCCAGAAACCACAGGGGAGAGGGTTTCAACAGGCCCATAAAGTCCTCTTCACCAACAGACAGAGGCTGACATGCCACCTGCACACCCAGGCCTGGTCTCTGCCATCTGTTAGCTGGCAGAGAAGTGTGCGTGTGGCTGGTGCCAGCGAGCCCTTTGGGTGTGTCAGATCCATGCCCACACACACCTCACACACCAGCCTGCTCCTGCCTTATATCTGGGGAAGGGGAGGGGTGCCGCATAGGGTTCCTGACCTTGTCCACACTGCTTTAGGATGCTGACTTCACCAACTGCCCTTCTCAGGTGGGTACTGGATGGGATTCCCCAGACAATGAGAAATTAGGTGACAATGTGAGAAGTCCTTCCTTATGGCCCAGCCTCAGTTGAGAGGAGCAAAGGGGAGGAGAGGAGGCCATTAATAACAGCAGGTGTCACGAGCCCACGGAGGGAGCACTGGGCTGGAGGTCATTCTGACGGCACTTCCCTGGAGCTGGCTGCGGCTAAGTTTTGTGACTTGGAATTTGGACTTGAGCGTTAGACACATTACCCAACGTCTCTGAGCCCCATTTCCTTGTCTGCAAGAAGGGGGTCAAAATATTCGCCCATAGGGTTGTCATGAGGGTTAAAGGCTCGATAGCTGGCAGGAGCCACCACAGCTGTAGGTCCGTGCTGCTACTCCTGTCATCAGACTGCAGTAAAACCTGACCGAAACAGTTATTTTCACAGAAGCTACTGGACCTCTGCCCAGCCTCAGGGTGAGGACCCATTTTAGGACCATGTCCCTACACTTTGCTATTTAGAAACTGTAAGGTTCCCAAGTCGTGATGGAAAACATACTTGACCTGGTCACTTTCGAGATACGGTGGCACAGCTTTCTAGCTCCCGAAGCCCATCTAGTGGGTCGATGCTTCTGTCAGAGGACAGATGTCAAGTGCTTGGACATGTGCTCATATTGTCTTTTCTCTCTGATCTTCTAAATGCCATTTTCTGCATCTGTGGTACCCAACTCTGGCTTTACGTGACAGCCCCTGTGGGAGCTCAAATGCTTCCCGATGCCGCCCCCACCCCCTCGCTGATTAATTGGTCAGTGATGGGACTCGATGTGATGTGGCTTTATTTACAGTTTCCTGGAGGTTGCTTGTAAAGCCAGGCCTGGGAACTCCTGAGTGCTCCCCCATCCCCACTGAGGAGCACACTGGTATAGGCCAGTGGTTGGCAAACTGCGGCTTGCGAGCCACATGCGGCTCGTGAGCCGCGGTTTGCCGCTCTGTTGACTAATGAGTTTGCCAACCACTGACCTAGACTCTCGATTCCAATAATTACAGGCTGTTGTTGTTCCTTGTGATTAAGCCCCTATTCCAGTGGTCAGCAAACTCATTAGTCAACAGAGCCACAGTTTGCCGACCACTGGTCTAGGCTGTCCCTTGAAAGAAGATAATGGAGAGGCAGGCAGTCCCTTCTGGGCCGTGTGGTGGCTGAGTGCCTGGTGGCTCTGGTTTCCTGCATTCACGGACCACTTACTTAAAATGTCAGCCCCATACATTTGCTGTTAGAAAGCTGGTATTACACAATTAATTGAATGGACAAAATTTCCTTGGAAGTTAGTTCCTGAGCATTTGGGAAATTTTCAAGGATAATTTAACTTTTTGCTGAGCTTCAAATTTCGTAAGAAACCCTGCCAAATCTCCAAGCGATTTTTTAGACGTGTGCAGCTGCTTCCGAGTTAACAATGAGGTTTTTCTAGGGCCATTAAAATCTGAAAGCCTAAAATTCTATTTTAAACTCTTCTCATTGTCAGTGATTAGTCTTAAAAAATGGCATTAAAAATAATGAAATGGTTTTAAAGGAGCTCATTCTGAAGTTCGGGCCAGAAAGCAGGGCCAGTTCACTGTGGGAGCTATGAGCGATCGACAGTCCCCGTCAGAGGTGATAACTGATGCTCAAAGACAGGGCGGGGATGCCTGAAGCTCCACCTCTGAGCACAGGGAGAACCTGTGTCTTCATTAGGGGCCCTGGCAGAGGCTGTGAGCCCGCCTCCCCTGGGACCCTGCCCCTCAGGCTTCGGGGCACAGGTGGCCACGGCCGTCACCTCCCTTCTGCACCTGCCACCCCGACGACTTTTACTGTGGTGTCTGACTTGAGGCTGGGCAGACAAGAGTGATGGGATAGCTGTTTGCAAGCACACAGCATGGACATTTTCTGTTCCTATTTCAAAGGGTTATGTCTTCAAAATTTAATTTCTAAAACTGCTTTCATCTCAAGAAAACTACCTCAGGGCACAAGTTCCAAGCGAAAAACCTTCAATTAAAAGCTGTAAATGCAAACAGCAGCAGTTAGAGCTGCATGTGGCAGACATGGGTCCAGGCCGCCGTCCTCTGGAGCGGCTGGCCGGGGAGGGAGACACCGGCTCCCCTGAGTGGTCCTGGGAGTAGTGTGTAGCCTCCTAAGAACTGGAGGGAGACGAAGAGGAGGAGGGTGGTTGCCCCACTGCAGACCGGGAGGATGAGGCACTGCAGCCAGGTTCACGGAGTCCCAGTCAGGGTTGTTTTTTCTGCTTTTAATGTATTGATTTACAAAAGAAATATTTACCCACTGTAAGGAATCCATATAATATCAAAGTATATAAAGCAAGAAATAACATTCTCTTGCCCCTCTTCTGAGAGCGAACTAGACTTGGCAGTGGGGCCTGCTCTTTCTGACCTCATTTGTTCCCAGAAGGAATAAGGACACAGGATTTTGCGCAGACAGCTGGCCCCCTGTCCCACCAGGAGATCATCCAGCACAGCTGACTTTCTGGTCCCACCAGGAGATCACCAGCACAGCTGGCCCCCTGTCCCACCAGGAGATCACCCAGTACAGCTGGCCCCCTGGTCCCACCAGGAGATCACCCAGCACAGCTGCCCCCCTGTCCCACCAGGAGATCACCCAGCACAGCTGGCCCCCTGTCCCACCAGGAGATCATCCAGCACAGCTGACTTTCTGGTCCCACCAGGAGATCACCAGCACAGCTGGCCCCCTGGTCCCAACAGGAGATCACCCAGCACAGCTGGCCCCCTGTCCCACCAGGAGATCGCCCAGCACAGCTGGCCCCCTGGTCCCACCAGGAGATCACCCAGCACAGCTGGCCCCCTGGTCCCACCAGGAGATCACCCAGCACAGCTGGCCCCCCGGTCCCACCAGGAGATCACCCAGCACAGCTGGCCCCCCTGTCCCACCAGGAGATCACCAGCACAGCTGGCCCCCTGTCCCACCAGGAGATCACCAGCACAGCTGGCCCCCTGGTCCCACCAGGAGATCACCAGCACAGCTGGCCCCCTGTCCCACCAGGAGATCACTAGCACAGCTGGCCCCCTGGTCCCAACAGGAGATCACCCAGCACAGCTGCCCCCCTGTCCCACCAGGAGATCATCCAACACAGCTGACTCCCTGGTCCCACCAGGAGATCACTCAGCACAGCTGGCCCCCTGGTCCCACCAGGAGATCACCAGCACAGCTGGCCCCCTGGTCCCACCAGGAGATCACCCAGCACAGCTGGCCCCCTGTCCCACCAGGAGATCATCCAGCACAGTTGGCCCCCTGTCCCACCAGGAGATCGCCCAGCACAGCTGGCCCCCTGGTCCCACCAGGAGATCACTCAGCACAGCTGGCCCCCTGTCCCACCAGGAGATCACCAGCACAGCTGGCCCCCTGGTCCCACCAGGAGATCACCCAGCACAGCTGGCCCCCTGTCCCACCAGGAGATCACCCAGTACAGCTGGCCCCCTGGTCCCACCAGGAGAACATCCAGCACAGCTGGCCCCCTGGTCCCACCAGGAGATCACCCAGCACAGCTGGCCCCCTGGTCCCAACAGGAGATCATCCAGCACAGCTGGCCCCCTGGTCCCACCAGGAGATCATCCAGCATAGCTGGCCCCCTGGTCCCACCAGGAGATCATCCAGCACAGCTGGCCCCCTGGTCCCACCAGGAGATCATCCAGCACAGCTGGCCCCCTGGTCCCACCAGGAGATCATCCAGCATAGCTGGCCCCCTGGTCCCACCAGGAGATCACCCAGTACAGCTGGCCCCCTGGTCCCACCAGGAGATCACCCAGCACAGCTGCCCCCCTGTCCCACCAGGAGATCATCCAATACAGCTGACTCCCTGGTCCCACCAGGAGATCACTCAGCACAGCTGGCCCCCTGGTCCCACCAGGAGATCACCAGCACAGCTGGCCCCCTGGTCCCAACAGGAGATCACCCAGCACAGCTGGCTCCCTGGTCCCAACAGGAGATCACCCAGCACAGTTGGCCCCCTGTCCCACCAGGAGATCGCCCAGCACAGCTGGCCCCCTGGTCCCAACAGGAGATCATCCAGCACAGCTGGCCCCCTGGTCCCACCAGGAGATCACCAGCACAGCTGGCCCCCTGGTCCCACCAGGAGATCACCCAGCACAGCTGGCCCCCTGTCCCACCAGGAGATCATCCAGCACAGCTGACTCCCTGGTCCCACCAGGAGATCGCCCAGCACAGCTGGCCCCCTGTCCCACCAGGAGATCACCCAGTACAGCTGGCCCCCTGGTCCCACCAGGAGATCACCCAGTACAGCTGGCCCCCTGGTCCCACCAGGAGATCACCCAGTACAGCTGGCCCCCTGGTCCCACCAGGAGATCATCCAGCACAGCTGGCCCCCTGGTCCCACCAGGAGATCGCCCAGCACAGCCTGCTCTGAGCCGTGAGCCATAGACAGCTTTCCATATTTTAAAGACAACACCTTGGCTATTTTCAATAATTTGCCACAATAAAAGCTGTCCCGATGGACTGTATGTAGCACGTGGACCTCCTCTTTGTGGGAGTTGTCAGGGTTGCAGTTTTAGCCTTGTTGGTGTGACTGTCTGGCCATCTTCTGTGCCGTGAGACTGTGTGCCATGGGGCCAGGAAAAGGGTCTGTTTCTGCTCTTCATTGTGCTGGCACCTTAGGGCAGTATTTGTCACATGTTATTTGTTGAGTGAAAGAACACAGACTAACATCTCACATTTGTCAAGTGCTCCCCTGTGTCAGACATCGCTTTAAGGGCTGTGGGTGCATTAACCCACTGTTCCTCAGCAGTTTTGTGAGACTAGGACTTGTCAGATGAGGAAACTGAAGCATGAAGACGTTTGGGAGCTTCCCAGGGTCCCATGACTGTCAAGAGGCAAAGCTGGGATTTGAACCCAAGGTTCTGCCACAGTCTGCACGCAGCCATCGCTAATCCCCACAAATGCGTGGACCTGGGTCTGGGCCCCCACGTTCACGTTCTTGTGAGAGAGCTCATCTGAAAGGGTTTTTCTGGCTCAAAGAGCATGCCCTTTAGAAATACGGGTGCTGTGCCAAGTGACAGCAGTTTACATTCCCACTGATGGGTCCATGCAGGCCCTCGCCCACTCGGCGTTCCTTCTGCGGCCCCACCTGCCTCTGCAGGTCCCTTCCCGAAGCATGTGGCCTCTGCAACAAGGACTAGCCCGCGTGGAGCGACCACCATATCATGGACCCTGTCATTTCTCTCATGACCTGGTAGTGGAGTTGTAGTCGTCATGGTTGACCGCGCCTTGCCAAAGCCGAGCATGCCATTTGCTAGTTTCCTCTGAAAGCAACCCTATGAAGTGCAGGTCCGACCACTATTAACATCTCATGAGGGCTGAAACTGTGGCTTAACCAATTCAGGTAACCCGCCCACGGTCATCCAGCCAGAAAGTGAGTTTAGACCTGATCTGTCCAAGTCCAGAGCCTACTCTTCCAGCACCCAGGCGTCCTGCCCCAGATAGCAATACTGACTGGACTCGAACAGCCAGCTGGTCAGCACCCAGGACTCCTGACTCCCTCCAAGTGCCCGCTCCCGAACGCCCTTCTTACCCTTCTTAGAGGGGAGGTCAGACACTGGAAACCTGTGCCTGGAGAGGGTAGATTGATTGTTTATTGTAATTGGTTATTTATTTAGGACAGGCTCTTAAAGACAGGCACTTTGTATACTCACTCTAAAATGCGCGTTTTCGCTCCCTGGCCAGGTCCTGAACGGTAGGTTTCCTTGTGGGACAGTTTGGGGTTTTGCGTGTCAGAGCCCCTGGATGTCTGCACCTCCTGGGTCCTGGGGCCCTGTTTGCGGTGCTCTTGCTGCCCTCTACTGAACCATAATGAAATTGCTTGTGTTCAACCTGAAGGGGTCACCCTGGCCGACTTGCTAAAAGAGGACAAGAAGAAAAGGAAGTTCTGCTTTCGCCAGCGCAGGGCTAAAGACCACGGTAAACGGCTGAGACGGAACTCTGTCTCCAGCAGACTCCTCCCCGAGACCTGCCGCCTCCTGCTCACAGAGGGGTGGTGTGCGGTGCATGTCTGTGTGCTGCGTCTGCAGGTGCCTGTGTGTCTTACTTGCTTGATTTCTTGGAAACTTGCTTGTGTTGTTTTCTTCTTGTCTTTTCCCAAAACGTGTGTCTTTGCCAAGACAGCATTGCAATTTCCTTTCCGTGTGAACTGTACCTTTTCAAGAGGTAGCTGAACCAACTCAGAAAATGTATTTAATCCAGCATGAATAGTGTTAGTCTGGGAGACAGACTTTTTTGAACACTTTCCCCACAAGGATGCTTTTTCAACTGAAATGTCTCCGTGTAGATGGCAGTGCAGTGAGGTAACTGGATGGGTGTTTTCCCCAGGGTACGTTTTTCAGGTGCCCTCTTGGGATTGCACTCCCTGGCAGGTTTGCCCAGGACCCTGTTCAGGCTAGTAGGCCTGTTTCACCCAGAAGTTAAAAACATACGTCCAGGCCCTTGTGGGCGTGGCTCCGGGGTTGAGCGTCAACCTATGAACCCGGAGGTCACAGTTTAATTCCCAGTCGGGGTGCATGCCCAGGCTGCGGGCTCGATCCCCCGTGCGGGGTCTGCAAGAGGCAGGCGATCACTGATTCTCTCTCATCATTGATGTTTCTCTCTCTCTCTCTCTCCCCCACTCTCTTCCTCTATGAAATCAATAAAAAATATAAAATATATATATATATATATACTTCTAGGAGGCAAAGATTTTTGGATCCTTGCCTTTGCGAGGAGGAATGAGGAAAGGGCTCAGGTGGGAAGTAATGAAGTTTCCAGCGATGGTCTAAAACAGTGGTCGGCACACTGCGGCTCGCGAGCCACATGCGGCTCTTTGGCCCCTTGAGTGTGGCTCTTCCACAAAATACCACGGCCTGGGCGAGTCTATTTTGAAGAAGTGGTGTTAGAAGAAGTTTAAGTTTAAAAAATTTGGCTCTCAAAAGAAATTTCAGTCGTTGTACTGCTGATATTTGGCTCTGTTGGCTAATGAGTTTGCCGACCACTGGTCTAAAATTATGCTAAACATCGCCCCTCAATGGGAACCCTGGGGTTAGCATCAGGGCTATCCCTGCGCAGGGCAGTTATGGGAACCGGCGCCCTGTCTGCCTGCCAAGGCACCGCTGTGGTCCCACAGCGGCACGGAGCTGCCTCTGCACACCACCCAGTCCCCTACCTGCTGCCACCCCATCGGCCCTGGTCAGGCCGCTCTGCAGGAAGGAAGACTCCATTTGAGAGGAGTTAGACTGCGGGCACACAAAGCCAGCTGCTGAGAGAGCAGAGGGGCAGGCGGCCCTGTTTTCTTGGGAGCGACCACTGGAACGCTGAACCCAGAGGCCGGGAATTGGGCTTGAACAGCCAAGGTGGTCTGCCTGGAGGTTGTATGAGGACCCTGCTCTCGTCAGAAGGCCTGCAAGGGGAAAGGGGCAGAGGCTATCAGATAAAAGCCCCTCATTGTTCCGAGAGCCCCTTGTGGCCCCAGGAGGAAGAGGACAAGGAGTAAGACCTTGCCTGACAGTGAGTGGGCAGGGAGTTGCGGGGTGAGGGGGAGACTTGTTCAGCTTCAGTGTTTTCCAGGAAGCGGCTGGGCTGGCTGCAGCTCCTGGGGCCTCCGCAGGGAAGATGGGCTCCAGCTAAGCAGGAAGCACTGTCAGGGATGCAAGGAAACATGCTGGCAGAGACAGCCTCGGACCGCAGCTCTGCGGAGGTTGCCTCGAGAAGATGTGTGGTTTCCGTCCCCAGAAGGGACCCCGCTTTGGGCTTCTAGGCACGTCCCCTCCTCAGCCAGGGCTTGAGGCTTCTCTGTTAGCTTTCTGAGAGGTCTGCAGGGAGAGGAAGCAGCATCCTATTTTCAGGAAGCTGTCTGTGTTTTGAGCAGGGGAGGTCTCCTCTTGACTAAGACAGGGTCCCTGAGGGAGGCGCTGACGTTGCCGGTGACGCGTGGGCAGAGGCTATTGTGTGGATGCTGTGCTCCCATGTCACTAGCCATATAGAAATAGTCATTGTCAGGGAGTAATTCTTGCTTCAGACACAGAAACCTTGGTCTGGCCTTGACCCACATTCTCCAAGAAGAGTCTGGCTTCTTTACAGCAACAAGAATCTGTTACCTTGTAATGGCTAAGCATGTCACCACCAGCAAGCACAGGCAACGTCCTCACAGCTTGTCATGGCACTGCTCATGCTTGTCATGGAAATAAGATAAAAACACAAGGTCTTGGCTTTGGATCACCCCTCTTCGCGGAAGGCAGCCATGCCCGCCACTGCTCGGTTGTCCGACCTCACCCTTTCCCCTTCCTTTGAAAGGAGCGAGAAGCTTTTAGGCTGCTGGGCATGGAGGGAAATGCTGACAAATCCTCAAGCCCGCAAGAAGGCCTGCTCTATGGAGGCGGACAGGTGTGAGGCTCCTGGAGGCCAGGACACCTGTGGGCTCAGTTTGGCTGGCTCGGGATCTCTTGGGGACTGCTCTTCCTTGTGCTTCTCCAGGCCCCAGGGTGTCCTCCTGGAGGTGACTTCTGGTGACCCTCCTGAGGGGTGGGGAGGGGCTTTCCAGTCCTGCTCATTCCCTGCTCCCCTTGCTGAGCTCGGGGAATGCCAGGGAAAACCCCCTTGGTGTGGGAGCCAAATCAGACAGCCTGTGGGCGTTTCCTCTTTACACAGTTGCAGCAGGTCAGAGGTCAGTGGGTCTCTGAGATATCACCCAACAGCTCATTTTCCGCATTAGATAACCCAGGCCAGGAGGAAAAGGGTCTTGTCCCCACATCGCCAGCGACGAAGACCGAAATTAGCCTCCATCACTGAAGGAAGTTGGTCTGAGATTTTGCTGTGCCTGTTAATGGTGAACATAATTTTGGGGCTGCCTACTTGGAGCCATGCACAGACTCATCCACTGTGTGTATGTGTGTGTGCACGCACATGTGTGTTTATAATTTCCCTCTGAATTCACAGGCCAGGCCGATTTTGTTGAGAGGTATGTTGTTCTTCAGAGTGAGAGTAGAGGAATAAACAATTTCACTGGTGAAGATGCTTGTTGTTGTGCTGGCCAGAGAAAGTGTATTTCCCTGGTTTATTTTGTGTGGCGTTACCTAGGATGGCATCTGGGCCGAGTAATACGATCTTAAGAGAGAAATAATGTGACCCAGGCTGGCATCTCTTGTCTACAGTCCGGGGTGCGCTGGGCTGCTGCCCCGCCTCCTCTCCTCATCGAAGCAGCACTTGGGGCCCCTCCACAGTGCACCCACACTCGGAGCCAAGGCCTCCATCCTGGAACCCTCCCCAGAGACCCCAGTGCCTGGAAAAGACCACAGAGCAGAGGCTCTGAGCTTCCCCAGATTTTCAGCAGGTAAATTGCAGTGCAAGCCAGTATCCCATTAAAGGCATCAGGCTTGTCCCAATGCCCAGTTTCACCCAGATTCACAGAAAATAATTTTTAAGTTTTTATTTAAAAACATAAAAACTTCCTCGACAAAGCTCTGAAAATTCCCTGGAGGGTGTGAGGTAGAACGACTGACAGCGTCGCTGCACGCAGACGGTCCCTGCTAGCTTCTGCAGGAGGGTCTGGTGCAGGCAGGTGACGTGGTGGGCTCCGGGGGTCTCTCTGCTTGGCCTGGCCACTTGTCAGCCATCAACACTGGGTCCCTGCTGAAGGGGACACAGGGCAGTGGGTTAGGGAGACAGGCATGTGTTCCAGTCATTTGCCTGTGGCTTTACTTACTTGAGTTTCTACAATTCTTTCTGTTTGGATTTTTAGAAAATCTAAATGATCACCTTGCCCTGGCCGGCTTGGCTCAGTGGATAGAGCATCGGCCTGCGGACTAAGGGGTCCCGGGTTCGATTCCGGTCAAGGGCATGTACCTTGGTTGCGGGCACATCCCCAGTAGGGGGTGTGCAGGAGGCAGCTGATCTATGTTTCTCATTGATGTTTCTAACTCTCTATTCCTCTCCTTTCCTCTCTGTAAAAATCAATAAAATATATTTAAAAAAATAAATGATCACCTTATCAGCTTGAATTTTGTACTGTATCAGCCATTCTGGGCTGATCTTCGGTAAGTGGTCAGGCTCTATATCGTGTTTCCGGGGTTAATCGAGGTCATTAGGACAGTGAACCAGTGTTGATGAATAAGGGGCTTGCTTGGCTTTTGGAACTTCTCAGTTTGTGGAGTTTTAAGTATAAACCCCCGTACATACCAACATATACAGTATCAGCGTGTACCCCAGTATATTCAAATGTGTGCCAGAGCCGTAGGGGAAGCAGGAGAGCTTTCTCACGTCTGAGCTGTGTGCCCGAGGCTGCTGGTCGTCTCTTTCATCTGTGAAATCACAGTTTGTTCATGTAATCTCAGAAGCCCCTGTCCTCTTTTTTAAAACATGGAGGAGATCATACTGGGACTAAGTGAAGGGAAACCCGTATCAATGTATAAACATTGAAAAAAATGAATGTCGAGTGCAAGTGAAGGGTGTAATGCTTTAATGTGCATGCAGGCTCCCACTTATGCCCACCGGGCCGAATGTATTCTGTGCTTCCAGAGGAGGAAATGCGTCCTGAGGCAGGGACGGGGACGCCGGAGCGGACAGAAAGGCTGCCAGGGCCCCAGCCAGAGCCTGGATCCTCTGCTCAGAATCAGGAACTGGACCAAGGTCCATTTCCAGGACCAAATGAGGTCACCCCATTCTAGCATAGTCACTGTCCTCTCCCTCTCTCCCTCCACCCTCCTCCTCAGCCCTGGCGACATCCTTCTGGAATAGATTCATTTATTATGGCTGTGTAGGTGTCAGATACTTACAACTGAAAAGTTGCTGTCCCCACAACAGGCTAAGGTAGAGAGAAATTGCTCAGTGCAGGGCAGGAGAAGTACAAACCAAGAGTGGCCGGGAAGTGTGGGAGACTTCACACCAGAGGCCTCCGTGCAATGATGGAAGTGGTTGGGGGAGTGACACCAGATTTGGGATTTGGGCCACATGGGGGAGTGTTGCTTTGTGCCCAGAGAGCCCCACGAGAGCTTTGCCAAGATGACAGAACTGCCGTTCATGATTGAGGACCCATCTGGGGTAACCCACTATCAGGTGACCCACTCCAGCCCTGAGATATAGGTACCTCGCATTTTGCAGGCGGGAGCGCGGAGCCTGGGAGAACTCAGGTCACAAACATGAAGTTAAGGTTAGATCTGGCCAACCCGAGAGCCTGCTCTTAGCCACCATCCTCTCTACGTGAAGGATGGAGGCTGCCTCGGGAGCAAGAGGACTTCTCTCCAGGAAAGCCCTGGAGCTGGGCCACCCAATTAATGTCTCTTTGCTGCTGCTGGGGGAGTTCGGCTTTATTTCTTCTCTTTCCCCGACTTAGTCAAGAGAGCAACTAGTGCCTTTCCGCCACTTCTAGCTGGCACCCAGCCAGAAATGCGAAAGAACGCCCCCTCCCCAACAGGCAGTATGCACTGTAATCTGCTTCAGTCGTATTGTTTGAAAATGAAGCTTTAGAAATGAAATGCAGCAACTGTATTGCTCGCATCTTGGGACATGGCCCCAGAGAATAACAAGCCACCAGACGCAGCCTGTTCAGGAGACGTTTGCTCTTTTTGAAATAATAACTAAAGTTATGATATGCATAATACTAGAACCTTGAAGTAGTCTACTGTGAGAGACGGAAGTGAGTTTGAGCGTGTGGAGTTGGCACGACCAGGACACTAATGCTGGGAGTCAGGACCCAACTGGGCCTGAGGACCCCACAGTCCCCACCCGAGGCGGAGTGCTCGCACCTTCTGGCCTCAGACCTCCAGGAAGAGCTGGCTCGCGGTCTTGTTTATAAGGAGCTCCCACTGTGATGCTCCATGTCTTGTTCTTAAAAAGAAGGCTGGTCCCATGGGAAGAACCCATAACAATGAACTTTGTTGAATTTTATGAATTTTTAGTCTCTCGCTGAAGCCAAGGCATGGGACAGTCGTGGGATAAATTGCAGGAGCATCTCAGATTCTCCCTCTCTCTCTGGAACTTTCTGTTAAAAGTTTTTTCATGATTGGATTGTTGGGTTTTTTTGTTTTCTGTTTTGGTTTGGTTTGTCTTTATTTTCTTTATTTTTGCATGGAGTTGTGAGAATTTAAATCAAAGTTTGTAGTTGCTTTTTTTCGACTTAACTAAGAAAGAAAAAGGTTATTCCACAAGAATACCGGTTGTGTGCTGTGGGTCTAGAATTCTGCTCATGTTGCCTTTTCCTTTGAAACCTTTGCCTACATGTTGCTGGACATGGCTCTCGAGACTCCCGCCCAGCAGCCTCCATTTCCTGGGTGCTCACAAAAGGAGCGGGATCTTCTCTGTCGCCCTCAGAACAGATGTTACTCAGACCTCTGGGCCCTTTGAGACAGGTCCCCTTCATCCATGCTTGTCATTCACACTATGTCTGTTGCCCGAGCAGGGTCAGCAGCATAGCTATGCAGACGGAGACGCTGACCCAACCTTCGCCCTCTGCTCCCTGGGCTGCCCATAGAACCTCCACCACGTGCTCAGGCAACCCCCCGTCCCCCCCCCCCCCCCCCCCCCCCAGTTTTTGTGGAGGAAACTGAGGCATCCTTGCTAAAGAGGACACTTATGGGCAGAGGCCACAGGGGGAAGACTTTCCTGTTGACCCATCAGGTTGATAAAGGCAGTTGCTCCAGTTCAAAATGATGCATCAGGGGAAAGCAGTGCATGTGTTTGGGTGATTCTCCCATGTTCAGTCTCCATGACCTCTCCTGACCCCAGAGCAGAATTAGTCATTCCTAACTACACGTTTCAGATTCCTTGTCCAGCCCCCTGAGTGGGGGGCATAGGGGGATGGTCTATATTTCTGTATTTCACAGTTAATTGAATCCATTTGGGCTTGCCTCTCCCACTGGCCCTCCAGGACAATGCAGTGCCGTGCCCTCTGGGTGCCCGCACCCCCTTCCCCACCTGGTCTCCAGCACATACTCGTGATGTTTATGGGGCTGAATCAAGTGGATGCAAACAAACAGCCAAGTGCCAGATGGTGGCTCGAGTGGGTCCCTGGGCTCCCCGACACCAGTGGGTGCATTTCCACATTTCCTCCGCTTCTGCTCAGGACCCTGATGTGGCGGCGTGAAGCATGCCCAGAGACGCTGGCAGCGCTGGGATCACAGTCAGCTCTGCCCTGGTCACGGGGTGGGAGGAGACCTCCCTAGTGCTCTTGTCTGGCTTTGGTGGTGAGAGCTTCTACATATTGGCTTCACAAGCTCAGCACGTCTTAAATATCAGAGAAGTTCACTAAAACTGAGTAGGGTTTTCAACTTCTCAAAGATTTTGTGCCTGGTACCTCATGTACTCTTCCACCCACAACGCCTCCTCTCCGATATATTTAAAATAAGAATGTGTTCATGAAGTATTGGTCTTGCACAGATTTTCTAGAGTCCACCTGCCGGGGCAGGCAAGGTGTCCTGAGATGTCTTGGTGGCCTCAGTGCAAACCTGGGAACCAGGAGAATAAGCTGGTACCAAGCGCAGGGCAGGGTCCTGTTTGTTCCGTAGGCTGCTTTTCTCGGGAAACCTCTGGATGGACAGAATTTCTTCCTGATGGGGCCCTGGGCTTGCTGGGCAGGATATGGCAGCAGAGGCTCTCCTGCGTGGAGGTGCTGGCTTCTCAGCACTCATGCTGGTCCATTGCCCTCCTCCCAGGTTCCCAGAGGGCCTGCTGGTGGGGATCTCACACTGGCCCCTCCGGGGCGTGCAGCACCTCCAGTGTGCCCTCTGAAGCATTTTCTTCCCCCCACAGCCAGCATGCCAACCAGCGAGACAGAATCTGTGAACACGGAGAACGTAAGTGGCGAAGGCGAGAACCAAGGCTGCTGGGGAACTCTCTGGTGAGTGTGGAGGCAGCTTACCCTCTTGGCTTCCGCCATCATCATCTCAGGGAAGCAAATATCAGGAAGACACCCCAGATTTCCATGAAGCCTGGGGGCTATAGCCTCAGGGGCAGGAGGGGCGGGTGGGCTCACCCTGGGCCCCTTGGTCATCCTCCTACCCTGGGCCCCTCCCTGCCTCCATCCTGCTGAGCACCTGCAGCAGGGTGTGCCAGGTAACCCACTGTTCCACTGTGTCCACTAGGTGCTGGTGGAAAAGAAGCGGCGCAGCCCAGGCTGGGCCCTCTGGGTGCCGGCGGTGGGGGTAAAGCCCGATTCTCCTCCTGGGCTGGTGCTGGCATCAGTGCTTTGGAGAAGAGCTTGTATGGCAGAGTGGCTGATGAGAGTATTTAAGTTTCCTTCGCTCCTGGGTTCTCCCAACCTTATGCACAGCAGCTGGATGGCGAGACCCTGCCCTATGCTTATAGCACTTTTTCTTGGGAGCCCTGCACCACCCCCTCCTACCAGTGGAGGGTGCCATCCCATTAACCCCCATTGGCTTTTTACTAGAGGATTTGGACTGCAGCAGTGGGGGGACCAGCAGGGGGGAATGTGCAGAGTGCAGCCTGCTTTGGCGGGGGGGGGGGGGGGGGGGGCGGGGGGGGGACCATGCAGCTTTGTTTTGTTTGCTTCCATCTGGTATCTTTTAGGTCTTCTCTCTGCAAAGTGCAGGTATTGTTTTTAAGAGAATTCGATCTCCTGGGCAGTGCTGCATAAAAAATGATGTGTTATGGGCAGGATACTCAATAGTTTACAAAGTGAATTTGCCTCCTTTCTCTTGCTCTGCCCTCCCTACCACATTGGAAATTAGACGGGAAATGGGTTTGTCCTTCCCATTTGACAGATGAGAACATGGAGGCTCAAAAAGGTGTGCCGCTTGCCCAGACTCACGCAGTTAGTGAATAGCAGGGCCAGGACTCCTACTCCAGTGCTCCATTTGCTAGAGCAGCAGCAAATGCTGCTGTTGAGATGAGTGACTGAGTTGCAGGCAGGAGAGACCCCCGGACTTCAGTGTGGGGAACACAGGTGGGGGAGTGAAGGACCCCTAGAGTCACTGCCTGTGCCATGACTGCTCAGGGCGTCTGGCTAAGAGTCTTCTCTTGCCAGGGCTTGGGCAGGTGCTCAGCCTGGCCTGCCTGGACCTGCAGCACCTCGCTACTGCTCTGCAAATACCCCAGCTAGCCCGCTGCGGGGGTGCTGAGCCAGGCTGCTGTGCATGGCTCTTTCGATAGCTCAGCTGACATGGTGGGGGGGAGCATATGCTTAAGCCTTCATAATAGGAATGATGTTCTTTTTGTCTTTCTTTCAGTCAAGCCATCTCAAAATCCAAGCTCAGGTCAGTATCTTCTTTCCATTTTTTCTTAAGCATGTGTGTTGGTTGTTCCCTTTAACTTCTGAATTTTGCATGGAGTTGCTCTAGACTTGCATTTGCTCTTTGCAGGGGTCCTCAAACTTTTTAAACAGGGGGCCAGTTCACTGTCCCTCAGACCGTTGGAGGGCCGGACTATAGTTTAAAAAAAAAAAACAATGAACAAATTCCTATGCGCACTGCGGGCCTGGGATGAGTCGGCTGCTAAGCAGGACAGGCAGCGGCACCCGGCGGGCCGGATAAATGTCCTTGGCGGGCCGCATGTGGCCCGCGGGCCGTAGTTTGAGGACCCCTGAATAGAGGATCAGTCTGCCCAGTAAACATTGAGCACCTGTCTTGTAGAGCAGTGTATTTACCATAGTAGGTGCTGAAGATCTTGCCCCAACACAAACCAACAAGATGCAACATTTCTTGCCACAAATCAACCCTTCATATCCCCCCCTAGCATCATTTCTCCAAGAGAAATACTTCTTGTCACTTTTCTGCTTAAAAGTTTTTCAACCCTAGCCAGTTTTCTCAGTGGTTAGAGCATTAGTCCACGAACTGAAGGGTCATGGGTTTGATTCCGGTTAGGGGCATCTTACCTGGTTGCAGGCTCAATCCCCAGCCCCCGTCATGGCATGTGCGGGAAGCAACCGATCGATGTGTCTCTCTCACATTAATGTTTCTCTCTCTCTGTCTCTACCCCTCTCTTTACTTACTCTAAAAATCATTGGAATAAATATCCTTGGGTGAGGATTAACTCCCCGCCCCCCAAAAAAGTTTTTCATGGAAGGAGGTTCAGAAGGTTTTCTTAGGTGCTAGTCATGTTCTGTTTCTTGGGCTATGACATGGTCAGTTGGTAAAAACTCATTGAAATGTACACCTATGATTTGTGTAGTCTTCCATATAAATGTTCTTTTTTAATTTAAAACATTTTACCACTATATATAAAAATTTACCACTATATATAAAAATTTACCACTATATATAAAAATTTACCACTATATAAAAAAATTAATGAACATAGAACTAAATGTAAAACCTAAAACTGTAAGCATTCTAGAAGAAAACACAGGAGAAAAATCTTTGTGACCCTGGGTTAGGCAAAGATATTCTTGGACACAATACCCAAAGCACTGGCCATAACAGAAAAAAAAGATAAATTCAAAATTAAAACTCCTGTTCTTCAATAGAAAATAAAAAGATAAGCTCCAGACTGGAGGAAAAATATTTGAAAAATATATTTGATAAAAGGCTAATGCTCAGTTTATATAAAGAATAATATATAAAGAATAGTGTCAATAAGGAAGCAACCCAATTGAAAAATGGTAAATTGATTTTAAGAGGCATGTCACCAAAGAAGAGAGATGGATAGCGAGTAAGCACATGAAATGACCATTGGTCATTAGGAAAAGGTAAACTAAAATCACAATGAGACACCACTATATATCTATTAAAAATATGACAATATTAAGGTCTGACAAAGAGGCAATCAGTGAGAATTCTCATGCACTCCAACTTGTCAATGACAGATATTTTTAAAACAAGTTGATAGTTTCTTATAAAGTTAAACACACATTTACCTTATGATCCAGTAATCCCACTTTGAAGGTATTTATATAAGAGAAGTAAAACTATATGTCTGCATAAAACTTTTTATGCGTTTATGGCAGTGTTATTAATAATTGCCAAAAAATGTAAATAACTCAAATGTTCATCAAATGCTGACTGGGTAGACAAATTATAGTTCATCCATATAATGGGAAAATGCTGAGCAATAAGAGAAAAAAAACGGATAGAAACAACAACAGAAATGAGTCTGAAAAGTATTTTTTAAATATATTTTTATTGATTTCAGAGAGGAAGGGAGAGGGAGAGAGAGATAGAAACATCAGTGATGAGAGAGAATCACTGATTGGCTGCCTCCTGTATGACCCCCAGTGGGGATCAAGCACTCAACCTGGGCATGTGCCCTTGACTAGAATCAAACCTGGGACCCTTCAATCCACAGGCTGACCCTCTATCCACTGAGCCAAACTGGTCAGGCCTGAAAAGTATTTTTGCTAAGTGAAAGAAACCAGTCCCTAAAAAGCTATATGCAGGGTGTGGTGAAAGTAGGTTTACAGTTGTTTGTATGGAAAATAACACAATCTATATATATAAAAGGCTAAGTGACAGTCTGACCTTCTGAACGGTAGCTATGACGCGCAGTGACCATCGGGGCAGAGGCTCAATGCAGGAGCTGCCAAGCTGTGGTGACTTGGCAGCGGCAGTTGTTGGATGATGCACCCCGGAACCAGAGAGGAGGGAGCACAATTCTAGGGTGCGTCACCGGAGAACCACCCTCTCATAATCTGTGACCCCTCGAGGGATGTCAGAGAGCCAGTTTCGGCCCGATCCCCACAGGCCAGGTCGAGGGACCCCACCTGCTGGGACCCCCGCTCACTCTGCAGACACCCTTTGAGCCCCGGTGCCGCCCCAGGTGCAGCCGGCTGGGGAGGGACCATGGGAGGTTGGCTCCAGGGTGTGTCCAGCCCATCTCACCCAGTCCCACCCCACCGGCCAACTTCTAATTAATATCCTTTCAATGTGCACGAATCCGTGCACCAGGGCACAAGTAATAAATAATACAAGAAGAAACTGTTTTGAGTACTCACAATTGTAAACCTACTTTTGCTCCTCCCTGTATTGCATAATTCTATTTATAGGACATGCTGGATAAAGCAAAACAATAAGAACAAAAAACAGCTCAGTAGTTGTCAGGGGCTGTAGTGAGGAGAGGGGATTGACCCCAAGTGCCATGAAGGAACTCTGAGTGATGGAAACAGTCTATGTCTTAATTGTGGTGGTGGTCACAAACAGTATACCTAAAAAGAGTCACAAACAGTATACCTATAATTTATCATCTAAATTATATCTCAATAAACCGGACTTTAAAAATAACATTAAAAGCCTTCCCATGACTCCCTGTTGCCAGAGGGCAGGCAGAGTCCTTCATAATTTGGCCCGTGGCTCAGCATCTGACATCTTTTGATCCTTTTTGCTCCCCACTGCTCTCAGTTTTCAAATATACCGCACACGCTGTTTCTTCTTACCTGAGTCCCTTTGGTCCTGCAGTTTCCTCTGAGTGGAGTGCCCTTCCCTCTGCCCCCTGGCGCACTCCTACTCAGCCGTGGAGAGGGGAATCTCAGTTTTCTAGCGAAGACTGTCCTGACTCTTACAAAGCATTTGCAGCCCTGGCCAGTTGCTCAGTGGGTAGAGCGTAGGCTCACAGACAGAAGGGTCTCGGGTTTGATTCCCAGACTTGGTTGGGTGCGTTCAGGAGGCAGCCAATCAATGCCTCTCTCTCCCCCTCCTCCCTCACTTCCACTCTCTTTAAGAGTCAGTAGAAAAAATACCTTGGGATAAAAAATTTTTAAAAAAGAGCATTTGCAGCTCCCTTCTCTTTGCTTCTGTACCTGGTACCTCGGGAATAGCTCTTGCTGTGGATTTATAGTCTGTAACTCTGCGTACTTACAAGGACAGGGGCCACGGAGCTGTGTCTTCCTCATCTCCATATGCCCAGTGCCTGGCCCGGAGCCTGGGCACTCAGCACCCAGTGAGGAGCAAGACAGGGAGTGCTGCAGGGTTTCGAGGATGTGACGATCACATCCCTGGATTTGGGAGACACCTATGACTTGTCCCTGCAACACAGACCCACCGAGGCCGGGTCCTATTTAGACTAGTGCGCACCTTGCTTGTGTGGACTGAATTGCGTACCACCGAGCATCTCGCCCCAGGGACAGTCCTTAGTGTCCCCTGCAGAATTTTTCTTAGCTGGTCCTCGTGTTTCCAGCTGCTCTTGCCATTGGAAACCACACAGCAAGAGCAGTAACAAAATGCACCTTATTTGTTCCCAGTCTTGCTGAAGAGTTAGCACAGATCTCTCTCTGCCTGGCCCCTTGGTTTCAGTGTTTTTAACAGAGCACAGCTGAGTCAGCCACCTGCAGCTTGGACACAGCCCAGAGAGTCCTCTGACTCAGCCCCCTGGGCACAGCCCACTTCACCAAGCCATCCTGAGGCAGAGAGTGTTTTCCATGGGGAGACAGCATAACGGAGGAAATACCTCCCCTGATTACAAACCAGAACTGAAAGTCAGTAAAGGACATGCTACTTGTCTGTTGGGCTCGGCTCATTTTATTTGTACGAAAACATGATTCAATATTGGCTCTTCTCCTGAAGGTATATTTTGAGCATCACTAGTTAGAAAGGGCACCTGATGACTCAGTCTGAAGACTCATGTCCTACTCAGCGCTGACAGCCCTGCCAGGCCCCAGAGAAACCTTCCAGGGTTAAGAAAGGATGGAAAGTTTCTCTAAAAGGAAAGCTGTGGTTTTGGAGCACTTCGTTGCCTGATCAATTTTGTATGATGATTGAGATGCTGTGAGAGATGTAATGATAAGCTAAATGGCTCTCTGCACCAACAGATCCCTCGCCATATGGTGGGGATGTGCACTGCATGTGTGTGCTAGCTCCGTTTTGCATTTGCACACAGACCTATGACTATCTAGATTTTCTAACTGGCTTGAGGACTGTGTAGGACGGCTTATGGAGTTATGTAAAGCCATAGGAAGGAAACTGATAGCATGATCAACTGAAGATATAATATTTTTAAGAAGTTGTATTTGAAGATCAACATAATTTGTATTGTGAGGTCTGTTCCTTTCTATGCCATTTGTTCTGTCTTTCCTTCCTGCACCCCCACCCCAATCTGGACCCCCAGCGTGGGAGACAGATGATTTCTCAGTGATGTTTATTGGACACTCAGTGCCAGATCTGTCATTCAGGGAGTAACATCTGCTTCTCTTGCAGCCGCCGCTGGCGTCGCTGGAACCGATTCAGTCGCAGAAGATGTAGGGCCGCCGTGAAGTCTGTCACGTTTTACTGGCTGGTTATTGTCCTGGTGTTTCTCAACACCTTAACCATTTCCTCCGAGCACTACAACCAGCCTGACTGGCTGACGCAGGTCCAAGGTACAAGCAGAAGTTCTTCTCTTTTTGTTCTGAATGAGGGAGTCCTGAGGCTGTCCATGCACGTTAGTCCTACCTGCTCGGTGTGTGATAGGTGTGGGAACATTTCAACGTGCACTCATGGGAAGAATGTAGAACCGTCCAAACACAGGGTGCACCTGGCGTGGAGGTGCAGGTGATGAGCGCCAGGCATGTCATCATCTTCACCCTGTTACAACCTAGGATGAGGAATCTGCCAGTGGGGGAGCGAGCCCCTCCCTCCCCGCCACGCCCCCGCCCCCTGCCCTCACTAAAGGGAAGCTTTATTTTCCCTTCTGGTATTCTGGGCAAGTGGTGATGGTTCCCCCACCCTGAACGGCCCAGCCATGTGGTGTGGGAGTTCATCCCCAGAGACAGTCCATTCTAAGTGTGGCAGTTTTGAGCCATCGAGAAGGCCTGTCTTATATCAAGTTAAATCTGTTTCCATCCAACTCTCCAGCCTGCCAGGAGGTATTTTCTGCTGTTAGAAATGACCTTGATAAGCAACTGCTGCTTCTATCGTGGTGCTGTAAGCAAGACCAAGAGCTTTTGTGACTGATAGGAGCAGGAAATACAATATGCTGGACTGAAGGGAGAATCATAGGCTCCAAGGGCTCAGAAGCATCAGAGGTTGTATGGAGAACTGCCCCTCCCCATTGCATAGTCAGTGAGACTGAGGCCCAGAGAGACCAAGGACCCTCTCTGGAGTCACACATCTAGGTAGTGGTGGCAGCAGGACTGGAACCTGGCAGACAAACAGACCATCGATGTTAGTGCCACGTCTCTGCAGTGGAGGCAGTAGCAGAGACGGGGGCATTAACAGGAGGGACCGGGCGGGGGGGCGCGCAGAGGAGTCGGAGGCACCCCACAAAGAGATCCCAAGGGCACCCGCCCCTTTGTCTTTCCAGATATCGCGAACAAAGTCCTCCTGGCTCTGTTCACCTGTGAGATGCTGGTGAAGATGTACAGCCTGGGTCTGCAGGCGTATTTCGTCTCCCTCTTTAATCGCTTTGATTGCTTCGTGGTGTGTGGGGGCATTACGGAGACCATCTTGGTGGAGCTGGAAATCATGTCTCCCCTGGGCATCTCTGTGTTCCGCTGTGTGCGCCTCTTACGGATTTTCAAAGTGACCAGGTGAGGACGTTGGCATCTCGCTGCGGGTGTATTCTGCATGCCAGGTGGCGACAAGCCGCATCCTGTCAGGTGACGTTCTGCATTCTGGGCTCACACCCTCACCTTGACTTGTAGGCACTGGACATCCCTGAGCAACTTGGTGGCATCCTTGTTAAACTCCATGAAGTCCATCGCTTCGCTGTTGCTCCTGCTCTTCCTCTTCATCATCATCTTCTCCTTGCTTGGGATGCAGCTGTTTGGAGGCAAGTTTAATTTCGACGAGTCGCAGACCAAGCGGAGCACCTTTGACAATTTCCCTCAGGCGCTTCTCACAGTGTTCCAGGTGAGCCCCCCCCCCCGCCCCCCACCGCTGCCCCTCCCTGCGAAGCCCGTTATGAGGTGCCTCCTTGTCTGTGGACTCAGTAAGACAGAATGGTTCTGTTTTCATTAGTAGTCTCCACCCCAGTGATGGATGCTCTGATACATTTTGTTCCATTTAAGCAATCGCTTTTGCATCTCAATCCTGCTCTCTATGGGATGTGATTTAATGTTTTTGCAAGACCACAGGCCCTGGGGTGTCTGTGAGATCGGCTCTTTTCTGGTTCTGTGCTAATTTTTGATTGAGGGCAAGTTTTGTAATTCTGGCTATAACAGATTTATGCAAAGAAGTGACTTCCAAAGCCCTAGTGTTGTGGTGTAGTCAGAGGAATCAGGGTAATAGAAGAGTTGTGGCAGCCTTCTGCCCCTTTTCTGTCTTCCCTCATGTGATGTAATAAGGACACATGGCCTCTGAGGGTGTCTGTGTGGTTGGGGCCCCCGCAAGCAACGAGGCTGAGGAGCAGGGGACAGTGTGAGGCAGCCACAGCCTCGCC
Organism: Plecotus auritus; assembly: GCF_963455305.1. Lineage (NCBI taxonomy): Eukaryota > Metazoa > Chordata > Mammalia > Chiroptera > Vespertilionidae > Plecotus > Plecotus auritus. The sequence goes on along the minus strand of NC_137773.1, from coordinate 135,383,051 downwards.
AGCCCTCCTGGCTCGAAGCCGAGTTGCTCTAAACTCCTCTTCATCTTCCTATGTTGTGAGCTGAAGCCCTTCCTTGGACAGAGCCTGGTCGATAAATTTAACAGTCCCATCTGCCCTTGTGGCTTTTCACATGCATGTCTGGGAGCTCCGGGCCCCGCTGGAGAGGCCGTGGGGCTGGCGGGAGGAGCAGCTCTCCCAGTGCTCAGCTCTGTGACCCTGGAAAGTCACTGTCCTTTTCTGAAGAGAGAGAGAGAGAGAGAGAGAGAGAGAGAGAGAGAGAGAGAGATGGTCAGGGCACATATCCAGGTTTGTGGGTTCAGTCCCCAGTTGGGGCATATGTGGGAGGCAACCAAACAATATTTCTCTCTCACATCAATGTTTCTTTCTCTCTTTCCCTTCCTTTCTCTCTAACATCAATAAAAACATATCCTTGGGTGAGGATTTAAAAAAATTTTTTTTTAAAGAATGAAATGAAGCTATTAACACAAGAGTGTCTCCAGAGTATACTGTTGAGGGGGGCGGGAGGGGGGTAAGGCAAATTACAGAAAATTCATATAGTATATGATACCCTTTATGTCTAATAAATCAGAGAAGATCCCAACTGCCCATTTCCTCTGAGTGTGCATATGAGTTTAAATCCACAAGTAAAGGTCCTGGAGAGAGACACCCCAATAGCATGCTCTCTGGGCTGGGGTACATAAGTCTTATACGTAATGTTATTTTCACTAGAACGATTAATGCATCTATTGGTGTAATTAAAAATAATGTTTTGTAAACTCTGCGGGATAGCAGATGGATTTGTTCAGTGCAGACAGGACTGTGAAAGGCAGTGTAAACCAGATCTAGGCAGCCACCACGGAGCTCTGGAGACCCCTGGGAATTGTGGGTCCACCGGCTGATCCAAGTTTTGGCTTCTTAGATTCTGACAGGTGAAGACTGGAATGCTGTGATGTATGATGGCATCATGGCGTACGGGGGCCCGTCATCTTCGGGGATGATCGTCTGCATCTACTTCATCATCCTCTTCATTTGTGGGAACTGTATCCTTGAGCTGACCAGGGTGTTGCTGTTGCCCCCTCTTGTTTGGTTTCTCCCTCTGACTCTCCCCATGGTGGTGCGGTGGCCGTTGTGATGGGGAGGTGAATGCCCTTACCCTGTTCTATCTGCTCTCCTTCACCGTTGCTGGGTCAGCAGAGGAGAGGCAGGGTCCCAGTGAGGCCTTGCAGGGTGAGAGCAGGCTCGGGGGAAGGAGCCCGTGACAGTGCCTGGGCTGCAGCAGTGGTCGCCCCTCGAGGTGTCGCATTTCCTATGCAGGTCCCATGGGATAGCTCAGGGCAAAGCCAGGTGGCTCTCCATGCCATCATCCTTGGGAGGCTGGGCATAGTTATATCTTCTTAAGACCCCTCATAACTGATGGGGACCCACCTTCAGTGGCTGAACTAAGCTCCCCTGAACCTGACTTCACTTTGCTGACCTGTACATCTTTGAAAGTCAAATATCCATTGGCTCGTTGCTGTATCATGCTGTGTAACTTCTCCAACTTGTTTATTCCTTCTCCCTGCCAAGAGGTACTCTCTAGCCCTAGGCTTCTGGAAACTCAGGTCTCTCTTTACCTCGATTGGAACCTTCATGACCCCATCACCTTTGCTTGTGTCTGCTTTATCTCTCCATCCTCCCTGCCTAGCATAAGACCTGGCTTGCAGAGCCCCTCAATAAATGCTTGGTGGAAGAGCTGTTGTACACACATATGAATGCCACCTCAGGCTCCCAGAGGCTCTGTGTAAAAAATAGCCTAGCATCTCGAAGGCGGTTCGAAGTCTTAATATAATTCACTCCCGTTCCTGCCTTCTTGAACGACTCGACTCCATCAGTCAAGCACGAAATCCCCTGGAAGCTGTCTCATCATCGGTCCCTGTTAGGTTATGTTTGCATGGTCGGCGCCCACCTGAGACCTCAGCCTGCACAGGGCACGTGAGCAGTGTGTGCTGCTCCCGTCTCAGGTCCCGGGCTCCCGCCTGCAGAGGCTCCTGTCTGTGCTCAGCCTGAGATGCTTAGTCAGGGAAGGGAGCCGCCTTCACTTCCTGCCCTCTCATCTCCTGCTTCTCAAAAACATACTTACTGGCTAGCAAATAAGAAACAAGCATCTTCTGATTTGGAAGCCTTCTTCTGAATTTTTTTTAATTGTTTATGGAAACCACACATACATTATAGTAAAAGCCAAAAACCTTTTAACTTGTTCAAATACCTAACTTTTTACTATTTGAAAAAAAAATAAAATTCAACCACAGTTGTCAAAGGTTTAGTCACGATGGGCCAATTCAAAAGGATAGTCCAGCACATGTGGCAGTGAGTCGGGCGTGCGGTGGTCAGTGGACGTGCAGTAAATGAATGAATGAGGTGTCTGCACACTCTGGAGGCCGTTTCCAATGAGAAAGGCTCAGACTGCCTTGTGCAGTGGGATCATCATTTGCATAATGTGTTGTCTTTAAAGGGATCTATTTTGGAAAACATGCCCAAAATATATATATGCGTTATGGGTGTGTGTATTCTAAATGAAACAAAACAAAATGCATAAAGCAAAATTGCAAAGTGAAAAAGACCCTCTATGTTTATGTTATAGATTGTCTTATGCAATGTGTCTCATAGCTGTAGATACCTAGGTGTGTAGAGGCACACACGTGCATGTGCAAGCACACATATGCACACGCATGAAAGGAAATGTTGATGTTTGTAGGTTTTCACTCAGTTTGGTGAATCTTAATTTTGCTTCTATCCAGACTATCAAATCCAGTTTTCTAGTTTATAAAAGAAAACAACAACAAAAACACACAGCTCTGGTCCTCTGGCTTTACAAGTGAACATGGCACTAGGGGACAGTCCCCTGTTACCAGCCTCCTGGAGTGCACAGGGGGGTGTGACGTTTCTATTATTGACCATGCATCAGAAAGGTGTTATACCCTTAAAATGTTCAAATTAGATATTCTACTGAATGTCTTCTTGGCCATCGCTGTAGACAATTTGGCTGATGCTGAAAGTTTGAATACTGCTCAGAAAGAGGAAGCTGAAGAAAAGGAAAGGAAAAAGATTGCCAGGTAACCCTGTTTTCACTTAAGGTGCTGCTGGGGAACCAGCTGCAGGTGAGGCCTGGCCGAGCCACACAGACTTCGCAGCTGCTCCACGTTGCTGGTTGGTGGTGATCGTGGATGGCCACGTGGGGCCGGCCCAAAAGGCTGGAATCTGGGGCAGAGCCCGGGCTTTGGCTTGCCTTCCCTTAGAGCTGGGAGTGGGAGTCACACATCCCTGTGCCTAACGAATCACTGCAGTTAATTTTGGCGCAATAAAATAAATGATGCATTCAATGCTGATTCACTTTTGGATGAGAATTCTAATAAGACGACCCGTGAAATGAAATCCAGTGCCCTGAATGAACAGGAAGCTCTGAGTGTGGGTTGTGCTGTGTTTTGGCGGGTAGGGGTGTTTCCAATGAAATGCTGCCCTCACTGGGCCATTGCTGATGCAGAGCCCTGATGAGCGTTTATTGGCAGCAACATAGTTACTTGGTTTCTTGGGTTCTGTCCTCTCCTCTGTAGAAAAGAAAGCTTGGAAAATAAAAAGAACCACAAACCGGAAGTCAATCAGATAGCCAACAGTGACAACAAGGTACATGATCTGAAACGCTTCCCCCCTTTCTGTTTCAAAATGATTCACCGTAATTGTGCACTTTTCACCATGAGAGTGTGCTGTGTGATATTTGGGTGAGTATGGCACACTCTTGTACATGCTGGCTTCCGGGGGTTCTGAGTGAATTTAGGCACTTCACTGGTTATTAGTCAGTATTTTACCAGAGAACCAGTGTGTTAAATATTTGACTGGTCTGACCACTTGTTTTTCTTTATTGGGCTTGTGCACTCAGACCTGACCTGTTAGAGTCTTCTCAGTGGGGATTGAAATCCAGGGCTATGAATGGATATCTGCCCGAGGAGACTGCAGGGCGAGGGTTTGTTGCTCTGGCCTCTCCTGTGAAACCCCACGGATGACAGCTCTGGGCTTTTCATTCACTTGGTTGTTTGTTCATTGAATCAGTAAATACTTTTTGTACAGTTACCATGTGTCAGAAACTGAGGATTGAGACTGAACAAGACCAACAAGTTGCCTAGCTGCATAGCACTCACTGTCAGTATGTGAGGCTGCTGGGCGCTGTGACCACAGCTGGGAGGGGTGTCGCCTCATCTGCCCTCAGACCTCAGTCTCCAGCAGGGTTTGCCTGGGCATCTGCTGCCCTTGCACACTCAACCGTCACCCTCTGAAGGGACTCCTCTGCCCCGTGCTGAGTGGCAGGGTTGAGTCCTCACTGTGGCCCTCAGAGCATTTAAATCAGAATCTCCCCTCCTCCCAAGATCTCTCTATCATCCTAGGTCACAATTGATCAGTACCAAGAAGAGGATGAGGACAAGGACCCCTACCCACCCTGCGATGTGCCAGGTATGGTGGCGGGCTTTGCCACCGCTCTTTGACCAGCAGCTGCATCTGTGCAGCTGGGTGCACACTGGGCTGCTGAGGTCACCGATGCCATGAGTCCAGTCCCCTGCTTTTTCTCTGGGTCACAGGCAGCTTACATAACCCACATTCCAGGTGGTGGGAGAGAAAGTATAGGTGGATAAGGATAACCCCAGCCTTTGCTGGGAGATCTCTTTAGGGACAACCAATTATTACAATTCGCCTGACACTTTCACATTTGACCGGTGCCTTTATTGGCTGATGTAGGAGGGACTGTGGCAGTAGAGGAGCTTGGGGGACTCAATCATGTGTGACTTGAAGTCCCACACAATGTTTTGGGCCGAAGCTGAGCAAGGAGGTCACTGGGGACACAGCTGGGTGCTGGGGGATGGCTATGAGAATCACATTGTTGCCACCTCTTACCTGCGCTCAGATCTTCAACTGCTGGGCACCTCATCCCCACAACTACACACACTCACATGCAGGCAGTCCCTGCCTCACCCCTGACACACACATAGCCCATATTCTAAAGGGTTTTGATTCTTGTAAGCTGATAGATGTTGTTAAAGTTTAAGTTAAATGTCCATGTGACATTGAGAATGATTAAAACCCGAATTCAGCCTTTGTTTCATGCCTATAAAAAAAATGTCCCGTTTAAAGTAGGGGAAGAGGAAGAGGAGGAGGAGGAGGAGGATGAACCTGAGGTCCCGGCTGGCCCCCGTCCTCGCAGAATCTCAGAGTTGAACATGAAAGAGAAAATCGTCCCCATTCCTGAAGGGAGTGCTTTCTTCATTCTTAGCAAGACCAACCCGTAAGTACCCCCTCTCCAGTCACATCCCTGTGACCTTCCAGGTTGCGTGATGGGGAGGGTGGCTGGGGACAGGGCGACTCCTTTCTGCACCTGAACATGGGAGCCCACCGCCCAGGCTCCAACCTCTCCCCAGCCCCAGCCTTTGTCCTCTGCTCATCTCTTCCTAGCCTTGCTTTCCTGGATGTAGGGGGTGCAGAGGTGTGGCCAGGGCTGGGAGGAGCCTAGTCCAGATTCTCCTCCCCTTCACCTCTGCACTGGGCTCGGTAGTGGTGAAATAGCTGCTCCTCCTTCAGAGCCCACGGCTCTGGCCCCTGGGTGGTCACCTGTCACGTGTTCTCCATCCAAAGGACCCTTTCTTCACAGCTGGGTCTTCTGTTAGGATGCTTTGGGAGGACGGGAATTTTGTCATCGACTTCTGCCCAGCATCTTCATCCTGAGATCTAGTCTAGCTGATCACTTTTCCCTGTTGAGTTTTCTGGCAATAAATAATATTGCTCAGTGATATCTTATAGGTTGAGCTAGTCGATTCAGCTCTGTGGTATCCTGCTTAAAGTGGCCTTACTCATGTTAACATGACAAGGTGCTCACCAGGAGCGTGGCCCTTGCTCACAAGTACAGGAAGAGGAAGATGCTTCTGTATTAGCTGGGTTCTAGGTTTCCAGTCATCTGGGACCGAGGGAAATGCCAGAGGGAATATATGACTTCTGGAGGAAAGGTTCTAGAATCGCAGGAGCAGTTTCCGGCTGTCATAGAAGAACTCTGTGATTCTCAGGCCCCGGGAGACACAGGCGGGAAGCAAGGCCAGCTGTGGTCCTGAGAAACTTGAAGATTTGATGATAGCTTTTCCACTCATCACTGTTGAGAGTTTGGGCATCCCTGACGTTACTGACACCCACAGCCCACTGTCTACATATATTGAAGGACGGATTGATTACCTGCTCTCAGCCCTGGGCGGCCTTCCCCAGACTTGGCTGCTATCGGCTTGCACGCCATCCAGGGCACATTTAAACCTTAACCAGCCCCAAAGGGAGGATCTGAAGCAAGGAGTCACTTTTCCTATAGAGTTGACTCCAGTTTTGAAAGTGAAAAAATCTTTCCAAAGGAAAACCTACATGTGTTCTATAGGCAAAAAAAAAAAAAAATCTTTAAATTCTAAAGTCAAGTATTGGGGTGAAGGGTAGTCAGGCACTGACTAGCTCCTAGATGTCAGGGGCAGCAGGAAGCTCCGATGGCCGTGGAGCCATCATGGAGGTGGGGGCACACGTTGCCCTCCCAGCTTCATGGGCCCTATTGCAGGTACACTAAGATCCTTGTGAGATTCTTGAATGCTGATGTAACTCTCACTTCCGTTCTCAGGAGTACTTATTATGGGTCAACTCCAAATAATAACAGTCCTATCTAATAAAAGAGTAATATGCAAATTGACTGTCACTCCAACACACAAGATGGCTGCCCCCATGTGGTCAAAGATGGTTGCCCCCATGTGGACACCAGATGGCTGCCACAAGATGGCCAGCAGGGGAGGGCAGTTGGGAAGGATCAGGCCTGCAAGGGAGGGCAGTTAGGGGTGACCAGGCCGGCAGAGGAGGGAAGTTGGGGGCAACTGGGCCTGCAGGGAAGGGCAGTTGGAGGGGACCCAAGCCTGCAGGGGAGAGCAGTTGCGGGGGGGGGGGGGGGAACCAGGCCTGCAGGGGAGGGCAGTTGGGGGGGGACAAGGCCTGCAGAGGAGGGAAGTTAGGGGTGACCAGGCCTGCAGGGGAAGGCAGTTGGGGGGGACCAGGCCTCCAGGGGAGGGCAACTGGGGGGGGACCAGACCAGTAGGGGAGAGAAGTTAGGGGCGATGAGGCTGGCAGGGGAGGGCAGTTAGGAGTGACTGGGTCGGCAGGGGAGGGCCATTAGGGGGGACCAGGCCTGCAGGGGATGGCAGTTGGGAACCATGCCGGCAGGGGAGGGCAGTTAGGGGTGACCAGGCCGGTAGGGGAGGGCAGTTAGGGGCAATCGGGCTGGCAGGGGAGCAGTTAGGCATCAATCAGGCTGGCAGGGGAGTGGTTGGGGGTGATCAGGCTGGCAGGCAGAAGTGGTTAGGAGCAATCAGGAAGGCAGGCAGGCGAGCAGTTGGGAGCCAGCAGTTCTGGATTGTGAGAGGGATGTCCGATTGCCCGTTTAGGCCCGATCCCGGTAGGATCGGGCCTAAACGGGCAATTGTACATCCCTCAAGGGGTCCCAGTTTGGAGAGGGTGCAGGCTGGTCTGAGGGACACACACCTCTGTGCACGAATTTCGTGCACTGGGCCTCTAATAATAATAATAATAATAATAATAATAATAATAATAATAATGCAGCCCTATGACCGAATCCCCACATAACAGGGCATTCACCAAGCCTCCCTCACTGCAGGCTATGTTAGCACAGCCCTGCTGCAGTATGAGAAAGGGATCGCTCCTCCCATTTGTTGTGACCTGCTGCGATGATGAGCTCCCATCTCAGTCTCCCTTCTTGGTCAAGTGCCAGGCTTCATGTTGTAGCAGGAAACATCACAGTCAGCCCGGGGATGGAAACCCTAAGACAGTTCTTTCACATGCTTAAGTCTAAGTTTCTTCTCCTTTAGCAGGTGGTAATCCCCATGTTGAAGGACTCTGAATGGTGTCCGTGAGCTCCCACACAGAGCCGCAACCAGGCCCGCAGGGTCTGCCGTGCAGGGGTTTCGAGGGGTGATGGTCAGCTGGGTGGGTGTGGGCGGCACAGCGACAGCCACCCCTGCCTGACCCAGGCCGGCATGCGGGGCTGGGGTGCTGGCTGGACAGGGTCCATGCGCAGGCTCTCCCCACAGCATCCGCGTGGGCTGCCACAAGCTCATCAACCACCACGTCTTCACCAACCTCATCCTCGTCTTCATCATGCTGAGCAGCGCGTCTCTGGCCGCCGAGGACCCCATCCGCAGCCACTCCTTCAGGAACACTGTAAGCCACTGAGCGGGCGAGGACAGGAGGGTGGGGTTCCTGGGTCGTCGCTGGCCTCTCCTATCACCCGCAGAGCCTGGGAGGCCCGAGGGGCTTAAAGCTAGAGTAGGCATCACGTTGCCCTGCAGGCACTTCACAGTTCCCACTTGTAAGTACCAAACCTTTCCTGAATCGTGTACTTTAAACTTCATTTTAAATAACTTGTATATTCAGGGACCCCGCTTCTCTTCCTCTTCATTCCTGGCCGCCAATATTCTGGTCCCTCTTTCCTCCCACGGCCTAATTCTCATGCGTGCCTGCTTGGATACCTCTGCCGAGTGGAAGACCCAGCAGGAGGGGAAGTAAAATTGAAACTAGGTGTGAGGCATGCCCAGGAGCTTTCTTAGGGCTGGTGGGGAAGACTTCTGTCCCCCAGGGATAGACATTCACGAAGCTACCTGGCTGGGTCACTGGGAGAAACACAAGTTAGGGAGGTGATGCAACGTGGAGTTGAGTGGTTCTGTGGAGAGGAAGGTGGGGCAGGAGGTGTTTTATGAAGAAAACTAGTAGAGAGTTAAGTTTTCTATCAATCAGTTTCATAGCGTAGGGGTAGCACCTTGCACTGTGTATGCTGGACAGCACTGTACCCAGACAGTTCTTGCCTAAGAAGTCCCAGCTTAGCAGGCAGCTGGTTCTGCTGAACATCCCAGCGTGAGACGGTTTGGAACCAGGACCTGCTGCCTCTCGGCCCTGATACCACAGCGCAGTTTCAGATGGAAACTCAGAAACCCTCCCAGGCGAGGGCGGCTGGCGTGAGCCGTCAGGTGTCGCTGCCATGCCTGTGTGGGACCTGTGTCTGCTCATGAGGTTTAGAGATTTGAGGATTAAGACCAGTCATCAGATCAGTGCCCCAGGATTTCGGTTGTGACCACCAACCCTCATGCGGTCTTTCCATTTCCAGACTCTTGGTTTGAAGCCTGGCAAAGCCAGCCTATCAGACTGATAAACACACATGCTGACAGGAAGATAAAGAACTTTCCTCCAAGGCACGTGCTGGTGCTGATGTAACGATAACAGCCCTGAGCTTGTCTTAATCTCTACATGCAAATGGAACAAAGGCCCGTGTAGTTGGGTTCCATGATAAAAATGAGACCCACGGGAAAAATACCATCACACGGCAGACTAGGTCCGGAGCTAGTCTGGAACACAGACTGACGGAGAATTAATTTACATCGGGGCCTCATAGTCTCATTTTTTATTGTAATTACTTGCCCATGAGTTTATTTCCCTGCTGCTTTCCCCAAGAATACTCTTTTTAAATAGATGTACCTATGTGTATGTGCATTGCTTTTTAAAGCAGTTTGTTTGTTTTGTGTGGTAAGAACATTTAACATGAGGGCTACCCTTTTAACCACATTTTGAGTGTACAGACAGTATTCGTAGTGATGGGCATTGTATGACTGACACTATTGGACAGCTCCCCACGTCCACTCCCTAGCCCCTGACCACCTCCATTCCACTTTCTGTCTGTGGATTTGATGACTTTATCTCATGGAATTGCAATCCTACAGTACTTTTTGTTTTGTTTTGCTTTTGAACTCAGCCGAGTTATCAGTGAAAAGGAGAAAGGAGGCCGGGTGGATCTGAGAGCGCTGACCCTCAGGCGTGGGCAGCAGTGTTTTTCTTGGCCGCCCAGGTGCTGTCAGCAGTAAAGTCCTGCTGTGACCATGGAGGGAATGAGGAGGAGGGGCAGAAGCCTGTAGTGGGTGAAATGCTTTGCATGGCCTGGCCAGAAACACAGATATGCAAAGTTTATACATTCAGAAATGGAAGCCCTTTGGATAATGAATACCCTCTGAGAAGAGAACTTAACCTCGAGCTGAGGAGAGCTGGCCTTTGGGGCAGAGGTCCTCACCTTATTGTAACAGAGAGCAAAGGCCTCCCTGGGGTGGACCCCGCACTTCAGCAGCAGAGCCCGTGGCTCTCGGCTAGCATTCCGCAGGCCTCGCTCCGTGCTCCACAATGTCAGGACTGGCTTCGTGGCCTGTGCCCTCCCCAGTATCCTAATCTGTTAAATGAAAGGAGTACCTGGGTTGTTACCAGACTCCCTTCCAAAGCTGATCTGTTCAGTTCTTAGACCACAGTTGTCATGACAGTAAGTAGCTGAGACGGCTGCTTCTCTTGGTGGTCTCCACTGTCTCCTGGTGGCTGAGGTCCCCGCGAGCAGCCTTTCTTCAGTGGCTTTCAGACCTTTTGCTGCAGCCCACCTGCCCCTCTCTCATCCTCCACGGCTCTGAGAAAGGCAGAGACCCCAGAAGGGGCAAGCCAGTTGGAGAATAGATGGTATTTTCAAGAATATTGACAAAGTAGCCTGGACTGATGATTTGTAACTGGGTCATCTGTTCTTGGGGTGGGCGAGGTTAAAAAGCAGTGTTGGGAGAGAGAGGGCTCAATGCAGAACAGGGTGGTGAGTAAAACTTCCCTGAGGGCTTACCCAGCCCCACACATCAGGGTGCGGTGGGGTGGGGCGGGGGGGGGGGGGCTACTTCCCTGAGGAAATGCGCTGGCATTGGAGGGGACTTGAGGAAGCTTCTGGCCCCTTTTGATGCCCCTTGAATCATTATTTACATTTCTCCACCAATCTAAAGCTCAACTGGATGGCAACATATTTCATTCAGCCAAAGATGCAGTTAAAAATTCAAGATGTGTGTAAGACTCTAATTTACCTGGTGCCACGAGTAATTTGTCAATGTGGTGCTTTGATGAGAAAGGGTTATTAATAAAGTACTTTTAGAAATGAGTCTCTGTCTGAGACGTGAGACTTGGGAGGGTGAGCAGGAGTGGCTGAGGAGGTAAGTATTTCCAGGTGCTCTTTGTCCATCATCCAGAGGAGCAGTGACTGGCCCGGGTGGGGCATGTGTGAGCATCGCTACACTTGCCTCCAGAGAGACAGGCTTATCCTGGGAGGGCCTCCGACTGCAGGTGGGAGTCCACCCGTGGGCGTATGGCTGTGGGGCCTATCTGGGTGCCTTTTTCTCATTTCGTTGTTATGCCTTTCAGATACTGGGTTACTTTGACTATGCTTTCACAGCCATCTTTACTGTTGAAATCCTGTTAAAGGTAATGGCTTTTTCATTGATCCTCACCTACTCTAGCGCAGCTGTAGCAATAATAGTTTCACTTCTCTGTTTGCTTTCCAGATGCTAGGTTATGCAGACTATGTCTTCACAGCTGCTTTTGCATTTGAGATTGTTTTGAAGGTAACAGGTTCCGCAGGGTGTGTGTAAGGGGCCTGCTCCTGCGTGTGACACACCACAAAGCAGCGTAAAGTGCTTTGGACTATTTTTGTGTTCTGTTTTTTTTTTCTTGTCATCTGTGACCAAGCTTATACTTTTTTTTTTTTTTTTTTTTTAATCAGAGGATTTTTCCCCCTGAAACTTCAACCTGTTTTTGCTCTTTCTTTTTAACCCTTGATGCATGTAGGACTTACTGTGGCTTCATGATAGTGATTGGAAATGATGCGTTGTTCTTTTTTTATATCCTCTGAACTGTGTCAACTGATAACAGACACATCACTATGTGTGAACTTTCTCCCACCCTTCCTGACATCAGAGTCGGAGGAAATGCATTTATCCCGTGAAGGGCATGGATCTCTTCTCGTTTCTTTGACTGAATTATGATCCAGTGGCCTAAAAATAGTAACAGCACTATTTTCTTGCAACAGGATTTGCAAGATAACTTGAATCTGTTTGTGTTAAGATATTTTATATCTGTTTTAATGGATGGGCTTACATTTACACAAACAAAAGGAGCACCTTTTGGCCAGGGTGCCCTAAATGTACTGCCCATGCATGAGCTAACAGGTGCCATTGCTGCATGCGGTTTGTGTACTGAGGGTGAGAGCCACCTGGGGCCTGGAGACCAACCGCAGAGAGCCCAGCACCCCCTGCCCCCAACTCTCGAAATGGTGTGGGTCCTAGCAATCCTGGATAACGTGGCCTCCTGTGACAACTGTCAGAGCAAATCATCTCCCCGTGGGGAGATGAGCTGGGAAATGAGGAATTTTAACCACAGTTTTCTTTAAACCATTTTGAGGTTTTTTTTGTGGGTTCATCTCGGGGGAAAAAATGTATTTTATGTTAGCCTACTGTGGAACTTGGGCTCTTTACAAAATCTTCTGTAAAATGAAACCTCAATTAACATGGCTCGGGAATGGGGTATTTATTTTCTTTCTATTATTATTACTTGGCAATGAAAACATTAGCGCAACACCAACTAACAACTAACCTCTGTGTAAACATTAGTTAAAAATCTAAACATCTTAGATCATTTTCTTGCCTTGAAGCCAGTGAATTTGGTTGTCAGTTCTAAGTCAGACCCGTGCCCGGGTCCGTGAGCAGATTCTAACAGTGGTCTCCACGGTAAGGAACACAGAGGCTCAAGGCAGTGGGTGGGCGTGGGGTGAAGGGCACTCACCCAACCTCTGCTTGATCCCAGCTGCTTTAAAAAAAAAATTTCCCTTCTCTTCCTCAAACCAAATGGGGAAATGTTCTACTTAGTCTGTTAGCCTGGTTAATTGAGGTTATTTTATTTTCCACGTGTCTTAGTTGTTAAATGAATATAGTTACTTTCCGGCTTTGGGGCAAATGAAATACAGGTTTATTTAAAAGAAAAAAAATAGTGTTTTTCGATTTCTGTATATTTACCTCAGTGACACAAATCTTCCACGTCATTCATCATTTTGAAAGTATTAAGCTAAAACAAGGATTCAGAAAATGGAAATTTGCCAAGAAGCATCCGACATATGAAATGGTGGTTTCTGGTGGCCTTGTGTAAATTTGGAAGGCTTTTTGGTTATTTGGTTTATCGCATGAAATTGCCATTTTTGTAAGTCAGGAAAGGTTGAGTGTTGGCAATTTCATATGGTCCAATTTTATTAGTTCCCAACTCTGTCTCTCCTCTCCTACACTTATCTTAGTCTTCCCCACTCTTTTATTTATTTATTTATTTATTTATTTACTGTACAAACAGTGAATTCTTTGTGTTTTGCTGTTTCCATTCTGGGGAACTTCCTCACCCAACTCCTTTCCCATCACCAGTAAGAGCCTCACTGGAGCACCCACGATGTGGGCTCCAGGTGCTCGTGGCCTGTGACTAGAGAGCAGTGGGATGACTTAGGTGAGATGCGCGTGACGCTTCCTAGCCACACCTTCTCCACCTAGAGAACTGAGTGGGAAGAGCTGGTTAAAGTGGGTGTACCACTAAGGACCGTTAGGGGCAGATAGGGGCCTCCCTGGGAAATTACTGGTTTCTGTGTAGACAGAGCCAGTGAGTACTGGACCCCAGCACTTTTTTAAAAATATTTTTATTGATTTTAGAGAGAGGGAGAGAGAGGAACATTGTTGAGAGAGAAACATTGATCAGCTGTCTCCTGCACAAGCCTGCAACCCAGGCATGTGCCCTGACCGGGAATTGAACCAGTGACCTCTTGGTTCATGGGTAGAAGCTCAACCACTGAGCCACATCGGCCAGGCCCCAGCGCTTTGTCCAGCCCCTGGGTTGGGAACAGTGTAGGCTCTCCTGGAGCTGCATTGTGTGGGGAAGCCAAGTTGTCTGAGCAGCAAGTATGGTCATGTGGACTCTCTCCTGAGACAGGCTCTCTGGACATGCCAATGTTGTTCATGTTTGAAATTTGTTGTTACTGTAATAAAGTCTAAATTGTTCTCTTCTTTTAATATGTCCCCAAAGTGAGCTTCCCTTTTTCCATTTTTGAACAAATTACTCAGGTGCTCAGCCCTGTTGGCTTGCATTTCTGGCTTCATAACGCACACTTGTTAGTAAAGATAGCCTGTACTCCAGGCGTTGTAAAGAGCCCAGGTTTCTCTTCCTCGGGGGAGAAAAACCAGTCCACTCACCCAGATTCTGCCCATAGATGACGACCTTTGGAGCTTTCCTCCACAAAGGGGCCTTCTGCCGGAACTACTTCAACTTGCTGGACATGTTGGTCGTCGGGGTGTCTCTGGTGTCCTTTGGGATCCAGTAAGTATTTCGGGGTGTGGGTGCATATACACCAGGACTGCTGGACAGGATGGTTTACATGAGGAATTTTAACATGATTCGTAAAGGCTGGGCATCATTTTAATAATCACATTTAGGTACCTGGCAAAGCACTGGGTACCTAGGCCAGAAAGCACTGGGCAGTCCCTGCTTTCTCGTGTTTCTCTTTTCCTTTCTGTGCCCATTGCTAGCTTGGACTTATTGCTCTCTGCGATATTTGTTTTCAACAGAGAGGGAAAGAAGCCAAGTTCTAGTTCAAAGCATTTTATCCAGCTTCCTCCAGGGCTGGCCCCAGGACCTTGAGGGCATCCTCTTACTTCCCATCTGTATGGGAGGGACTTGGACCAAGTGGCTTCTTGGAGCCCTTTCTACTTTGGGTAGTGAAGGTTCCCTTGATCTCCAGGACATATGACCCTTTTCTTTTGCCCTCCAAAATTTTCAGCTAGGAGGGGCCTGAGACTGCAAGTCAGGGCCCCAGGTTCTCTTCATGGCATTTAGAGATTTCTGGTGGGAAATAGCCCGAGCTGCACCCTGCTTGCCTGCCACACCCGGGAGCTCCAGTGGGAGCACCTAGGGGTGGCCCTGCTTTCCTGTGGACTACTAAGCACCACTGCTCAGTGCTGACCATCAGTGTTTCCTCCATGCGAGCATGCATGCCAGGCTCTGGGCTAAAGGTGAATGGAGAAGCTCTGTCTCCTCAGAAGATGAAGGACCCCCACCTGAAACAGCCCGCTAGGGCAGCGGTCGCCAACCGGTGGTCTATGGACGACTGGTGGTCCGTGAGGTCCGAAAGGTTGGCGACCGCTGCTCTAGGGGAGTAGTCCCCCTCACCTCCCACCACCGCCCAGGGGCAGGGAGCCATGTAGCCGTTAGCTTGGAAGGACATTCTAACCAGTATCTTTGCAGCTTTTATAAACTCCTGGCTGTGCCTTCACTCTCCAGCTGCAGTCCTTGCCCACTGCCTTCCGAGCAGGTGCTCGGGCCACACCCAGCCACCTGCCCTGCTAAGTGAGCTGCACTCTCTCATACAGGACCTGCCCACCTGGCACTCTCTGGGCCTGCAGCCCCTTCCCCCTCTGTCTAGCTAACCCTCACTCTCCCTGGACTCACCTGGATATCACCTCCCTAGGGGGCCTTCCCAAGCTCCCCAAGGTGACACTCCCCTCATGACATCCCCTGTGTTGTCACGCCTGCCCCATGAGGTTGCAATTTCCCATCTCACTCATCAAGTAGTGGACTCCTTGAAGGCCAGCAAAACCCAGCACCAAAGCAGGGGTCCAAAGTTAGAAAAAACACACACCAAATAAAACAGAAGCCCAAAAGCCAAGTACTACCTAGCATTTACACCCCCTGAAAATAACAAAGCAGATTTCATCAGTCCTGTCTCTGCCGAGGCCAGCTGTGCAGCTGACTTGGCCACTGTGCATGGGCCTGGCCGAGGAGGGTCCATGGGTTGTACCATGCTCATCTGTGAGTCTCAGGGAGAGGTTAGCTCAGCTCCACACGGGACCCAGCACACTGTGTAGTGGTAGTAAAGTGAGAGCCAAGTGTAGAAACGGTCTCCGTGTTTTATCCAACTCTAATGCACTCTGCTTTCTTTCCTCCATTTCTCCCCTTAGATCCAGTGCCATCTCCGTTGTGAAGATTCTCAGGGTCTTAAGGGTCCTGAGGCCACTCAGGGCCATCAACAGAGCAAAAGGACTTAAGGTTTGGGCCTCTCCCCCGCAGACTGGGCTTGCTTCAGCAGGGTTAGCTCTAATTACTGACTTTGCTGGGCTAGTGCTGGGCTGAGGCCTGATGGATTTTAAAGTGGGTTCACATTTGAAAAGGACATTTCTACCCAGTGGAGCTTCCTCTGTCAAACCTGATACCATTTTTAACTATTATGATTTTCTTTAATTTTACTTAAAATATTTTCTTTATGTAATTACTCTTCATTTATTACTTTTATATTATTAATGTTGTTTACTTTGGTCTTTAAATCTATTCTTATGCAGGTTGTACAAAAGAGGGTTTATGTTTTCCCAAGTTGTTTTATGGGGTGGGAAGTCCTGTGGGCCTGTGTGCCAGGCAGTGCCGTCCCCACCCCCACCGTGGCAGGAAACCAAGGTGGGACCCATTACAAGGTGCTCTTCCCAGGCAGCCATGTGGATGCACCGGGGCTAACTCCCCACAAAGTCAGGAAATCATATGCAGATGCACAGACACAAACAGTCTTGGCTGGTATTAGTCTCCCTTTCATCCCCTCCCTGCTCTCTCCCCGCAGCACGTCGTTCAGTGCGTTTTTGTGGCCATCCGGACAATCGGCAACATCATGATCGTCACCACCCTTCTGCAGTTCATGTTTGCCTGCATCGGGGTCCAGTTGTTCAAGGTACAGGACGTGCCTTGGGGCACGAGGCCCGGATGATCTCTTCAGGGGCAAGCTTGCGTTTGACTCTCTGTGTCTGTTTTGTACTCAGGGAAAGTTCTATCGCTGCACAGATGAAGCCAAAAGTAACCCTGAGGAATGCAGGTGAATGTCCCGCACACAGGAGTGGGAAATTGGGAAGAACAAATGGAAGACTTGCAGGATTTGCCTGTGCTGGCATTTCAAAAGGCGTGGGTTCCATGAGGCCCATGTGCTCAGCCCACGGCTGCAGCGATGGAGGGTTTCTGGGTTTTGTTTGTTTGAGGTGAAATTCACATCACATGAAGTTAGCCATTTTAAATCATACAATTCAGTGGCATTTAGCACAATCCCTTTGTGGTGTAAGCACCACCTCTATCTAGTTCCAAAGCTTTCCATCACCTCAAAACAATGGATAGATGGCCTTTGATGTTTGGTATAGACCAGCCGTGGGCAAACTACGGCCCGCGGGCCGGATCCGGCCCCTTCGGCTGTTCTATCCGGCCCGCGGAGCCGAAAGAGCGGAGTGTTCTCTTGCTCTCCCCTCTGCTCCTTTACTTTGAATTTATATTAGTTCACACAAACACTCCATCCATACTTTTGTTCCGGCCCTCTGGTCCAGTTTAAGAACCCATTGTGGCCCTCGAGTCAAAAAGTTTGCCCACCCCTGGTATAGACTCTACAAACTAGAGGGGAGGGGACTAAACCCTAAAATAACAATTGAAGTGCCACAGAAAGCTCACCCTGCAGCAAGCATGTCAAACTCAAAGGCTAACATGGGCCAAGTAATTGAGGCACACGGCCTGCGGGCCGTGAGTTTGACATGCTTGCCCTATAGCCACATAGGTAATTTTTCCTCAAACCAAAGCTCAAAGCTCAACTCCCTGGAATTCAGGTGCTGGCTGCCATCTTCTGATAGAGGTTTCCTGCCACCCACAGTTTGGCCATATTTCCATTCACAAGAATGGGCAGAGGTGAGATAAGGTGGGAAACACTCATGCCTCTTATCCCAAGCCGTGCAAAAGAATGTGAAGGCAGACGCAGAAACCGTGGCCTAAAGTCTAAGATTGTGCAGAAGTCCCTGTGTCCCCAACCTTTGACAATGTCCCCAAGTGAGGTCCAACTGCCTGCACTGGTTTGGGGTTTCTTTTTAGCAAAAGGTGCAGTCAGAGAGCACCGATGTAATGCGACTGGCTCTACCCGTCCAGGGGCACCATGTCTGTAGGCTGGGGGTGGAGGGCGCCCCCTGGAGTTGAGCAGCTCAGCAACAGTGTGAAGTCACCTTCCCTTCCCCCTCTAAGCCTCTGCTTCCTCATCTGTAAAATAAAGACATCGACTCCTTCCAGAAATTAAATTCTATGAGAAATATTGTGTGTCAGAAATTATAGAATCTTGGGGGAAAAACTGGGGACATTGTTGGTTTAAAAAGAAGGAATTCAATTAAAGCTAAAATGCAGATTAAGAGGATGCCTGGGCTGGCTTCCAGAGCTTAAGGAATTCTCCAAGGCCAAAGCTTTTGGTTCTTCAGTGTACACGCTGAGCCCAGTGCATATGAGAAATGCTTATTGTTTGGTAGTTTTCATTTGTTATCCGGCATATGCCGGTGGCTGCCTAGTTGCTCTGGAGAATACTCATTAAGCTAGTAGTTTCTTGATGGTTATGTGAGCTGGAGAGGAGATTGAATACAGGCCAGGAGGAGAAACACAGGCAGTGCCATGCTCAGGTTAGTGGCCTGGCTGGCAGACCAAACGTGCCTGTGCCTGCAGTGTGGGGATGGGGCAGCCATGACCGATTTCACATCATGCCAAGATGACCCACATTTCTTTTCCTCCCTAGGGGGCTTTTCATCCTCTACAAGGATGGGGAGGTTGATAACCCTGTGGTCCGTGAGAGGATCTGGCAAAATAGCGATTTTAATTTTGACAATGTCCTTTCTGCTATGATGGCGCTGTTCACCGTCTCCACATTCGAGGGCTGGCCTGAGTAAGTACAGAGGGACGTCCACAGGGAGGCGCCTCCTGCCTTGGGGCACTCCAGCCAATTTTTCTCTCCTGAGTGAGTCCTGCTTTTCTCTGCAGTTGCAAGCTTTCCCTATGACTTTTAAACTTTGGGCCACTTGCCCCTCTGTCTGATTAGACAAAGGATTAATCTTTGTGGCCAGCCTTCAGGACTCTTGGATTTGGGGGGCCAGGGGAGGGGGCATAGGTCTTAGGAAGGGGCTCATCTCAGCTGGCTCGTGGGGAGCAGCTCTGGATGGAAATGGGGAGCCCTCAGACGCATTTGTTTTTCATGCCAACTCCCATTGGTAGCCATGTCAGTAAAGCTGCGATTACACTAAATAGGGTCTTGATAATGTCCCAAGCCATTCATCCACCCATCCACCCAGCCATCCATCCATCCATCCATCCCTAGTACTAATATGTGCCAGGCGTTGATGACTGCCATTGTGCCATGTCTTTCACTGAGGCACTCACTTGCTCATTCATAAAATGTGCTTTTGGTACCAGCTCCAGGTGACATGTTTTGCTAGGCACCTTGGAAAAAACAGTTGTCTCGATATGGGTTCCTCCAAAATGCAATTAGTGTGTCAGGTGATCAAACCAGGCAGGAGAGTCTGGTATGTCACAGACGTGCAGAATAGGGTCCTGAAGAATGGCTAGAGTAAGAAAAGCAGGAAGAAGGAAGGAGGTGGAATACAAAAGGAGAGTCTATTGTACCTTTCCTACTCTTCTGCTCTCTGCTGCCCCACCCCACCTCTAGCTCCTGCCACCAGAGCATAGGTGCGTAGAAGGAGTCCTGAATGTCAAGTTCCCAGGCCTAGAGGGACTGCAAAAGGTGGACAGGCTGGTCTTCTCAGGCTGGCAGACCCTCTGGATGCACGAGAGAGCCAGGGAGCTCTATAGGAGAGCATGTAGGGAAAGGTTGGCTGGGTGGGGCTGTTCATTAGGGAACTGGTACTGAGGATAGAAGAGGTGCTGAGTAAGATCTTTTACTCTACGGAGGTTTTGAGTCTCAGGTTTCGAACATTGTGCTTTAGCAAATCATGGGGGCAGCTGAGGGGAAATGGACAAGGTTGGGACTTGGAGCCGAGAGGAGCTGGGCTCAACTCCGGGTCTGCCCCCGAGGAGTGTGACCCTGGGCACTGAGATCCCTCTCTGAGCTCCCATAAGATGGGGTGACAGTGATGCCCTCCTTTGCAGATGGATGTGAAGGTGTGTAGCACACCACCCCTGGGTGCTCTGGAAGTGTTGACTCTGCATCAGAATGGGGCTGAATTTAACTTGGGGGCCTTATAGTAATGTCCCCTCTTCCTGTTGAGTTCTGCTGGGCCTGTATTTACCGTAATTCAGTGTGTATTTCAGCTTGGGGAAGCTCTCTGAGTTCTTTGGAAATCCATGGTTGCTCGCTATTGTCTTTGTCAGTGTGCAGTTTTCAGTTCAACCAGTGCCTACTTGAGATGTTCCTCATCTTCTACCTGGCAATAGGAAGGAGTGTGATTGAATATTTGTGAAATCTTTTGTTTTTCATTCCTCCAAGCATCAATCACAAATATATCCCAGCTGCCCCCACCTGGGTGCTGGGCTGACTGGGCCTCACGCTAAGGAGGGTGCCTCAGAACCCACCTGTGTGTAGGGGCCTTAAGGCGGGGGCTCCAATGAGGGGTCTGACCATCAGAGCCATGGGGACATGCCGAAGAGGAACACCCTGGGAAGGCAGTGGGGTTGGGCTCCCGGACTGGGTGGGGCTGTTGTGCTCATTGGGACCTTCTGCTCTCCAGGTTGCTGTACAAAGCCATCGACTCGAATGGAGAGAATGTGGGCCCGATCTACAACTACCGCGTAGAAATCTCCATCTTCTTCATCATCTACATCATCATTGTCGCTTTCTTCATGATGAACATCTTCGTGGGTTTCGTCATTGTCACGTTCCAGGAGCAGGGAGAAAAAGAGTATAAGAACTGTGAGCTGGACAAAAATCAGGTTAAAGTCACACACTGTTTGGGCTTCCGTCCCTCGAGCAGGAGAGGGATTACTTCTCTGTTGATGATTTCCCCATACACAGAGGAAGGTGCTGCCTGTGTGTGTCCCTCGGCTTTGGGCCCTGCTCAGAGCACACCCATGGCCAGTCTGAGTCATTGCTGTTGAAAGTGAGGTTCTCAGATTCAGACTTGACTTTGTCATTGTGGGATCCACCCCCAGACCTGGGCCACCTCTGTGGTCACGACCCACCAGTGACAGCTCTCAGTGTCATCTGGTGGTGTGGCCAGGGGCCAGAAGGCACCAGTGATGCTCCCAGAGCTTCTAACTACAGTCTTTTATCTCCTCAACCTCAGCACTGTTGGCATTTCAGGCCGAGAGTTATTGCTATGCTTTGTAGCATGTTTAGCAGCATCCCTGGCCTCTACTTGCTAGATTCCAGTAGCATGCCCCAACCCCTGTTTTGGTGACAACCGCAAACATCTCCAGATGTTGCCAGATGCCTCCTGGTTTAGAACCGTTGGCTTAGGAGGAAGTGTGCTATCACACCACAGGAAGAGGTGCTAACTTTAAACTTGGGACTAAGATCGCACTGGCATCAATCTCTCGTTATCTAGCACCTTGTTTTAACCAACTCAATAGAAGCAGGGGCCTTGGCTCTGATTGTGTGATGGTGCGAGGGAGCCAAGTAGCCTGCATGTGGTCTCCCTGTACCTGCTCTGGGACTGTGGGTGCATCCCCGATCCCCTCTGTGTCTGCTCCTTTATGTCTCAGTTCAGGAGTTGCCTGTAGAGGCCCCTTTCAGCTGTAAAAAATTGTGAGCTGGAGATGCTGCTCTGGGAGTTTCCCCGGGTCCTCTATCATTGGCATCTTGGTTTGATGATGACAGAGTGAGCAAGAATAGTCTACCATCCTGGGCTCCCTGGGGGAAGTGGCTGTGGTGAGGCAGTCTGTCTGTCTCGGCTGCAGCCATGACCACTGGGGGACATGTGATGACAGTGCTGGCTTGGTTTCTAAGAAGCTGTTGCTTTGAGTTGTCAGGACATCTCTGCAGATTCCACAGTGACAGTCAGAGGGAGGCCTGGCCCCACTCTTCACCCTCAGCCAGGCAGCACCAGAGCCGAAATTATGTCACCACCAAGGTCCAGAGCAGACACAGATTGCGGGTGGAGGGGGTCCCCTGGAGTCACTGTGTGAGGTCATAGCAGGGCCAGGGCCTAGACAGGAGGGAGCCTGTCTGAAGTCAGAACTGAGTCCAAGCAGAAGAATGGAAGTAGGTCTGGGCCAAGTTGCCAGCAAGGCCTGATGCCGAGCTGTGGGGGCTGGAGGCTCACTGCAATGGGTGGACCAGTCTCAGCCCCAGAGTGAGTGGGGAGGCCATCGTTACTGACCCAGAGGTCTGAGAACGGCAAGCCCCTGAGCCTCAAACACTTGCAGATGGACACACAGCTAGCTCATCATTAGTCACTCACAGTTAACACACTCAGTCCTGAGAGATGACTTGCATGGGTCCATCCTGGAGCAGCTGTGAGGCTCCAGTCTCAGGCAGTGAACCAGCCCATTGGGTTCTTGGGGATGTCTGTGCCTCTTGTGACCTGGTCTCCTCTCCTGGAGGGGAGCGTGGGCAGGAGAACTGCAGGTCTAACCCGCTGGCGTAGACAACGGCAGGAACGAGAATTGGGGCAAGGCCACGCTTGTGCACCGTGCAACCTCGGGCGGGCCATTCACAACTCTGGGCTCAGTTGTGGGTTGTTTGTTTGTTTTGGTTAATCCTCACTAGAGGATATTTTTTCCATTGATTTTAGAGAGAGTGGAAGGGAGGGGGAGGAGAAAGAGAGAGAAACATGGATGTGAGAGAGACATCAATTGGTTGCCTCCCCAAGCTCCCCAACTGGGATGGGAACCTGCAACCCAGGTATGTACCCTTGACCCGAATTGAACCCACAACCCTTCAGTTCCCAAGCTGATGCTCTGACCACTGAACCATGCCAACCAGGGCTTGGCTCAGTTTTGTAATAAGTAAAATAGAAGCAGTCTGGGGGATCTGGGCACCCCCAGGGTGCTTTGACAATCAGATGAGGTGATGGACCTGGGGGCCCTTTGTCCCTGATGCAGAGTAGTGCCCACGGGAGCTGCCTAGTAGTTTTCCCCTGGATCCCGGGTCCCTCCCAGCAGGTGCTGCGCCGGCTCTTTCAGAGCAGGTGGGAGCTTCGTCCTCCCTCCGAGGACGGGCTCAGGACCCCTTGTTGCTCTTTTCTCCCATTGCAGCGTCAGTGTGTTGAATACGCCTTGAAAGCACGCCCCGTGCGGAGATACATCCCCAAAAACCCCTACCAGTACAAGTTCTGGTACGTGGTGAACTCCTCGCCTTTCGAATACATGATGTTTGTCCTCATCATGCTCAACACACTCTGCTTGGCCATGCAGGTAAAGATGTAGACGCGTGGAGATGGGGATCGTGTCTGGGCCTTCTGCACAGTCCGTGCCCCAGATGTGAGGGTGGAAGGCCAGCCTCTCACCAGAGAATGGGTTTGATTTCCGATGAGTCAGGGCTATAGTTTGGTCAGAGTCCGGTCTTGGCTAACTGTCGTCATGGTGGGAGTTTAAGATCGCTCTTTTAAGAGACTGTCTGTACAGCGTGGCCATAGGTTACATTTCCCTGGAGCCGGAGCATTCAATTCTGTAACCTTTACTGGGGCTCCTGGGGCCAGGGCATGGCTGAGGACTGACGCTCTGTGTGTGGAGTTGGACAGGCGGGTTCCAATCCTGCCTTGACTTGTCACGGTGCGGGGGAGGGGGGGCAACCTTGGGAAAGTTATTTACATCCCCGAGGCTGCTTTCTTTATTGCTAAAATGGGAAGTCCATCATGCCTGCATCAGATATAAAGTTTATGTTGGATAATTTATGCCAGGCACTTTGCTCTGGGCCTGTCACCCAGTGTTGAAAAACAACATACAAGTCACATTCCTGTCCTCAGGGAGCTCTCAGTGTGCGGTGGGGACCCTTCTGTTCATGGGGTAGTGAGTTTGTTCTGCATCACAGCTATTCCCTGCTCACATTGGGGGCAAGGAGTACAACTCACCTCAGTGGGGCACACTGGATTACAGTGTATTAACTTTTAATATAATTCTATATATTTAATATAAGCACTATAATTACTAGACTTAACAGTTAGACTTTCCAGTAGTTTATTGTCTAGTTGCATTATACAGTGGTTCTCAACCTTTCTAATGTCACGACCCTTTAATACAGTTCCTCATGTTGTGGTGACCCCCAACCATAAAATTATTTTCATTGCTACTTCATAACTGTAATTTTGCTACTGTTAATGAATTGTAATGTAAATATCTGTGTTTTCCGATGGTCTTAGGCTCTACAGCAGCAGTTCTCAACCTGTGGGTTGCAAACCATAGGTTGAGAACCGCTAGCAGGGTCGCCTAAGACCATCGGAAAACACAGATATTTACATTACAATTCATTAACAGTAGCAAAATTACAGTTATAAAGTAGAAACGAAAATAATTTTGTGGTTGGGGGTCACCACAACATGAGGAACTGTATTAAAGGGTCGCGGCATTAGAAAGGTTAAGAACCACTGCATTAGGATAAGAAGCAAAAACCAAGGTCTAGATTCAGTTTTCACACTGACTTTAAGAGCGTTAGCAAGCCAACTCCCAGTGTTGTCTGGAAAATGGGTCTAAAGACAGCCAGTTATAAATTTCCTAGCAACTTTCCTTCAATGTAAGAAATCTTTATGCATGAGAAGGACCATGTGCTGATGTAGGGGAAAGTGGGAAGTCAAGATAATACTGCCTTTTATTGAACATAGAACTAAATGGCATAAAGTTTATGCCTAAATAAGTCCTACCTTTATTCATGGACATTTGGGTGGATTCTGCATTGTGCCTGGGTCATGGCGCTGAGTGTGATCCCTGCCAGAAGGAGGGACGGGTTCCTTTTATCTTGAGCAGAGGCAATTGATGTCTTTCCCCTTCAGCATCCAATCATCCTCACCTTGCCAAGGCCCCCTGCACTTTGTGGAGAGAGCTTGTGACCTGACAGTGTCAGTGGAATCATTGGGGGAGGGTGCTGGCCTGTGGAGGGTGCCTGTGTCCCTAGAGGGCACTCGCCTACAGGGAGGAAGGGCTGGGGGCCTCCTTCTGCGAGCCTGGAAGGGGCCTCTGAGAGCTGTTCTTCCGTCTCCGTCCACAGCACTATGAACAGTCCAAGATGTTTAATGATGCCATGGACATTTTGAACATGGTCTTCACTGGGGTGTTCACTGTCGAGATGGTTTTGAAGGTCATTGCGTTTAAGCCTAAGGTGAGTTGCTGAAACCATTTCACAGAGGCTGTTGCTGAATCACCCTAGAAAAGCACCCGCTTCCTGTTAGTCTTGTGTCAGTGAATTATGCTGAATTGTTCTGGCCGCTAACTGGGTTATCACCTGCGAACATTAAAATCTGATTAGGGCATCTGTATACATATGGGACAATAAATCTGCAAAAACAAAACCTCATAAAAACAATTCTAAGAAGAGGAAGAAGGGAGGAGAGCATTAGGAATTGGTGGGATGGAGGTTGTTTTGAACCTACTTTCTGTTTCTAGAACAGCATTATCAGGTTGTCTTGGGGACACTTGCTTCGTTACTGGAGCACTTTCCCATAACCCATCAGAAAGAATTCGGCCCTGATTTTACTTCTAGATTTCTAGGAAAAAGACTTTGGTTTTGTGTGTTCTTGGTCTACAGCATCTTCTTCACCTTTTATGGAAACTTCTACCCGCTGCAGACCTCTCAGAGCCATACCATTTTCTTGTTTATTTAATTTAGAAACTTTTCACTTTAAGACAAAACAAGACATGAAATATGTTAAACTGTGTTGTCCAGTTCAGCATATTGTGTCTCCTTTGGGAGGGAGGAGATCCATCTCACATCCATCAGTATCTGTAGTATAACAGATAGGCAGATAGGACAGCGTCGAAGAGCACGCCCGGGTCTGGAGTCAAATCCCTGCTCGGCACCCGCTCATCGAACAAGTTCCTTAACTGCTAGATGCCTCCGTTTCTTCCACCATAAAGTGAAGACATGATGGTCCTGTGTCACAGGGTGCTGTGAGGAGGAAAGAATCCCTAGGTGTGCCATGCTTGGGCAAGTGGTACCAGGCTGTAGATGTGTCAGGTGGTCACAGGCTGTAGTACTGTGACTGTCACCACCACCACAACCAATCACCTTCAACCAACCATGTTCCCTTGTTCTAAAACCCTGGGCAGAGCAGCAATCCTGGCTGAGCTGTGGGATGTTTGACCCTCAGATCCTTTTCTAGCAAAACCCCAAACTGTCAGTCAGAGGATGACAAGCTCAGCGACCCAGTTATTGGTTCATCTGTATGGAAGGTACCTGGCAAAACTAATTTATCCTTGGATTATGAAATGATTTTATATACTCCTTACGTACATGGAATTCTAATTCAAAACTGTTCCTTTTTTTAAATTGAATTAATTTCTATGCAATCTTTGTCAGCTCTTTGTGGACCCAAAAGAAAGGACGCTAGTAAGTGACCAGTTGGGGCGATTGCAGTGGGGTCAGATTTGACACTTTATGCATGACCAGGTGTTACTTCCTGTGACTTGTCCATACCTACACACACAAACATTCCCTCCTTTTCCAAATTCATCTTAATTTCCTTTGGAGATTTTGGTTTACTTCCCTCTCACCTTTACTTCTTTGAATAATATTTGTCTGGACTGATGGAAGTTTGCAAAGTAACAACATCAGAAGTCCTTGAGAAATGCAACACGGATCATATCTATGGAGCATTTCCCAGATCCCCACACCACGTCTCCCCTCCCCTCGTTGGTGATTATGCTCTGAGGTTTCCAAAAGCTTGTTTGTTCTAGGCTGAGAAGGCCCACTTGCCCATGGCATGTGTGTGAGTGTGTGAGTGAGTGTGTATCAGTGTGTGTGTGCTTGTGTCATTGTATGTGTTTGTGAGTGTGAATGTGTGTGCATGTATGTGTGTATTTGTGTGTGTGTTTGTGTGAGTGTATATGTTTGAGTGAGTGTGTGTTTGTGTGAATTTGTGTGTGTGTGAGCGTGTGAGCGCGTACCCTGTAGCAGACCATTGCATCAAGGGTTTGTTGTACACTACTCTGCCCAGTAAATTGCTGATACCAAACCTGGGGTGCAGGAGGAGTTCAGTGGCCTAACAGACTGGAGTACTAAGGGAAAATTTATAATCAGTACTGATCAACCAGAGTTTTAAAATGAGTGATTTCCGCTAGACATTGTGCTGCTTTGTAGTTTTACTTAGTAAGGTATTTTCATAGCATAAGACAACCTCAGGTTGCAATTGAGAAAGTTTGTCACAGAGATAACAGTCTCTCTGTGCTTGGGGGAGCTCTGTCACTGGGTCACCAAAGTAAGGGGAGAAGGCTTTATGCTGCTTTGTGCCTGGAGAGCGGCGGACAATCAGTTCACCAAGTTACATGCAAAGCTCTGCCTAGAGCACTCCCTGGCTTATCCTCATCTTCCCTTCATTGTTAACATCCAGCCCCCTCGAGTCAGCCTGCACAGGCACGTGGTGAGGTGAGGGCCCTCCTTCCTGGGCTCAGGGACCCTGTGAGAGGCTGCAGGTGGAAGATTCTTTGAGGAGATGGCCACATGAAATGGAGGAGAGGGAAACCTGGCCCATCAGTCTCATAGGAAAGTATCTCGTAGGAGGAGCTTTGTAACAGGGACTCCACAGTGAGGGCCACACCTTACAGGGGTCCTCAAACTACGGCCCGCGGGTCACATGCGGCCCGCCGAGGACATTTATCCAGCCCGCCCGGTGCTGCTACCTGTCCTGCTTAGCAGCCGATTCGTCCCGGGCCCGCAGTGCGCATAGGAATTTGTTCATAGTTTTTTTTTTAACTATAGTCTGGCCCTCCAACGGTCTGAGGGACAGTGAACTGGCCCCCTGTTTAAAAAGTTTGAGGACCCCTGTTAGAAGAACTTCAGCATCTCTGTCAGCGCTGCCTGGGTCACAGCTGTTTGTCATTCAGATACAGGCAGTGAGTTGGACAAAACCTTTCCTGGTAGATGTAGGAGGAAAGGTTAAAGCAAATCGAGAGACCTGACCCTGGGGACTTCTTTCCTATTCAGACACTGACGGAGAAATGGGGCCTCTTGAGAGAGAGCTCAGTGAGAGGGACATGGTCCCAGGACCATGAGCCACAAGCAGGAAGGGCTGAGGTGGGCAGACAGTAGGAAACCCAGAGCTGGGGGCTTCCTGGTGGGGAGGCAGGCTTACTGGGTGGGCAGAGTTGATTTGGTGAGGTAAGAGTGCAAGGCCTGGGGTGGGGCGGGAGCCAGGTGAAGGGGGCGATAGGGAGAAAATAAGGGACATCTGTAATACTCTCAACAATAAAAATAAATTTAAAAAAAAAGAGTGCAAGGTGGTGAGAAGCCACAGAGCCAAGGATTAGGGTAGCAATTTTCAACTGGTGTGCCACAAGAATTTTTAAAACTTGCAGTACCCGACTGTTTAGTCAGGAGCACTGACCTCTTTCCCTTAGATTGTAAATAAAACAATGACAACAGCCAGCACAGCAGTAGCGGTCCAGTGTGAATGATCAAAATTATCCCTCTATTTTTAATTTTGGTGTGCTGCAGAATTTTAATAATTAGTTTATGTGTGCCATGAGGTGACAAATGTTAAAAATGATGGATCAGGGCAAAGCAAGCAGGCTGTTTAGTGTGTTGTGTCAGCTTCCAAGGGAAACCCACCTGCCAGGCATTGACCTCATGCACTTCAGGTTTTGCTGTTGACTTGGAGTTGACCTTGGAGTGCCCTAGGGTTTTGAGTGAGCAACAAGCCACGTTCCCCTGGCCTTGCCCTCCAGTGTTCCTCGGGAAGCCCCTGGAATTCTCTGACGAATTCTCTTGTTCCAAGGAGGGGGATAAAGGGCCTTCTCCAAAGTACTGGCTCCCACAGGTAAAAAGAACAGGTCACGTTCATCTGAGGCTCCCTCTTTGTGCTTCTAGATGTCACCCACCTGCTGTTTGGTCCAGTACGTGTTCCAGACAGGTTGCCTGCCTTGGTCATGGGCTTATTCCCAGAGAGCCACATGTTGTTCCCAAGTCTTAGGTGATAAAGTATTTTGATCTTGCTTCTACCTCAAAAAGGGCTAATTTACATGCCTAGCCAATTGGGCTTGGCAAGAGTAAAGAGTAGTTAGGTGGGGGAAAGAAGTGAGTTTTAGTGCTGTCCATGTGCTTCTGCGCAGATCTAACGCACAGCGGACACCAGGCATCTGGTCCCATCAGCCTCCCAGGATGGCAGTCCCTACCCCAGGGTCCCCACCCCAGGGTCCCCACCCCAGGGTCCCCACCCTAGGGTCCCAGCAGGCGTGGGGCTCATTAAGAAAACCTTAGCAATCTTCCTAGTGGACGTTCTCCACCTCTTGGGAAAAGAATTTGATGCTGTCTTTTCAGTTCTTCAGGGATCACATATAATTGAAGGTGATTTATTTTAATGCCAAATAACAGTCCATTCTCATTCTCCTTAACTAGAACTCTCTGTCAGACTTCCTCACCTCTTGGTCTCAGCCTGTTCCTTTAATGTTGGGTTTCTCTCCCGGTCCCCTTCTCACCTGGTAAAATGGGTACCTGCCTGGGCCCTCACTGGACCTTTGCAAAGGCTTATGCTAGTTAGAAAGCTGCCAGCTACAGCCTCTATAAAAAGTTGGCACTATGGGTCATACTTTGAGTCAATGACCCCCATAACATCCCAGTCTCTCCTGCCTCCTTTCCGAGTTACCCTGACTGCTACGCCATCTCCCTGTCTCTGGCCTCAGCCCCTCTCTGTTCGTCTTCCACAGACTCCCTTTGTGAACCCTAAGCTGACTGTGTCCCTCTCCCAACGAAATTCTGGTACTGGCCACCTGTTACATGAGAAACATAGTTTTCTTAGTCTCATGTCGAAGCCTCCACTAAACCTTGGCCCATTTACGTTTCTGCCTCATTTCCAGCCACTCTCTCCCTGTCATTCCTTCTCCACACCCATCCCTAGGTGTTTACATGCTAGACTTTTCCATGGCACATGCTTCTGCCTGTTATCCTTTAGCCTGTCTGAATTGTTGGCTTCTCTGTGACACTGTCCCTACCAACCCAGCCCGAGCCAGCCCCTTCCCACGCATTGTGTGGTTAGATGCGTATGGGCGTTAGCATCATTGTTGCTACTCCACGCCTCTCTCTCCACTAGCGATGCCACAGGCTGGGTCTTCTTTGTCTCCCACGATGCCTACTGCAGGCTCATTACTCAGTAAAGACTAGGGATTGTAGAAAGGAATAAATGGATGAGCCTGTAGGGATACCCTCTTGGCGTAAGGGCACCTGGATATTTGGGCAGAGTAGAGGTGGGCAAAAGTGAGTATGTTGTCCTGTAAACCCTCACTTGACCTTTGCAAAGGCTTATGCTAGTTAGAAAGCTGTCAGCTACAGCTTCTATGAAAAGTTGGTACTATGGGTCATACCTTGAGTCCAATACTGCCCTGGCAGAAACTGGTAAATGACCTGGCTGCCAAGGTCTACCACAGGAGCAGGTCCTTTGTAAAAGGCTTCTTGAGATCTGCAGATGAGAGAGAGACTCTGGGCGGCAAACTGACCCTGGGCTTGGGCTCCTGTTTCCCATATGCAGCCATCCCACAGGCTTCCTCCCCCATGGTGCCAAGTCTGTGCTACCTCCTGGCTTCAGACCAGACATCGACAGGCAACCAGGGTAGAATTCTTGGACGTAATGGAGTTGCCTGGCCTCAAGGCCCACATTAGTCTGGTTTCTGATTTTAAATGTCTGGAGTCAGAATTGTTTTGGGTCATAGATGTTATTGCAAGTGGCTGATTTGCTTGGTCTTTTCAAGCAGTTGGCGCTGGACAACAAGTAATCTAAGGGCTAACTCTGGCTGGGCTGGTAGGGGCTGCTGATTCCACTTGAGGGCCTGGCCTCAGAATTCAGCTGGAGGAGATGTGTTGTGTGTCAGTGGCCGAGGGGGATGGAGAGGGCCCTCTGTTGGAAGCCAATGTCTCATTTTCAGGTTACACCAGACTTTGGTGGACTGGGGGACTGAGTCATGCTCACTTGACAGTGATTTTATTACAAAACCAGCTACTAAACCGGGAAACAGGATGTGGGAAGAAAGGCAGGCTGGCATTTTCTGCCTCCCTGGGACCTAGCAGAGCCACCTGCTTGGGGCCGGAGTCTTTGATTCCAGTCACCTGGGTTAGGGGTGTAGTCTCTAGGGTTTTGTGAGTGTGAGGGATCCTCTGGAGAGAGAGTTGAAGAGATTGCCCAAAAGTTCCAGGACCTCAAATGCCAGGCCCCTATCGTGTCAATTGAAAGTGATTTTATATAGCATCATGGGCTGCAATGGCCCCATTGGACAATAGTTTGTTCCCAGTTGATGGGAATGATCCTAAGGTGAATACTGATAATTCTGGACAGCGAGAGAGGAGCTGTTCAGGAGTAAAGTCCAAAGTAGGCACAGGGATGGCACTCGGCGCAGTAGTGGGCGTGGCCTCAGGTAAATGACGGCTGTAACGGGTGGAGCTGAGCACATGGGCAGTGAGCTAGGGGCTGTCCATGTGCCAGGACGGACAGGACAAGGGATGCTTGGCTTCTGCTCTGTGTGTACGCCAGCGGCCCAGCAGTTACTGGAGACCATGGATGATTCTGAGGCACCCATCCCTCCAGAGGGGAGGGGAAGGCCCACCACACTCTAGCTTTTGAGTTGCTAAGTCCTGAAGGAAAGGGCAGGCCCTGCCCCTCAGCAGTCTGCCAAGGCTGCTCCTCAGCCAACTGAGTGTTACCCATCGCAACAGTGCACATCGTTTCATAGAGAACCTGTACCCTTAGGTCCTGGGATGCCACAGCCTCACTCATGTGCCCTCT
Source organism: Plecotus auritus (assembly GCF_963455305.1). Lineage (NCBI taxonomy): Eukaryota > Metazoa > Chordata > Mammalia > Chiroptera > Vespertilionidae > Plecotus > Plecotus auritus. The sequence goes on along the minus strand of NC_137773.1, from coordinate 135,351,453 downwards.
GATGCTGCCTATGTGTCGGTCCGGAGGCTTCCTCGCTGAAGTAGGCAGTGAGTTCCTCTGTGTCCTGGTGCAGCTCTTTATCTCATCCCCGACCAGCATGACTGCATGTTAGCAGCACTAGCCTAGTCCTCGGAGCGGCTCATCTTTCCTCAGTTGTGCCGGCCAAGAATCAGGCACCTTGAGAAGAAAAGCTAGAAGGTGTAGGATGTGGTCTTTCTTTCTTTCTTTTTTTTTTATAAGGGTCCTCCACAATTTCATAAGATGTTGATAATGAGAGAGGCTGTATATGTGTGGAGGTAGAAGTATACAGGAAATTGTTGTACCATCCTCTCAGTTGTTTTTTTTTTTTTTTTTTTTTTTTTCAATTGGTATTTCTTAAGTAGACCTTCCCATTAGACTTGATCCGCAGGCCTCAGAGTTGTGCAGGTGAACTCTTTTCGTTGAGTTGCTACAGGTCTGAGATGGGGCTGGGAGGTGGCTGTCGATGAGGGTAACACATGGCTGAGGCATTATGATTGTAAGAGGGGAGGAGAGAGGTAAAGATGGCTCAGAAGTCATGGCAGGTAGGTGGGAAAATCTTACTCTATTTAAGATGAAAATTTGTGAAAACCCAAATCATCAGTCAGTGTCATAGCTCCCCCATGTATGCCCTGGAGTGATGAACAGAAACCAAAATAAATGTGCCTTCTCCAGCTGTGAGGACAGCCAACATGCCCACGTTTTCTGTGGTGTCATAAAAGGCGGGGCTCTGCAGGGCCTTCCTCGGGGCTGCGTTCGATCACAGGTTCACGGGACCTGACACGTCAAAGTACCTCTGTCCTGGTTTTCTTGATCCAGTGGGAAGTGTACCCAGGGGTGAGCACATGGGGCCTCTTTTTCATACTATTCAGATCTGAATTGATATTTCTAAAACCTGTTCTGACTTTCTAAGAAGACACAGTGGGTTTACAGAGAGTCATTGGCCTTGCAGCCTGGAGCCTCTGTGTGCAGTGCTGCCCACCACCCCCTGGGATCTCGGCCTTCCTGAGGGTATCAGGAGACAACAGGCCCCAATGTAGCACCTATTTTGCTGAGCCAGGAAGAGGAAGTAAAACAGGGCATGTGTATATGGATTTGTAAGTCGCGTTCATGGGGATGTTGTGCCTTCAGAATTGTTGCAAGAGTTGAAGACCTGGAAAAACAAGCACTGGGCGGCAAGTCTGATAGGAAGAGACATTACAATGGGTCAGGCACTACCTAGTTCAAGGCTCTGGGGTCAATACTGGGGTTAGTGGAGGAGGGGCCGGAACCATCAGCATAGGTCTCCTCCTCGGAGTGGTGGGCTGGCAAAGACCCAGATTCAGTGACCAAGGTCTAAGAGAGATGCAGTCACCATGGTGAGGGTGGGTCAGGAGGGTCTGAAAGGTCCCCTCCTGGAGGCAGCATTTGATCTAACCTTGAGGGAGGAAGTGATGTGGGCAGATAGAGTCAGGAGGTGGGGAAGAACTTGGTGGTAGTTTTGATGGATGGAAAGGAGTCCTCTTAGCCTGGAGGACGAGGAGGGAGGGAGAGAGCAAGAGCTGGGAGCAAGGAGAAGCTGCTGGTGACTTGGGGCTTCCCTTGGTGGTCATGGGGCCCCTTGAGCACCTTCATCACCCGTCAGTGCTCTTTTCCTTCACGAGACAGCCTGGCTTCCCCAGTGAGCTTCTCTGCCCCGACTTGGTGCCTCGGACCTGTGTGCACCCCGGTGCCTGCCTCCCTGCCAGCCATTGCCTGTGTCTGCCCTGCTAGACAGAGCACTGAGAGACAGGGACTTGTCTCAGGCACACCCTTTGTAATTCTTGTTGGCTGGTGAGGAGGGGGAAGGGTTACTGGTTTGTTTTAAGGGCACAGAAATGAGAGTGTGGGGAATGTCTGCTGACAGTGTTCAAGTGGAGGAGAAGGGGTGGGTGACTGGGTCCCTGTGGAAGGAGTCAGAGGGGCTTGTTCTTCCATCAGCATATGATGGCCAAGTTAGCCTTACTTTCCTTCGCTCCTTGTTTGGGCCTGTCGCTCTGGGTGTCAGGGCAGAGTTGCCAAATGCCTCCCTGTGTCCTGCAGATATTCTGCTCAGTTTATGCTGCTCAGGACCATGGGTCTGCATTGTGTGCGTGTGCGTGCATGTGTGTGTGTGTGCGTGCATGCTTGTGGACATGTGTCTATGCGTATGGGCAGCCTCTCTCACACATGCAGGCGCACACCATCCACTGTGCCCTTTCCAGTGGGCAGTGGTATTGCCTCCCTTTGGCTCCCCTACCCTGGTTGCCGTGGGTGCTGCGGGGCCTTGGATGTGTGCCCATCTGATCCGTGTGGCGTTTCATTCATACATGCTCATAAATGTCTGCCCCCTGCCTGCTCTGTCCAGGGGTATTTTAGTGACGCCTGGAATACGTTTGACTCCCTCATCGTAATCGGCAGCATTATAGACGTGGCCCTCAGCGAAGCCGACGTGAGTATGCGCCCGCCCGCGGCCGCCTGCCTCTTGCCCTTCGTCTGTGTACATCCCGCTCCCCGCCTGCACTGGCATCACCTGGACAAGTCACAGACCCCAGCCTCACTTCATCTAAAACCAGGAGTTTCCTAGTAGGAGCTGCAGAAAAGAGGCTTTACAAGGCAGAGCCCCAGCCTGGGCCTTTTTAGACACAGACCACCTTTTGGAGGACGGGCTATTTTGCAGCGTTACCCAGGGCACCAGTAGGCAGGGCAAGCGAGGCATCTCTCACGGTTCTTATTTTCTGTGTCAGAAGTGATCTCCAAGGTGATGTATGTATAACATGTTTGTTTCAGGGCAGTTTTTCAAGTAGCCGGGTGGCATAACGCTAGAATGTTCCCTGTTTATAACACTGTCCTTTTCTTCTTTTCTCCTGTTGTGCTTCCTGTCCTCTGTGGCTGAATGCTTGCCCTAACAGCACTATTTCACTGATGCATGGAACACTTTTGATGCCTTAATTGTTGTTGGTAGCGTCGTTGATATTGCTATAACTGAAGTGAATGTAAGTAGCAAACTTTGTGTCCTACAACGTCATTTTTTTCTCGTTAAGTCTGACATAGAGGAGACCAGAAACGAACCCCCCTGTGCCCCCCCACCCCAGGGACCTCTGTATGTTTTAGAAATACAGGCACGCATTTCTCTTGAAAGATGAAGACCATTTTTGGTCTCCCCACCCTCACCCCACTCCCTTCCCCTGAAAGAGACTGGGAAAATAAATGTAGAATGACTATTTTGGAACTAAAACATTTTAATAGAAAATCTTGTTACAATGTTAAGAGCTAGGAGTTATGTGAGTGTGTGCACATCAGCACCCACTAGCTGTGTGACGTTGGCACGTCACCTGCCTGCTTTGTGCCTCAGTTTCCCCAGCTATAAAATGGAGTTCATAGTGTGTGTGCCCTGGTACCCACAATGGTTCTGCGAAGGCACGGGAGGGAAATCCCACAGCTGTGCCCTGAGCATGTGGCCGTTGCTGCTGGTGTCCTCACCTGTCCTGTCCCATGTCTGCTGAGTCTGACGGGTGACACTGGGGAACGTTCCCATCCCAGCTCCCAAAATGGTGATGCAGCTTGACAGCTGCCCAGGACCCGGGGAAGGAGGCCTATGTGCATCCAGGGTGTGGGGAGTCAGTACTCCTTTGTTGCCCTCAGTTACATCTTTTGATGAGGAGCTAAGCAGCAGGGTAGGTGCAGCGACCCTCCCTCCCAAGAAGCATCCCAAGAACCCCCCTTCAAAATGAAGAGGCTTGAGAAAGGGGAGCCCCACATCCTGCCGGCTCCTCTTGGGTCTGACCCTGGGCAAGACCGATAGGCCTGAGGCAGGCAGAAATGGCCCTGCCCACCTGGCCTGTCCCAGGGCACCTGCCGTCTTTGTGGGTGTCCAGTGTGTGTGCCAGGTTGTGTCGAGTCCTTTGTGGGGACCGCTGTGCAGTGTTGGCTTCCTGCTCCACATCCCCAGCCGCGCTACTCCCCACACTCGGCTGCCACGCTCTGCCTGGCTGACATCGGCAGGATCGTACGGTCCATCCTGGTGCCCAGACAGCCTGTGTCAAATAAGGACGATGAAATCCCCATTGTGCCACCTGTTTGGGGCTAGGCTGATTCTGGAGAATGGAACAGTGGGACATGCAGTCCAAGGCCTGGTGGTTCTAGTCCTGGTCCAAACGACTTGTTGCATCTGGGCCTCAGTTCTTTCTTGGGTCAACTGGGGTGAATGAAATCTGTTCTCCCTGCTTCGTAGGTATGTTGTGATAAAATGATGTGAATATTTGTGAAAATACTTGCTAAAAAGCACAAAGTGGTAGGGAGATTTCCCATGCAATTATGAGTGAAATGGGCTAAGACATTGGCATGTGCATGAATGTGTGACTTAAGCCTCATAACACCCAAATCCATGCCATGACAAGGTACAAAATGGCATTTTACATCCCCTAACCTCCATAAACCCAGACATAGGAAAATTTCACTTCATGTGAAATGTTCCATAAGTCGGCTATAAAATTGCTGTTCATAATGTATAAATTATTCTTGGTCATACAGTAATCTGATGCTAATAGGAACACAGCAGGACCCTAACTGGGCTGCCGCTGGGTTCTCTCAGAGTTGATGAGCAGACGTCTGCCTGCTTCGTCATCTTGTGAAAGGCGCTTATCACTTACAGTGTGCTGCACGGAAATTCTGAAACAGACGCTATGAAGTCAGAGGTGGTCTGTAATGGAAACAAAAATGGAATAAACCACACTTTCAGCAGGTCTCCCTAGAGCGCTCGGGGCTGCAAGCCTCGTGCTAGGGTTGGGTGTAAATGCTTAGTTTCTGGGCACCAGGATGTGGCCAAGGCTTGTTTACTGAGCGAACAAGCCAGCTCTCCAATGCTGGATCCACCTGCTGGCTGGCGGGGTGTGGCACCGGTTCATTCAGCAACAGCACCTGCCCGGCTGCCTGGCTGCCTGGCTGCCTGGCTGCCTGGCTGCCTGGCTGCCTCTCCCTGTGCCGGGCGCAGGAGCCCACTGCTTCTGTCCCCTCTGCCCAGCCTCGCTCATCAGTGTCTCAGTGTTGTCCTCCTTCATGAACTTCATTAGTCAGGTCTACAAAAGCCCACCACAGTAAGTTTTCTAGTTAGCATTTACACCAGGGTACCTGCACAGAACAGGCTGGCATTGGGCCCGTTCCTGACATTCACTGAGACTTTCAGGATCACACAGGTAATCATTCCCATACTGTCCTTTCAGTCAGCGACCTTTTCCCAGCCAGACGTGGCTTGAGGCCGAACCTTCCTCAGGGGGTGGCAATGCCAGCTCTCTGCCCTAGGCCAGTAGAGTGCCACGGTGGGAGCTCTTAGCATTTCTGTGCGAGACTTCAGTGCAGAACGAATGCTCTAGCCACCTTCTCGTTTATTCAGTTGTTCAACACATGTTTATTGCACGTCTAGAATTCTCAGACCATAGGTGAAGCTTTGTAGAGGCACAGAGATAAACAAGACTGGGTCTTTAACCTCTGATGGTAGAGCTAGCTCAGCGGGGCTTCTGACTCCTATACCCCCCTCGCCCTCACTTGCCACGGCCTCCAGGGTAGCAGCACCTAGTGTGTCTCTTAGTGGCCTGTCCCCAGAGCTCCTGGGTCAGCTGAGCATGAACGCTCTTGGTCCATTGTTGGCTGTTTTTAGCTGCCATACGTCATCATTATTTGCAATATTAACTTCTGTGCTATCTCCCCCAACTTCTGTTGATCTTTATTTTCTGTTGCCTAATTGATTTTCATGTTGGTTTTATTTTTAGAAAATTGTAGCGGCAAGTATATATATATATATATACATATATACGGTGAAGTCATTAAAGCAAGCGCACTTTAAGACTGTATACTTGTTTTGGGCTTCCCCACCTTTGGTTTTCGCTGAGTTTCACAGGACATGCTGTTGGTCATGGTCATCTAAATTGTTTCCCGCCCCACCGTTCGTTGTCTCCAGTCTGGGCCTGAGCCGAGGCCATCGTGGTCAGTCATGCCTGGCTCTGTGGCTTGCCAGCAAAATCTTCAGGAATGAATGATCCGACCTGGAAATGAGAAATCGAGCTTGCATTGTATTCTTTGCAGAAACATTTTGGATGGCCCTTTCCGTGTCCTGCCTGCATGCTCACCCAGCCCTCTCCCTCCTGTCGCCCTCCCGTGGCCCTGGCCTGCTCTGTCATGGTTTCATTTCTCTCACGGACTCATCTCCAGCACTTCCATCGTCACATTACCAAGCTGCTAAAATGTCAGACGATGCCTGGCAGGCTCACTGTTGCTCCCTCTCAGATGCCCGTTTGCTCTTTGGTGAAACGCATCCTGTTCTCCCTAACCTGAGAATGGCTGCTTTGCCATTACCATTATTGCTGGGGGGCAACGTACTTGCGTAGAGCCCACGTCTGCCTTTTTATTACCTACAGAAGAGCATGTCGAAGGTCAGTAGGGAACCCACTTCCAGGGACCCTAGAATTATCCCTGGCTTGTCAGGCACCCGGTTCAGACCAGGTGGCCAATAGCTGCAGTCAGCTTCTTGTTCTGAGCCCACAGTCAGGTTGTCCAGCCTTCCATTCCATATGCTCACCCTTTTCTGGGGACCAGGTTGCTGGTTTCTGGACACAGACTCAGCAAGCCCTTCCTCCCAGAGGTGTTACATACCAGGTCAGAAGTCATCAGAGGGGAACCCCCCCCCCGGTCCCCCAAAGACTGGGTTCTCCGGGGCACCTCAGGTTAACTGGTTCTGGGATGTTGATTTGCTTCCTGTCTGAATTGAAAAATTGCATCCTTTCAGCTTTTCCAGAAAAAGGTGGGAATTAATTCAGAAAGTGCAGACTGATCCCTTTGGTTGCACTTGTTGGGGGCTGACTGAGAGCCCTGTGGGAAGGGGCTGGAGCGAACATCAGGAGAGCCCCAGGGATCTCAGGAGCTTTCCTGACCCAGCATATAGTTTGGCCTCCAGAGGCTACTGATCATCTCTCTGGAGGGGTCCCAGCTAATGACTGTGGCATCTCAGGCTTGGAAGGAGCCCCTGAGGTCATCTAGTCCCAGCCCTGAGGTGACACTGGAATCCCCTCTAACAGCTGCCTGGGGAGCAAGTCCTTTCCCCATCTGGGGTGTCCAGTGGTTGATCCCAGGGCCCAGCAGAGTGTCTTCCTCCGCTCCTTGTGAGGAAGATGGGGTGGAGTTTAATCTGTGCATACAAGTACTGAACCCCCGTCAACCTCCAAAGAACCCACCGTTGGCTCTAACAGCCCAGGTGGGCTTTTCTAGGTTTCCCACTCTGCAGGGCCAATCCATACCTACAGGGAAATAGCTGGTGTGGGTGGTCCGCTGGAGATGTGGCCTGCTTTCCCCTGGCCAGGACTGCAGTTCCCAGCTCTGGCAGCACGTTAGTTAGAATCATTTGGGAGCCCAAAGCTTAGGCACCCCTCGCCCATCAATGAAATAAGAATCTTTGGGGCAGGACCTAGCCATCAGATTTCGTCAGTGATCCCTGGGCAGTCCTAATGTGCTGCCCGGGGTGAGAGCTGGCCTGCCCTTGCTGCAGGCTGGCGTTTGTAGTTTGAGCAAAGCCATCCTCAGGGTCCTTCCAACATGTAAGATGTTTTAGCAGCTTGCACTGTTCCTCGTGCTGCCTGCGACACCTTCCCCGAGCAGCCTCCTGCCCAGTGTGGGGCGGGGAGGGCTCCGTGGGCCGCTCGGGTGCACGCTGCTTGATGTGCTGTTTGTCCTTTCCTTCCTCCTGTGCATGTTGTGCTGCCTTGTTCCTCCACAAATGCTGTCTCCTCCTCCTCTTTGCTTTTTTTTTTTTAAACAAAAGAATATCCATGGTTTCAAGTCCATAGCCCAAGATTTGTCAGCTTCAAAGACATCGATTGAAAGAGAGATGGGCACTTGAAAAGTCAGGGTGGCTGCTGACTTTCCCATGTCAGAAGGAAGAGGGCGGTACAAGGTCTCTCAGACTTGGAGCAGGACAGAAGCAGCAGCAGAAGGGGCCTGGCCAGAGCAAGTGGCCAGGAAGCGTGTCTTCCCCAACCACAGGCCTCCTCATTCTCCCACAGGCCCAACTCACAGGCTGTGTATGGACATTTTAAGTGTATGCTGCAGAAGGCTCTGTCTTATGCCTGCTCAGGTCCCCTTGGCATAGGTGTCAGAGGTGTGCACAAGCATACACACACACACACACACACACACACACACACACACACACTCTCTCACAGCCTCACACTCCAGCTGCATGGCTGACTGAAAGCCTTCCTGCACACAGGAGATGGTGTGGGAGACACCGAGAGCTCAGCAAAACTAATTCCTTCAGTTGTTAAAGCCTTAAGTTAAATACCACCATCTGTCCCTTTCAGGAGATGTCAGTTGTTTGAGGTGAGATGATAGAAGAGGAGAATAAAAATGGTGACCTGGGCTTGGACAGACCCACTGCAGAGTTCACCTCCTGAGCACCCCAGGTGGCCCAGGAGCCCTTTGTACAGTATCAGACCTGTTAGTCCTGGGTGCGTAATCACGTTGCTGAATCTCAGTTGTGATGGATGTGCCCGTATTTTTCCATGAGTTTCGTGGAATTTTATTTTTGCTCCTAAGAGGCAGCTGTTGACAAGAGTGAGACTTCAGAATGGAGCTGTGATTTTCCCTGTATCCCTGGGGAGGAGGACCTATCAGATTGGTGTGTGCTTCCACGGCGCACACAGCCCTTAGCTGCACCGAGGCACCGTGCGTGCGGAAAGGCTACCTAGCAGCCCGAGCGCTCGCAGCAGTGCTGGGCCCCAACCAGAAGAGCCTCATTGCCTTGGGGGTCACCTGGTAGACCAGCTGCTTCAGCAGAGGTGCCACTCCTGAAGGAAAGAGAAAGGCCATCATTCCCGGATTCTTGTTCAGCCCACCCTGTTTATTGTAAAGATGCCTCCTGATATTTGCTGCAGTTTTCTTAAAACCCCTTTGTGTTTTCTGAAGCACTTACCGAGCATCTAATAAGTGCCAGATCCCATGCTGGGCACTGAGTGGAGTGAGGCAAGGTCCTTGCCCTCTGGGGGCTCCCAGCCTGAGGGGGAGGCAGTGAAACAGGGTGGTGAGTGCTGTGATTCTGCACCCCCGGGCCCCAGCTCCAGGGGCCCCCCCAGACCTCTGCTGGGGCAGAGCTACCGAAGCTCAGGGCAGGCTGGTCCTGAGCTGTTGCTCTCCAGTAGTCACACAGAGCTGGGCTTTGTCTCCCTTAACAGCAGTCTCAGCTGCCAGTGGGCAGTGAAGGGAAAATAGATCTCCTGCCCCCACTGACTGCCTAGCTCCCCCCAGCCCCGCCAGAGAGGGCATCATGGGACACACGCTGTGCAGGTGTGTGGTCCCAGCATCAGAGTGTGGTCCAGGGGGCCTGTGGACCACAGGCAGCTGCCACTCCATTTGCCCCGTTTGGTAGAGTCATTCTGTTCCTCAGAGTTTGGTTGACCCACTGCAAAGCAGTGAGTTCTGAGACCCACAGCCCAGGTTCAGTGAAGAGAGCCAGGTTCCCCAGAAGACACAGAGAGAGCCCCACTCTGCATTCCGATGTAGGGACAGCTGAGGTCATGCAGCATTATCGTTCCTGGGTGCCTGTCAGCCCTGGAACCTCACATCCTGGAGGTGACAGAAAGGAGTGTGAGCCTGGGTCCATGGCTTCCCTCCTTCAAGTCCAGTTCCAAGCAGAGTCCCTGGCATTTTCTCAGGGAGGGAGCAGGTGTGTCGTCCTAAGACGTTAGCCACACATTTTTTAAAGGGGGGAGGGGATGTCCTCCCGGACCACTGCTTCCTTCCCAGTTCATTAATTCCTGTTCAATCTTTGATTTCTTAAAGCCAACTGAAAGTGAAAATATCCCTGTCCCAACTGCTCCACCTGGGGTAAGACCAGCGACTAGTGCCCAGGGGCTGGGCCTTTTCCTTGAGTTTATTTGGCCATGTCGAGTTCCCAGTGTTTCTGTATTCTCCATGATTGTTCTTCCAGAACAGTGTCTGCAGTGGTTTGCATTCATCATCAGTGTCCAGTACTCTTGACCAGCCCAGCATTCACCTCTTAACACACTAGACCACGTGGACATGCATGTGCTGTGTGGACACAGTTTTCCACGCCCTGTGTTGTTAGCATGTAACTTTTCCTTTCATATCATGCTTTTCAAGGTGAAAAGGCCCTAGAAACACATCTTCAATTCTTACTTCTGTCACCTGTGTTTGCATCTGTTGCTGTTTTTCTGAAAGTGTTGCATGTTCTACTTTCCATTGGGTTTGACCTCTCCATGATAACCCTTCAGAACTCTGAAGAGAGCAATAGAATCTCCATCACCTTTTTCCGTCTTTTCCGAGTGATGCGATTGGTGAAGCTTCTCAGCAGGGGGGAAGGCATCCGGACGCTGCTGTGGACCTTCATTAAGTCCTTTCAGGTAAGAGCCGGGCCACGGGCTTCTCTTTGTCTCTGAAGAGCCTATGCAAGTCAGTGATTGTCCCCGGTCGTGGCAGATCCAGACCCTCTTCTGCATGACCGCTGACCACTTAGGTCATGTGACTGCCCGGGTCACATGACCACCTAGGTCAGTAGAGAATACGGATTGCTGGAGAGACCTGACCCTTCATTAAAGGGAGCAAAGAGAGATGTGGAGCCTCTGAGTATTCAGTCTGGTCCTCCCCCGGAAGCCTGGTGGTAAATGGTGATGTCCGAGAGCATGCTGGGTCCTAGGAGACCCCAGAAGCCTCACAGCCTCTTGCTAGGGTGGCTTCTCCTCATACGGCTGCAACGGTCCTGTTGTCAGCTGGTCTAGATACAAATCCAGGACCACTTCGCCGGGGCCAGCACATCTCACCAGTGTCTTAGTCAGTGTCTGGGAGGGTTATGGAGTTGAGGACACTTAGGCGTAAACTAGGTCTCATTCATCACTGTGATTCTTCAGGCTGATCAGCCTGGTTCTAGTCTATTCCTGGACAGAACCTGGCTTCTCCCGTGCCTTCCAGCACCCCGCCCGGTACTCGAGTCCTCTGGACTGAGAATGGTATAAATTCTTGTTAAAAAGATACACCCATGTAGGGAATTTGTAGATAGGCACAAGCATTAGAAAATGAATCATACATCTTGTTTTTTATTTGACTATTTTAATTCAAAGGTAATAAATGCTCACATTAACAAGGGAAGTGATCCAAAGATATAAAAAGAAAAAGTTCACACTGACCCCCACCACCTCTGAAGTGACCAGCATTGACATCCCAGGAAACGTTTTTCCTCAGTGGGTAGGATTTGAACACGTAAAGAGGAGAAGGGAGTAGATCCAGAAACTCAAAGAAGGAAAATCACAAGTCCTGGTGGGGAAAATGCAGGAGGAGCCAGAATGCAGCTCTGAGACAGGTGGGCGGAGCGGGGCCTGAGGTGGTTGAGCCTGGATCTTGGTAAGGGATGAAACCCTAGATAGACAGTTATTAATATGGAGTGGAAAAAGCACCAGTTTGTGAACTGCTATAAAAACACAATGAATTCATGTAATAATATCATTCTTACTTTTAAAGAAATTGCTAAACTTTTTTTTACAGATAAATTCATGTCATGGGGTAGTATTCATAAAAACCTGAGAAACGGTGCCAACAGAATTCTTAAAATATTCCATAAACTAGGAAGAAAATGCATGAGGTATCGGAGAGCCTGACGCTTGCCCTGTAGACTCAGAGAACCGGTCCAGCTGCCAGGATAGTGTTACTGCCCTGGGCCCGGCTGGCGGTCACAGTGCAGAGATAGCACACATCGGGAAGTGTCACAACCACTGGCCTTTAGCGGGCAGGAGAGGAAGTCAGTGCTTTAAACATGTGTGCCTAGCATTAGGGTTAACAATCTGGGCGTTCTCTGGAGGTGTGCCAGGCACATGGACATCTTCTGTCACGTGGGAGGGGATAAAACAGCAGTTGAAGAATATTGGGTCAGAGGACCAGGGCTCTGACCTGACACACAGGCTTGTATCTGATGTTCCTAAGGAGAACCCAGGCTTGACGACCACCCAGGTAGCTCCTTTCTTCCCTGGCCCAACCCCCAGCTCAGTGGTTCTTTCGGAAAGTGTGCATTTTAAGAAAAGTGTCTTGTTTTCTACAGTGACAGCCAGAAAGTGGTTCTTTCCCTCTGGCCCAGTAATTCCACTCCCAAGACTTCTCCTTAAGGGAACATGTCAGCAGATGGCCAGGTGATTTTGCATAGAGCTCTTCCTTGGCAAGGTGAACTACAGTAGCCTCTTGCTTCCATGCACACAGGCCCACACAAGAAAGTGGGAGCCATCTAAATGTCTGATCTGGAACAGTTTGATCAATTGAGATCTTTCACAAAGGAATCCAGTGATGAATTTAAGCGTTATTATGAGAGTGGAGTGTCGGTGGTGACACCGCCTCGGGTTAGGATACACTGTTGACGACTGTGGGAAGCTGTCCTGCCTGCAGCTCCGTGACACTAGGTGTGCACATGGCTGGCATCTTCAGGACTGAAGTCGTTGTGCTGGGCTGGGGTTTAAAAAGTCAGTTCTCTCTGTGATGTTCTTTCAACATAATGTGGAATAGAAAAGCATGTGGGCCCGTGTGGGTCTTCAGTCTGTACGGAGCAGCACGGGGACTAGAGGCCAGTACTGAGCCGGGTGCTTCCTCTCTTCCAGGCGCTCCCGTATGTCGCCCTTCTCATAGCCATGCTGTTCTTCATCTACGCGGTCATCGGCATGCAGGTGAGCACCAGCTCTCAGGGTCCCATTTGCTCGGTAGTCCCAGATCTGGGGCAAGAGGCACCTTCGCCAGGTGGAATGGAAAGCCAACACGACTGCTGCTTAAGAGGGAAGGAGATGAGAAAGACATGGCTCTAAAGGAAAGAGCCTGTGGCAGAGAGAGCCAGGCTCAGAAGAGCAAGGAGGGGTTGGACTAAGCCAAGAAAAGCTGGGTTTGGTGGTACCCCTCACCTCCACTCTGAGTCTTGGGAGAGTCAACTGATCAGGAAAATTTATATCTGATTTTAGCAACAGGAAATGCCATACTCAGAGAAGCCAAGATTGTCCTATTTTCTGCACCTGACCTGGGACCCCTGTCTTGCCTCAGTAGCACCTTGAGAAGAAGCATGAGACCAGGTCCTTCTGTGACCCAGCTGGGGGGCTACAGGCTACGGGCCAGCTCCTCCTGGGGTGGGGAACAGGACGGGGGCTTCATCAACAGCAGCCCTTACCCGAAGCTGCATTGGGCAGAGCCTCCAGGAGGAGGGGAAGCGGAGGAGCCCCCCGTGGAGCCGAACCTTCCTGGGTGGTGTCTGCCACATTCTCACTGGGTTCGGGTAGATGCCCTTTTCCAGATAAGGGAGGGTTGTGAGTGTAAAGAGATGGCGTGTTTCCCGAGGAGAGAAGGGGTCATGCTTATTTATTCTATTCTGAAGGCAGAGAAGGATTCACAAGTCACTAGGAATCCTAGCAGGCGTTATGAACCGACAGTCACACGCTAGAGTCCCTGTCATTCAATAGCATGTGTGCTGTGTGCCCCGAAAGGTCCTCCATGGCAGGACGCTCTCACCCTAGTCCAGAGCTGTCTCAGAGAACTGGCACTGCATGCACGTACCACCCGGCTCACGGGGGAGGCTTAGCCTGCGCCACGCTCTTCTCAAATGTCAGTCTGCTTCTCTGAGTCCCACACATATTTCCTAACTTCCCCTGACTCTGGAGGGAAAACCCACCCTGCCCTCCGTGGCCGGCGGCCCCACGCTTGTCTGCAGCCTGACCTTTGTGCACACCTGTTCTCTTAATTTCCAGGTACACCTCTGAGGCCTCAGTTCTGGGCCTTCATCTCACTCCCAGGCGCCTCCCTGACCCAAGGCCCAGCCTCACCTATGCGGATCTCTCTGTGCGCCCCCCCCCCCCCCCCCCCCCCCCGCCGCAATGCAGCTGGCCCACCAGCTCTCATCCCAGGGCTGCTGCCTGGTGCTTGCTTTTCTGTCCCTCCTCTGGGGTCAGAACTCCCTGAGGGGAGGATGTATCTGCCGCCACCTGTTCCTGTGGTTAGCACAGTGACCCGCACGTGGGAAAGCCCTGTGGGTGTGGATCGAACTTGAGTTAGTTCTAAATTCAGACAGGGAGAGTTTCTTTTTTCTTTTTTTAAAATGACAAAATCTATTCTTTTTTCCCTAATAATTTCTCCACCTAGATGTTTGGGAAAGTTGCCATGAGAGACAACAACCAGATCAACAGGAACAACAATTTCCAGACCTTTCCCCAGGCGGTGCTGCTGCTGTTCAGGTGACTGATCCCTGCATGGGACACGTGGCTCTAGCTGTGGGCTGCAGAGTGACAGAGGACACATGTTACTCACCAGCGTGGCTGTTCCCAGTTGGTCCTGGTGGCTCTCTCTGCTTGTTTGTTTTGTGTTCTTAAACAGAGACACCAACAGCTCAGCCACAGGGTGTATTGCTGGCTTGTAGAAACTGCTGTGTTCATTTCAATTGTGGTGGTTTAAGGTTTATGCCTCTGGGAGTTAGTGGGTCTACTCAGGCCGCCAGGGAACTAGAAGAAGATAAGCGTACGCGTGCGGGCACCCACTGAAACACAACCAGGAAGACAAAGGTTTTGCAGGAGCACAGAGGCCTTTTGCACAGCCAGTGGGGCACATCCTAAGCTGTGGAATTTGAAATTCTACGGGATTGCTTTTAACCCCAGTTAATTAACTTTGCAAACAAGGATACCTCAAAGTGAGAGAACTTTCTAGAAATTATACAAGTAATTGATAAGGACTCAGTGACCAGATAGCAAGTCATTTGCAAGTTAGGCAGTTTCCAGTCCATGGCTTTCAACAAGGTGAACGGGGTCTTATCTAGTTGTCAGATGTTAAGTCATTAAAAGAGAATAATCGATAAAAATTTTAACATAAGGGTTTAAAGAAGAGAAGGCACAAAACCAAACATCTAATTTTACAAAAAGAATTGATATGCTCGTATCAATTGATATAAATCAAAGCTAGTTATAGCAGGGCCTCCACTTATACTGAAATAAATTGCATTTGAAAATAAGTAAGAATTTCATATTTTCACTAATTCAAACTGGCTTTTCAACAAATTCCTTAGGTTTTGCTCCAATGAGAAACTTTTTTTTTTTTTTTAATGTTTTAGTGGTCTGAGCCTCAAATCCCTCTATGCCTACTAATAGCCCTTCCTTTGCTTGCTCTAAAAAAGGTGTGCGACGGGCGAGGCCTGGCAGGAGATCATGCTGGCCTGCCTCCCGGGGAAGCTCTGTGACCCCGAGTCCGATTACAACCCCGGGGAGGAGTACTCGTGTGGGAGCAACTTCGCCATCGTGTACTTCATCAGCTTTTACATGCTCTGTGCGTTTCTGGTACGTGAGCAGAAGGGCTCCCCTCGGGGTCAGCAGGTGTTGGTGTAGCACTTGGAATTCAGACCAGGGACGTTGCCCCACTCACCTGCTGGGGGTATTCTATGCTGATGAGCAGCTTCCTCCATGCCCCTTGGCAGGCTTGGCTGGCTTTTGTTTTAATTGCCGGTGGTAAGCACCTTCCTTGTGAGCAGTGCTTCGAGGCTTTGTCACGGGCTTGTGCAGTCACTATCCCACGGCTTGGGACCGCTGGTTTCTTTATGAAAAGATCAAAGCCCACGCACATAGCAGTGACTTAAGACTGTGAGTTATTTGGTAGCAGTGAAACGATAATACTGTTGTGTGCTTCAAAGGTCCAGATAATTCCTCCCCCTGCCCTCCCCTGGGACTACACCAGTGGTCGGCAAACTGCGACTCGCAAGCCACATGTGGTTTTTTGGCCCCTTGAGTGTGGCTCTTCTACAAAATACCACAGCCTGGGCAAGTCTATTTTGAAGAAGTGGAGTTAGAAGAAGTTTAAGTTTAAAAAATTTGGCTCTCAAAAGAAATTTCAATCGTTGTACTGTTGATATTTGGCTCTGTTGACTAATGAGTTTGCCTACCACTGGACTAGACCAAAGCCATCCCGGAGAGCTAGAAGTCTGCTTTCTCGTTAACCGTTCTTCAGGAAGAGTTTTTACAGCCTCTCTGGGGAAATGGGTTCAAATGTTTTGTGACCCTATACTGAGGAAGCACTCACTGGGGTCTGGCCGGACGAATCTGAGTGCCACTGAGGCTCCTCCCTCTGATTTGCTTTCACAGATCATCAACCTGTTTGTGGCTGTCATCATGGATAATTTTGATTATCTGACCCGGGACTGGTCTATTCTGGGACCTCACCATTTAGACGAATTCAAAAGAATATGGTCAGAATATGACCCCGAGGCCAAGTAGGTTGGGAAGGATGCCCTGGCTGTTTGTGGAGGCTGTTTCTGGAACAGGGGCCGTGGTTTTGGGGAGGTGGGGTGCACTGAACGCTCAGTACTGCTGCCTGGACCTCACGCTCTGCTTTGTCTCAGGGGGAGGATCAAGCACCTGGACGTGGTCACCCTGCTCCGCCGCATCCAGCCGCCCCTGGGGTTCGGGAAGCTGTGCCCACACAGAGTAGCCTGTAAGGTGAGTGTCCCCTTGGGTGTCTGACAGCCTCTCTTACAGAGACCCCCTGGTTCATTCAGAAACCACTCAGTGACCTTCCCTCACACCTGCTGTCAGGCGCCCAGGATGCGGAGACGAATGACCCATGGTTCCCATCCTTGAGGTGCTCCCAGAAGTGTCACTCCTGGGACACCCTGTCAGCCAGCGATAGGAATAGGAGGGGAATTATGTCACTCGTCATTGGATGAAGGCAGGGGATGGTGACCTTTGCGTCAGGCCCAGGAGGAGAGACGTGGGGGTTTGTCAGAGATGGAAGGAGCACAGAGAACCCCGATGCGGAGGCACATGGGGCGTCATTGGTGTGACTGGAACAGAAGAGGAAGTGGTGGAGGACACAGGCGCGCATGGTGTGGCTATGAGGAACCTTCCAGGCCAGGCGGAGTTCCAGGGAAGAAGCATGGGTGGACTTCCTTGTTAGAGGGAGAAGTAAATCGGGGAAGGGGACACCTGGGAGAGCTGTGGGGACTGTCTGGGTGTGAAGTGACAAGAGCCAGAGTGAGGGCAGTAGGAGGGGGAGAGAGAGGAAGTGGCTGAGGGCTTCAGTGAGGAAGTGGAGTGGAGAAGACCAGGTCCCCGGGCGTTTCTAGTTTCTGTGCTGGTGGACGTGGCGTCGTGCCCCCTACGCCGGCGCTCCTGTCCTGAGCACAGGCGGTGGCCAGGCATGGGTGCGTCCAGACCTCCCGCTTTGTTTCTGTAGCTCTCACCTCAGACCCTGCTCTCTGGGAGCCCCGGCTGAGCTCAGTTTTCCCTCCCGAGAGCTCACAGTGACTCACCTGGAGTCAGCTGTAGCAACAGAAAAGAAGTCCCTTTCTAAGAGAAATGCAGGGTTTTCCTGTGGAAACTCTAACGTGTGGGAACCCAGCCAGCCTGCTCTCCAGGGCTGCTGGGCCGGTTCTAGACAGACCCAGGCAGCAGAGTAGAGTCTACTGTGTATTTCCAGCTTTCAGAGATTTTCCCAGCCACACCCATTGTTCCCTGCCCTGAAGGACCAAACACTTGCGGAAACCATGTGGACTCCACAAGGGTCGCACCAGGGCAGGTCCTTAAAGGACACTCTCGGTGTCAGGAATAGTTACGTACCACTGCTGTAGTTGTTGGAGGACCCGAGTCCCCTGCCCTGTGCCTGGCTCATTGTACCTGGTACCACATTTCACCCTCACAACAGCCTGAAGGATGTGCCCAGAATGGAGGCCTGACCACAGGACACAGGGAGCGCTGGTTTTTCAGAAAGGGAGAAAAGTGCTGGAACAGTGAGATGGGTAAACAATCAAGGTTAAACACAAAGACAGAGCATACCGAGGGCCAACATTTGTGTTTCGTGACTAAAAGCTTTGACCTTTGTCGTGTCAGAGCCCCAGCTGGTAGGTGCTCCTCAAATGGCTGGTGAGTTACATTTTTAGGGTCGACTGGAAAAGAGATGAGGGAGAAACAGAATCACTGCGGAAAAGGGCTGCGCTGTCATCAGTCATTCACATGCTGGTAAGAAGCTTCTCTTTCTGTTTGCAGAGACTAGTTGCCATGAACATGCCTCTCAACAGTGATGGGACAGTCATGTTTAATGCAACCCTGTTTGCTTTGGTTCGAACAGCTCTTAAAATCAAGACGGAAGGTGAGCATCCCCTGGGACCAGGTCAGGGGGTAGAACTGGGAGGAGATGCCACCTCCCACCTGTGTTCTTCCTTCTGGGCCTTTCCTTGTTGAGGGAGGGCCTGGGAAGGGCGTGGTGAGTGCAGTGAGAACCTTTGTGCTGGTGGCCCCACTGTTCCCACCTCCCTCATCCCTTCTTTCCTTCCTTTATGCTTCACTTTGTCCCTGAAAGTTTTGAGGTGACTCATGCCACTGCTTACTAGAGAGTGGAAATAGGTGGGAGATCAGGGCAGCATCAGCACCGTCACCCCTGAGCTCACTCCAACTGACCCTTACTACTCGTGTGACCTTTGTGAGGGTTTTTTTTTCTGTTCTGAGCTGTAGGTTGTTTCTCTGTGGGAAAGAAATGAACACACCTACGTAGGGGAAGTCCTGGGGATGAGGTGAGAGGATGCCTGCAGAAGCCCCTCTGCAGTGCTGACACGTGGTGGGAAAACACTATCACGACCAGCGTCTTCCCAGCTGAGACCAAAGCACACGGGTCTTCGGGGCCATGCTCAGCGCTGATAGGATAAGCCTGGAGCGTGGCCATTGCGGGTGGCTGGTAGCAGCTTCAGAGGTGGCATAGAAAGCAATTGCAGCAGGTTGAGGGGTGACCATGAGGTGGAGAAGCAGAGACTGTGAGGGTGGAGGGGGAAGAGGGGCCAGTGGTGGACACTGCGGAGTCAGTGGGCAGCTGTTTTTCCACGGCCCTGGAGCTCAGGCTGACTGTCCAGCAAAGCCAGCCCCCACAAGCTAGCGGGCTCCTTGCAGTGGGCCTCCTGCACCTGGCCCCCACCTGCATCAGCGAGGGATGCAGGAGGCGGGATGGCCTTCTGCACTGACCTGTCCGTTGAGGAGACAAACATCAGCCCATCTGATAAGACCAAGATGATGAGGGGACTACAGATGAGTCTGCACAATGGGAATTGAACGTCTTATGTGGGTGTAATCTAGTCTGGGTCTACAAGGATGGAGGCAGGATTTGGCACTCTAGGCTGGGAGCAGCGGGAAATGTATAGGTGTGGGCTTGGGAAGGTAGAACATGGATTCCAGAGTAAAACATGGTCTGTCCCACGGTGGAGTGACTGCAGCTGTTAGGAAGTGTGAATGGCCCTGACTGGGGAGCCTGCGGGGAGGAGCGCCCATCTGAGGGCCGTGCTGCCACCCGAGGGCCATGCTCCTACCAGGTCAGGCTGCAGCATGGTCCCAGCAGAGGGATTGCTGGCCAAGAAGCAAGGCTTGTTTTCTCCTCTTGCTCTTTGAATCCAGGGAACCTGGAACAAGCTAATGAAGAGCTCCGAGCTGTGATAAAGAAAATCTGGAAGAAAACCAGCATGAAGCTACTTGACCAAGTTGTCCCTCCAGCTGGTGGTCAGTGCATTCTCTTTCCTAAGTAGCTCTTGGCCAACACATGGGTTTCAGGGTCATGTCTGCCGCCAGCCCAGCTATAGGTTGCTTTATGTGTCAGCCAGGTCACTGAGGCCAAGCACCAAAGAAGGCCTCCGGCCCTCTGGTGTAATCACTTGGGGTCATATGAACAACATTCCAAAGGAGAGGCCTCAGCGGAAGGGGAACCAGACAAGGTGGCTGGCGCCGGGCTTTTCTGCTTGTGGGGGAATTAATGTTAGAGAACAAGCCTGCTGCCTCAAAACAAAAAGCCTAGATTTTTGGGGTCCAAAATGAAATTTTTAAAGCTAGTTTCCATTTATCCTTTAACATATTGTTGAAAGCTTCTCATCAAAAATTGATAGCTTTCAGAAAATGGTATTTTCAAAATGTTCTTGTCAAGACTGAGTTTACTACCATAACTAACAAAAAAATAAATGTCCCTATCATTAGAACTTAAGTAGGGACAGGACTAACAGGCATGCTTTTTTCTTTCGTTATTTATCAAGAAATAACCGACTAAACTTTTTTCAGATTTATATATATATATATATATATATATATATATTATATATTTATAATTTATACACTGTTTTTCCACTTTTGTTTGAGTGCACATGGACTTAGAAGTTGAGGTGGTTGTTTTTCAACTTTTATTTTCAAGTTTTAAAGGTGCAGGATCCGTTCAGGTCTGGACACTGACTCCAGAACCCCGGGCCAAGCTGGTGGCCAATACCTCCCCCTCTGAGAAGGTGACAACCTCTGGCTCTTGGGGAGAGAGCGTTGTGCTGGCCAGCTCTGGTCATCAGCATGAAATGAGAAGCAGATTGAGATGTTGTCGCTGCAGGGGACGCCCATAGCTAG
Organism: Plecotus auritus; assembly: GCF_963455305.1. NCBI lineage: Eukaryota > Metazoa > Chordata > Mammalia > Chiroptera > Vespertilionidae > Plecotus > Plecotus auritus. The sequence continues at coordinate 135,331,030 of NC_137773.1, read as the reverse complement.
CACGGTCACGGCTCAAAGCCGGGGAAGATGGCCCACAAAGAAATGATAAAGGGGAAGCAAAAAGGCCCCCCAAACCAAAAAGAACAAAACCATCAAACTCCCCCCCTCCCATCCCGGGAACTGATCCTGCACACATGTCCACGGGAGAACGGATACTGTTGTCCACAGAACTGATCCTGCACATTTAAAACAGCTCTTCCGTTTCCTTCTTTTCTTTAGAGCTGCACACCCAAGTGCTTGCATGGCTGAGGTTAATCGCTTTATTAAAAATTGTCGTAACAATGTGCTTGAGCTTTTTCTGCAGCTTCCATTCCTTTCAACTCTCAGTCTTTCAGAATATTCTGAAGCAATTCTGTTTTAGGGTGGTGGCATGGAATCAGAGTTATCTCTTGCCAACTGTATTCCCCTACAATGTTTCTCGAAATACAGATGCATGCTTCAGAATAGCGGTCTGGGCTGGCTGAGTAAACCTTCCCTTGAAACACCACCTTCATTACAAACTAGTCTCATGCACACATCAGGGCCCATCCTGGCTAGACCCCCTCAGACAGCATACTGTGAAGCTTCGTTTCTTTTCATTTGACCAGAAAAAAGTCCAGAATTTGGCTCACCATCTAAGTTCCCTTCCTTTGAAAAACTGACCAGCTTTTAGCTCTACTAGACATCTACTAAAAGCTACATATTCTTCCACATTCTTGGCCCAATGACGGGCCTTGGCTTTTTCTCTGCATCTCTTTAAATGGAGTGGGTATTAATCTATTTCAAAACGGCATCAAGTGGCACTGTGAAACCGAAAAGTAGGAAAGGGGGCTTCAGGAGGAGATGGGGTCCTCCGAAAGTCCCGTGTAGTGGCTTGTGTATGTGCTGGCATAATGTTGTCAGGCTGAGTCTCAGATAGGTGCTGCTGCCACTGCAGAAGGTCAAAAGGCCTGGGTTTCTGGCTGCGGTGAGCAGACCCTGAGTGAGGTGCTGGCAGCATTCTAATTCTGTCTCTTGGTTTTTGAGTCTTTCCCATGCCAGTCGGCCAGTGGTTCCCACCTTTCCCTCGCCATGGCACACTTAGAAAGTGAGACTATTCGTTCAGCCCTCCAGGCCAGCAAGTGGGTAGCTCCCACGGCTGAGGGGCTTGGTGTCCCCTGTGTTGTAACCTCGCAGAGGGCAGCAGACTGAGCCAGGCCAGCTGTCCCTGCGCCGGGACTAGCCGATGTGGGGTGGTCAGGGAGGCCCTTCCAGACCCGGTGACAGTAGGTGCCCATCTCAGGAGGAGTTGCTGGCACAGTGTGATGTGAGGTGCCCAAGACTGTCATGAGCATGATAATAAGGGGCCACTCAGGATGGAGCCCTTGAATACCAGCTGAGGACTTTTCTGTGCAGCAGTCTGTGGCTGTGGGGGCAGCCGGGCTGCTGTCTCCATCATAAGGCTGATTTCTCATTGCCCATCTCTGACCCTTGCTCATGTTCTCCCCTCCACTCTTGTCACGCATTTCATGGTTCCTCCCCTCCCAGAGGCTCTCCTTGCTTTGGGCCTTTGCTCCTTGACCTGGCTCCTTGGCCCCTTTGCCCTGAAGAGCACTAAGAGCTGGCCCCAACCCTTTCTCTCCAGTCCTGAGCCCAGACAGCCTCCCTGCATTCCTTCCTTCTCTTCCTTCCCTTCCTGTCCTGCAATGGCAGGGATGGGGAACGTCTGGCCCCGGGCCATATAAGGCCCAGAAATCATTTGGACTGGCCCTGCCAAGGCATTAAGGGTGAGTTAATTAAATGTTTGACCAAATATGGCAGGCTAACTTTTAAGCTGATAATTTGTATGGCCTGCAAATGATGTTATAAATATCCAAATGGCCCTTGGCAGAAGAAAGGTTCCCCACCCTGTGCTATGGCTTTCATTCTCCTGTTTTTAAGAGCTCTTCCTGGGCTCAGTCTCAGTTAGCTCCGCGTCTCAGTGGAGCAGATCACGTGGACTTTGCACCCTGCCCTGCAGAGCCCTGGGTGGCTGTGCTCTGCTCCATGTGGCCCCTCAGGGAGAAACACGTCAGCTCTGCACTGAGGACACTGTGGCCTGGCTCCAGCAAGGGTCAGAGTCCCTGGGCCCCTCCAGGCTCGCACAGTCGGGCTGAAGGGAGGTGAGGGTAGGCCTGTGTGTGGTGGGGCATCCCGGTGTGGAAGGAGGTGGTCTTCTGTGGATAGAGTGGCATTTTTCTGCAAGCCCCCAGAGAAGGCTTGGAAGTCTGGACTGAGAGGTCGCTATGGTGCAGCAGGCAGAGAAACCCCTAGGTCCCCAGGGGTCTCTGTGCAGTCAGCATTCGGTTCCCCTCCTGATTGCAGCCCAGTAGCGAGAGAGACGTGTACTCTGGGAGAGGCCACCCCACAGAAGAAGGTGGCCCGTGTGGCAGGAGGTAGGCCATCCCTCAGGGAGGTGGTGCAGAGGAGAAAGAGAGTTGGCTTGGCGCTCATGTCCCAACCTGACTGGCCTGGGGCAAGTCTTCAACTTTCTCAGCTGTCAGCGCGGGTTAGCAGATCCACCATCTCAGAGTTGTGGTTGAAGTGGCCAGGCAACCCGAGCGGAACTCCCTGACTCGGGGCCTGGCACCTGTAGATGCCCAATAGGAGGGGTGGCTGGAACTGGTGTCCAAACACCCCTGGGCAAAACAGAGAGCAGCTCAAAAGCAAAGGTTGAAGTGTCAACCCGCATGGTCCCTCTTCACCTCTCGCCTCCCTGCCCACAAGTGCATCATTGGAGCAGCCTGAGACAGGGGAGGGACCATGGTTTCACATGCTACACAAAGCCTGGGGTTCACTTTGGTGGCCCTGCACCATTCCAGACTTGCCCAGCTTGGGTTTGGAATGAATGCAATATGTTCTCGAAGTCAAACCACTCCAAGCATCTTCTCTCACAGTAACACTGAATAGCTCTTGACCAGGACATTTGGAGAGGCAGCCCTGGATGGCCCAGCAGTGTCCAGACAGAGACATCTTCCACATGGGCGCTAAACGAACCCCATCCATGGTGCATTAGGGAACACACTGGACCTCAGTGTCCCCCAACCTGTGTGCTCTAAAATCTGTTGCAGTGGATCTCACTGTTGGCCGGGTGTAAGATGATAGTGATTCTCATGGCTCAGTCATCCAGCCCCCAGAATGAGGGCCACCCAAGCAGGGGGCTGCGTACTTTACATGCCTCTCCTCCTGTGGTCCTCACAGATCCTCTAAGAGATATAACCCCCTTTATACATAGAGGTTGAGCTCCTTGCCCCAGATCACGTGAAACTCTTACAAGGGCAGCCTGGCCAAAGGTTTAGCTGTGCTAAAGCCTGAGGGCTAGCAACCATTCCACCCCCAGCCTCTGCAAATCATGGTCAGCGGTCCATGTCCACATGGGGTGGGCTCAAGCTTCCTACCCAGGAACCCTGGGCACACTGCACCCTGGGGGAGTAGGGCTTGTGGAGATCCTGGGGCACACACACACTGCCAAGGTGGTTTACCCGAGACAGCCAGAGCCTCTGTTCTGCCTCATGCATCACCTGTAAAATGCTCAGCAGAGTTCCAGTTGTTTCTGAACAAAGCAGAAGTAAGTCAGCTCCACCATGAGGTTAGTTGGCGCTGTCACTTACAGCACCCCCCATCCCAATGAAAAAACCAAACACACCACAACTAGTTCTGAATTACAGACCAAGAAATGGCATATGGAGGCTATTGGCAGAGAGTCAAGGGGCACATGAAAATCTGGGTTTGCAGTCACTTTAATGAACCTTCCTCTTCTTCTGAGCTTGTCTGTCCCCTTTCTGAAGTCTCTGTCTTTATCTCCAGGCATCGGGATTTGAATGGTTAATTGCCCTTGGAGTTCATGGTAATTACACATGCAAATCCCTGTGCACAGGGGTGAAAATATGACCTAGGAAAGCCTTTTTTGTTTTGTAATTTTTATTTTAAGTAAGTAACCAAGACAGCACTTGATAATGTTACTAATACGCTGCTCTACTAAACTTATGACAAATGTTATTTTCTGCAATTTTGAGTGTCAGTTTATCTAACTGACTCTAATTTTGAGCCTTAACTGCTTTGCCGAACCCTGCTTTTCGCTAGAGCTAGTCTCCCTCCTGTGTTATAAGCCGAGAGCTCAGTGCCTCTGCGCTGCCCCCACCCCCCCCACAGAAGCCAGTGTGTAGGCTCTTGGTGCAAATGTGCTGATTCGGGAGAGCTGTGTCTGGTCTCTCCGTTTAGATGATGAGGTAACCGTGGGGAAGTTCTATGCCACTTTCCTGATACAGGACTACTTTAGGAAATTCAAGAAACGGAAAGAACAAGGACTGGTGGGAAAGTACCCTGCGAAGAACACCACAATTGCCCTACAGGTGAATTGTTGTTTTGTTGTCTTACCTTTTCACTAACCACTTTACGAGCTTATTTGAAATATTAGAGAGCTGACAGTTCATGGTTGAGCAGTACCACAAGGATGTGTTTAAACTGAGATACTGCACACACCCTAAAATGTGGACTAGCCATTTCTGGGCCACCAGGTAAGTGCCTCCCTCTCCTTGCTTCCTCTGGCGACGGCTGCGGCCTGTGGCACAGGAACCCCAGGACAGCCCTGGGGGAGGGGAGCGAGCACTGCCCTTGCGCCTCTCTCCTCCAGGCTTCTCCCAAGGCAGTGCCCTCCCGGCAGGCACCCACCCACCCCACGCCCTGGGCTCCAGCCCTGGCTGCCCAGTAAACAGCTTTCCATCTGAACGCAAGTGCTTTGTTTTGTTTCTGTTTGTTTCTTACCCCACTGCTTGTTGGTTTTTGGTCCATTTCAGTAACATTCATCACCTCCTGGTATGTGTGTGTATGCGTGCGTGTGTGCATATGCATTTGTGCGTGTGTGTACATGTGTGTGTACGCCTGCGGTGTGTCTGTCTCTCTGTGTTGTCTCTCGATGGCCGTGAGGCTTGCTGTGCAAATGCTGCTCTCTTCTACCTGGCCAGCCTCTGGTCCCTACCCCTAAGCCAGCCTGCTCCCCCGCCCCCTGGGGTCCTAGAGTGTGGAGGTGGCTTTCTGGAACCTCTGGTTTCAACTGGGGTGCTAGGATACGGAGTCCTAGGTGGGCCCAGAGCTCTGGGATGGGAAGCAGGAGTGCAGGCGAAGGGAGTCCCAGTGGAGACCTGCACACGGGGGCCAGGAAGGGGACTTCGTGAGTGCTGGTGGTGAAGAAGGCAGGGTGAAGAGGGGAAGAGAAAAAGATGCTAAGAACTGGAAAAAGGGAACTAGAGAGGTTGGCGAGTTGTCAGAAACAACTGTTTAAATTAATCGAAAGCCCTGTCATCTCTGCTACCCACAGTGCTTTGAGTCCGTCACAGATAGGATAAAGGATTTTTCCCTTTTTAGTTTAATCTAAAATTACTTTTCTGTCCCTGTTATCACCACATCTTAAATTGGGCCTAACAGTTATTGGTAAGGGTCAATGTGAAATAATCCTGTACTTTTTTCTTTCTGGGGAAAAATGCCCAGTATTGACTGTTTTGTGTTTAAAGTGATGGTCAGGACTGAAGCAAAGGCTTGTGTGTGATCTCTCTGAGTGAGGGAATATGAACATGAATGATGATGAAAGAGTGAGTGAAGGAATGTGGGGTGCATACACATATGTTGGGTTAGTAGGTGACCTTATGTGACCATGACCTGCTGTTTCATGATAAAAACCTCTGCTCTACCCAGACAGCTGCAAGGTTGGGGGTGGCAGGTGTGGGGGGGGGGCGTAGCTGAATCCACCTGCAGGCTTCTGATCTTCCTTTCTCTGATCACATCTCCTAAACGTAGCTCAGTGGACCACAGGCTCAGGCAGGTGGCTCATTGCTGTGTCAGGTTGTAGACTTTGTGAGCAAAACGCTTTCACCTCTGGCTGATCCAGTTTGCAAAGGCCACAGCCCTTTGATCACAGTTCATAAGGAGTCTTAGACGAAGCAAACTGAAAAGTGTCCATTTGAACAGGTCTTGGGCCCACACGCTGTTGAGGGCAATGTGGCCAAGTTGGACGCAAAGAGAGGGGGTGGCGAACATGTTTCTGATGGCTCTTCCTGAAAGGAGCCTTGGGCCTGGAGGGCGAGGCCGGCCAGATGTCAGAGTGCCAGGGTGTCCTCTGCTCGTGGGACCTGCTTGCTGTTCTCAGGGTCTATCTAGTTGGTGGGGTCGGTGGAATTTGATGACTCTTCTGGAGGGGGAAATGTACTCTTTCATGGATAGCTGTGTCGTAATTTACATTAATCAGGTTAGCTCTGTGTTGTGAGGCCCTTCTATTTTCTGTGGAAGGCGTGGGTGATGACCACCTCGATACAGAGTTATACCTTTGAATCCCCAAAACTTCCCAATTAGATGGCTTCAGGGCTTGCTCTGGTGACTGGATATAGTCTTTTGATATTTTAAAACCTGAAAAGAACACATAGCTAAGGGGCTCCACTGAGTCTTCAAGTTGAAGGTTCAAATGATGTTAAAGCTGCCTTTTTAAATCATGGGTTAAAAGACTCTATTACATTGTACTACAGTAATGCTGAGGTGTGTGTTTTTTCCCCTCCTAAACATTTATCACCTTGTTATGTATGGAAAGAGTTTCATTTCCTTGGTGAAATGCAAATATTTCCAGTTAGGTGGTAATATCAACACATTTCCTATGGTTCCGGTGGGAGTTGATGTTGAGTGCACAGCCTAGAAAATTAAGTTGTGTTCATAACCTCGACAGATAAATTCTGAAAATGCATTTGGTTCTGAAGCAAACATTAAAAGTGGAAAATTTTTGTCTCCTTAGAGGACAATCCTAATTACATTTTTGGCTTCCTCTGCTCTAAAAATGGCTTTAAATGTGATTTGTCACTGTACTTTTAATCAGCACGAGGAGGCCCTTCCTTCCAGCATGACGAAGGGTATGTGATGGTGTAGCAGTTAGGGAAACGCGGTCCCGTGGCGATGGGAGAACCGCACCAAGAGTGTCACTAGGATGAGCACACAGGTCCTCCAGGAAGCATCGGAAGGGGGAACAGCATATTGAGAGGTGGGTTGGGTTGCCTCTCGCTGTGCCAGGGTGCCACACGGCTGACAGATTGCTAGTGGCAGTTGAGTGTGGGCATAGGCATGTGCGTGCTTGTGCTGCGTCGAGTGCCGTCTGTCTGAACAGCCTCAGAACTGGTCCATGTTCTGGGCCCCTCCCCCATGGGACGGTTTTCAAGGACACACAGAGGCACTGTGGTTTCCAGCCCTGTGGGCTCCATCTGGGCTCCCCGTGTTCAGACCAACGGCAGTGTCCCCTTCTTCATGAAGAGGAATGGCTTGGGGAGCTCCTGCGCCCATGTGTGGGCAGGAGCTCAGCACCCAGTGTCCTCTGGCCTCTGTGGTCTGAGTGAGTGTGCAGTTTCCATCTGTCCGTCCATCATCATCACTAAAGCCAGCCTTCTCTCCAGCACCTCTCCAGAGGGAACCGGAGAGAAGCCGCCTCCGGCCTTTTGTGTTCTCACTCATCCCCTCCATGCCATGTTCACTTTAGTTTGACTCAGCATTTGCTCTTCATCCATTGTTGCTGCATCCGAGGGACCTGCACGTTTCCACGAGGAGCAAGTACATAAAGGAACAGAGCTCTGCGGCTGTGAAAAATGTGCCCCCTCCCATCAACTGGTAGCGCCCCATCAGACCTTCCTGGCGAGGGTCCTGGACACAGATTTGTCCAGTATCTTGTGGAAAGGGGGGAAAAAGACCCCAAAGTGGGAAAAGTTTTGCTCATTTCCTTCTTTCAACATTCAAGCATTCCCCTTATGCAAAAGACGCTCTGGTGCAATCTGAGGAGCGACTGTCCCTGGCTCACTGTAATGACAGGAGGACTTTAGGGGGATAGTCTTTTCTTTGTTTTCAACCCGTTGGGCTTGAGGAAGAGACCAGTATCTCCAGCTGGCAAAGAGTCCGGTGCTCAGGTTTTAGAATGGTAAAGTACTGACCCCAAGGCAACAGATGGTGACGTAGGTGGCCAAGTGGAAAGGTGGGTGGTACAAAAGAGGCAATGCCACTTCTCCCCTGATGTGCCTTGATCCGGCTTCTGCAGGACGCTCGGCGCATCAACAGAGAGAAAAGTGGGATGTGCAGCAGACATGTAGTCTGTGGAGTACAGGTTCCTGTTTCTAAGTGACCATCGTCTAAAAAGTAGCAAGCTTTTTGTTATTTTTTTAAAGCATGATTCCACCCAAAGCCGCGAGGCTTTTCTTTTCCTTTCTTTTTTAAACTGCGAGGAGAACAGGTGCTAACAGATGGGATTTCACTGGCTGATTCATTTGTTTCAGATGCTTGAACGGATGCTTTAGAGTTTTCTGCCTGAGCTACAGCACCAAGCTCGTTAGTCGGAAGGCGTTGGTGGCTGAGGCCTTGAAAGGGAAAAGTCTCAAGTGGGCTTATTTCTACTGAAACCGCATTTCAGGAGAAATGCAGGAAAAAGCAAACCCAAGGCCCCGGGGAGACCCCTTCCAAGCAAAGCAGTCCTGCAGAAGGCGGAAGCAGGGCCGCGGCCATCTGCGGAGCCGTGGCCTCCTGTCGCGGACGCTGCTCACGGTGGCTCTTTTTCGTGAAAGGGAACATGCGAGGCTTAACCGGTTTCCCTTCCAGAGACTCAGAGAAAGGGAAAGAGGGAGAGAGCAAAAGAGTGGGTCAGCCGCCCCACAGAGAAATGAAATGAACACAACTTCCTGATGCTGGCCAGTAAAAAAAAAAAAAAAAAAAAAAAAATTCAAATAATAAAAAGATTAAGCAGACCTGCCTGAGGTGGGCAGCTGACTCCGTTCCAAAGTCCTGCATCCCTAGTTTGCCCGGACTCCCAAAGACTGGCAGGCCCCTGGGCGCTGAGCTGGCAGAGTTCCTTTTGTATGGCAGTCAGGCCTGACCTGACCTGACCGTCAGCTGCGCTCTCTGCAGTGACCGGGGCAGGACAGGAAGCTCAGACACACCCATTTAAACTAACACATACACCCGCATGCCCAGACCAACCCAGGCAGCACCTCAGGTTCCATCTTAATGTGTCCACGGGAAGCACCACCACACCCCAACCTCATCCGACATTGTCCGTCTGTAGTCCATGCTCAAAGCCAGTCCGGGGATGCCTCTTTGGAAGCAGTGCGGTCTAGTTTCGAGGACACTGGGAGTCAGGGAACCTGGGCTCTAGTCCCAGCTCCAGCATATTCGGTTGCTGCGTGACCTTGGGCAAGACACTTAACCTCTCTGTGCCTCAGTTTCCCCATCTGTAAAATGGGGATAACAATGTCGACCTACCTCACAGGGCTGTTGTGAGGAATAGCTAAGTGATTGTAAAGCACTTTGAACGTATAATTGCTTATTATTAAGATTACAACAATAATAATATCCTATGCCTGTTTGCTACCAGAACTTTAAGACATTTGTTTTTCTTTTATCTCTTTTTTGTTCTGTGCTGTAGTGATCCGTCAAGAAAGTGAGTTCTCCCCTTCTTAAGATATCTGAAAAGGCATTAACATGTAAACAGAGGTAACTCTACAGACTGGATTTTCACATCTTGTGAACAGGAGATTTTTGTCCCAAAAGTTGCTTCGTGAGGGCCTCCCCTCTGAAATTCTCAGCCAATGCCAAGCCCTGGTTGAGGAGTCTGTACATCCATGCTGAGCCCAAGATGCCCAAAAGAGCCAATATGAGATTTAAAGTCAATGTTCAAAAGTCACGTTAGTGCAGAAACTTGCCGTTTCTGAAGTGAGTAGAGAAAAGGAGCGTCCTCAGCCCCTTTTGCTGCCCTGGTCTCTGCAGACGTAGCGGCAACATGTGCGGGGCGTGGAGGGTGAGGTGGAGAATGTGGGGGAGCCCTGTAGCCGGCTGTGCTCATCCAAGACCAGGCACAGTGGGGGAGCCACTTTGCTGGTGGAAGGGGAAGCCCTGCAGGCCCATCCCAGGCAGGACTGACAGGCTCCCGCCCAGCCTTGAGTCCTGTCCAGGAACATTGTATGTGCTGTGACCTTTGGCCCCAGTGGCTCATGATACCAAGTGGTCTGACCTGCCTGGACTTAAGTGGACTCCCTGGCCTCAGTATGGAAATGAGCTCAGCCCCATTTCTGCTCCCACATGGGCAGACTGTAGAGAGTCTAGGAGCTCGCAGTGGGTTTCACCCATTCTCTCACAGGAGACCAGGTTTGATTTCTTCACAATCACAGTGGTTGGTGATATGGGGATAGGGTTGAAAGCTGGCCAGAAAACTCTGATGGCCGGACCCTTGCGAGAATGCCGAGTCTGTACCTGCTAGTTAATATCTAAGGCCCCCAGCCCCTCCGCAGACCCTTCTGTGATCCAGCAACTACAGGACTAAGCCTGACTTTGTGGGGGCCTCCGGGACCCTGCTGTGGTCTGAAGTCCCATTTCTGCTCGGATTGGGCAGGGCCTACAATGCCCTAGTTATTAAGAATGTGGTGTATCGTCCCTTAAAAGGAAGCTGGTCAGCCTGTGGGCACAGATGAGGAGCTAGCTCACCCCTGACAAATGATCCCTCTTTGTCTCTGACCTACCCTGATGTCAAGTTTATTCCACACTAAAGGCCAGACGGTATGCCCTTGCCCTACTGTCTGTATCGCCCTGTCTCAAAGGGCCCGTGGGACCAGCTGTCTGCTAGACCTGAGTCTCCATAGGCCAAAGCTGCAGCAGAATAGTCCCAAGCAATTCACATGGCAGGTGTTTCCACATGCCTTTCCCCACAGTCCTTCCAAATAGATAAAAACTGCAAAGTGGTGACTTTCGAGAACGTCCCAAAGGAGACAGGCAACTCTTGCCCACTGTGGGCCTGGCTGTGTTTGCTGAGTGATGGCACTGGCTGTGGTGGTAGCCAAGGCCAGTTGGTGAGAGACAGACAGAAATTGTGGGGGGCGCCTCTGGCCCAACCCTGAAGCTTGGTTTACAGTCAGACTGTAGACACCTCTCTCTGTGCTCCTAAAATCCAGGCAGAAGATATAGCTTTAAATGTAGAACAGTTGTAGGAGACCACTCAAGTTTATTATCCTAGACTCTTCATGACTCACTCAGCAAACTTGGTACCCAACACCACAAACCATGGTGCTACACTCTAACTCCTGGCTGGAAGGCATGGCACAGGCCAGTATCCATCACAGGAAACAGAAAAAAGATGGGGCATCGGGCTCTTAAAAAGCTGACACTATGGTGTGACCCCGTTAAAACTACATCCACAGGATTACTGGTTCCTGGATTCTATACTCTTTCAGAAAAGCATCCCTCCTCTGGGAATAATAATTATTCTTTTCAAAAGTCTTTAAGAAGATAAAATTACTGAAAAGGAGTTAAGGCACGTTACATTATGTAATAGCAAAAGGTCTTAATTTTTGTAGCATGTTATTGAATAATACCCACCTAGGACCCTTCATGAGCCAAAATGTGTCACAATTCAGTTATCCATGGGATGGAGCTTGCTGCCACTTACTAATGGTCCCAAGGTTGGGTGAGCACCTGTGTTCTCCTTGGCACCCAGTAGACGTGAGAGAAATGGCTGTTTGGGGTGATAGAAGGGCACATCATTCTAAGGCACAGTGAGAGCAATCTAATACCAAGTGTCAAGGCCAGCTCCGAGCAAGGACACTTCTCCCCAAAGTGGGAAGAGTGGAGAAAGGTCAGTGAAATAATGGCAATGCTAGATGGTGAAGAGTCTGTCACCTGAGGAAAAGGTGGTGTTACCTCTCTGAGGACAGGTTAGCAGCAGTTCTCAAACGCTCTGGTCTCAGGACCCATTTTTGCTCTTAAAAATTAATGAGGGCCCTTGTGTATCAATACTTATGCTTTAGAAATTTAAAGTGAGAAGTTTTAAAAACAGAATATGTAAGCACAAAGATGCCAGGGTGAGGACAGCATCACAGGCCACGCAGCCTTTGAGAACCCCGCTGTGTGCTCTGGAGAGAATGGCAGTGTGCAGGCAGAGGGCATCCTGCTTCATTATACAGACTGCAGGGACCTCGGGGACCCCTGGCATTGTCTTGGGAAAGCCCTAGGGAAATGATCCCAAGTCCCCCTAAAGGAAAAGGGTGCTGGAGACTTTTTATGATCCTCCTGGTTAAACAGCCTCTGTGTATACCACTGTCCCTAACTTGAACCCTCCGCTTCCTCCCAGGCCCCTCCTCAGTCCCAACCCATTCACCTGGACATAGCTGCCTGTACCCCCAGCGTCCAGCTGCGTTCACACAGGGTTGTACGTGATGGCCCGTCTCCCTGCCTGTGCTGATCTGGAGGAATGATGGTTTGAATTAGTGCATGATAGATGCACTAATTTTCACAATCTCAGCTCCTCAGAGCACAACTGAGCCAAGGCTGTGTGCAGAGCCTAAGATCAGTTTTTGTGACACCTTGTGATCGTTTGTCACTTCCGTGTTAACTTAGTGACACAGAGCTCTGCTAAGTTAGTGGAATGAGGTTGACCTTGGTTGAGGGGCACCCACAGTCATGTAGGGAAATGGTCATGAATGAGCATTCGATTGAGACTTGACCCCAGCCCTCTGCCATGGACCCAATGACTTTGTCTTGGTGGTGGAAGGTGGGGCCAGCAGGGTGTCATGGGAGCTTCACTGAGCCTTTGCTATTTGGGGCAGGTCAGTTAACCAGATAGGAACAAACTGGCCCACCCTCCCTCCCAGGATGTAGCCGGATAAAGGATGTGAACCCCATGGATAGCTTACAGGGTGACGTCACAGCTGGCTTTTCAGTGAGGGTTGGACTCACCGTGGATGACTCATGGAGCATCATGCTTATGATTCTAATCCTTTTTATAACTCGAGGCCTGTTCATAATGGACACACCATCACATTTTCCCTGGAGGAAAGCGATGACAGAAGAAGGGGTGTGCATGCGGAGGAGGCAGGGGACAGCCTGTAGATGAACAGGTGTATCTGTAAGAAGTTAATCGCCAGTTCCTTCTTTGAAGGGAGCTCGTCTAAAATCGTCTGGCTGGTTGGGTAGGGGCTGAGTCCTGCTGAAGGGTTAACTAGAACCGGCTGAGCAGGGCCAGCCGCCAGGTGAAACTGCCTGTGATGGAGAGCAGGCCCGCCGGGCTCAGGCTTTGGGCTGGAGTCGGAAAGCCTGGCATGCACTCCTGAAGATGAATGGCCTGGCCCTGGGCCGACTGGAGACTGGCATCTCTTTCCTCCACTGCTACAGTGTAGGTTCAGAGGGGGTTGGGCGTGCCTGCTGTAGTCCTGAGAGCTGGCAGGTGACTGTGTCTGATGGCGCTAGCTTAGGGAGACAGGCAGAGAAAGTGTTACGTGCACCCCCGGTAGGAAAAACGTGACCCTGAAAATGGGCGAGAGGAAGGAAGGTAAACGAATGTTCAGTTTTGATGTTAAAATATCCTAATTTTATGCTATTGCTTCAGAAATATTTAGAGAGATTTTATAGTTTGGGTTTTTTATTTTGTGACTTGATCATTTAGTAGAGTAAATATCTATAACATCCCAATTAAATGGTGTCTAAATTTAAAGCAGCAGTCTACAGGCAAAGCGCCATTTCTTTTTTAAAAATATATTTATGATAACATCTAGCATTTAAAAATCAACCAGAAACTAGGCTTGATTCTGTTTAATATTTTATATGATTGGACATCTTAAGTCAATAATGTTTCTATTTTATAGCAATTCTGTGTTTATTCAAAACCATAATTCTACTGTGATGTTAATGGAATGACTTTATATGGCTTTAATTGTGTTGGTTTAAGTGCTATGACCACATTTCAAATTAAAATAATATTTTTGCTGAAAGAGATAGACACAGATATGAAATATGAAAGAATACACAATTTTACTGGTTGTAAAGTGTTTATTTCAAGAAAAAAATGTTCTTTTTTTTTTAGAGCTGTAAAAAAATATTTTTTCAAGGATTTAAGATAGTTTTCTGAACTTGGGGGGATTGGAATTTGTGCCTATGGAATTTTTGGAGCAGCCTAAGCTAACTTTTAGCTCGATATGTGTGCTAGAAAAATTTCATTATCCTGTTTTGTGATATGTAATAAATTCAGGGTGCTGTGCTTAAGCTTTGTTTTAGTTCAAGTTTGGTAACATCTATTTCCCTCATTCCCAACCCTGGCAGACACCCTGCCCATCCTTCCCTGGGTCCCACTTGAAAGAGTCAAGTCAGTCCCTGACTCTTAGAAGGTGTGTTTCTTGCTGCGTGGACCACGCCAAACGTAACCGTGACTTCTACTAGTAAGCCTCTGCTTTCCTGTCTGGGAAGAGGGATGCTTTCTCTCCTCCTCTGATGTCTCTTTAATAAATATGTTGTCATTACTTGTCTTTGGGAACGGCCTCTTGGGCCACCTCTCGATTTCCTCCATGATTTATGTTGCAAACAAACGCTCTGTCCTGTGTCTGTTCACTGCACTCACCTACTCTGGTGTATCATTGATGACGTGCTGGAGACAGTTTTTGTTTTTATTATGCAATTGTGTTACATGTGTATTTCAGTGAAATGTCAACCCGTCAACAGAGGATGATGTTAAAAATTATCCAAATAAATAGTTTTCTATTCCTTTTCATCAGACCTAGTGCAATCAGTTGGCTGACAGTGAACAGGGTTATTTGTTGTTATTTAAACTCTGTGTTCCTGGCCCACGCTGCCTTGTAACAGGGGTTAATATACATCATTTAACTGGGGGTGTTGACATGGTGCATTGTCACCTCTGTTTATTTTGTGGGGGCAGCAGCAGGTGTCTCAAGCCTGGTGTCTTCTTGTCCGGGAGCCTCAGATATGCAACAGCCCTTTCTCCCAGTGATCCAGAATCAGCCTTGAACCCTGGCTTAGCTTCTCTTCCCTTGGTAACTGTGCCCTAGAAAATGCTTACTGAATGAACCACAGGCTGTAATACTACTGGGCACCACCTTCCTGCACATGCCTGCAGCCCTGCTGCATTAGGGCTTGCACCCTTGACATAGACTTGCCTTCTTGATGTTTCCATGAGAATGGCAAGTGGGTCCCCCTCCAAGCCTGATGACTCCCTGGGCTCAGACGTGCTGGACTTGGGGATCCCGAGAGAGGGGAAGTGTGTGTGTATACCTGTGCATGCATGTGTGTGAGTACATATGTGAATAAGTGTGAGTGTGTGCATGTATGTGTGTGAGTACGTGTGTCTACGTGTGTGGGCATGTGTACATGTGTACCTGTGCGTGTATGCACATGTGTGTGCATGTGCATCTTGTGCCTGTGATCAGAGGGACAGGAAAGGAAGTGGCGACCTTATTGACACACCACGAACTGTTCTGGGTTTGGCTCTGGGACGTGTGCTGCTTTCCCCTGCGAGACCATGGCATTCCTAGCTAGGAACCTGAAAGCTTTGGCTCTGGATGGCTCTCTCACCCCCACAGTTCATGAAATGGAAAGACCCGCTGATCCTCTCTTCAAAGCCTTGTTCAAAGCAGACCCAGGCTCATCTAGGCGGGTGCTACTATGGAGGAGGCCATTCTCAAAAAGAGCCTGTTGGGAAGTTTTCGTGCAACTTTATCTTCTAAATTAACGTCAGCACCATTGGTGTCTGCAAATACCAGTCTGAGCATTCCCACACTAGTGGGCCCAGCTGGACCTGCCCATGTCCCCTCTCCCAGCCCCTCCCCCACCTGGCCACTGCTGGGCCATCTCAAGTATGGTCACCAGGCTTCGTCTGTGTCCTGTGCCCACTGCTGCTGGGGGTTGTGGAGGAAGGACAGGGAAGAGGTCTCCCCGACAACCCACACTTGGTCCATCCTTGTCTGCAGACCGCCCTGGCGTGGGCGTGTGAGCTGCAGGTGGAGCCCAGCACAGCCAGCCTTGCATGGCTGCTTGGTTTGCAGGCTGGCTGGCAGCAAATGAGGGTGCCGCCCCGATACACATGGGCAGCCTTAGACCTGGGCCAGGGAGGAAGTGCCTCTGTCAAATGTAAGTCTTTTTGTGGAAAAGGGTAAATTTGCTATCATGTGCCTGTTAGTCTTTGAGTCAGCATGCTACTTTTCTTCAAACTTACGGTCAAAACAGCATCATCTCCTCAGAGCCAGTGACTGTACCTTCCCCGTATCTGGTCCATAAGCATCCCAAATGTTTCGCTACGGAAGTTGGGAACAACAGAAAGGCTTCTCGCAGGCCCTGTCCCAATGCAGCCCGGGACCCAGGACGAGGAAGGCCAGTGTGAGGCCTTGGGGAAGGCAGAGTGTCTGTGAGGGGCCTGGGCATCAGCGGTGGGGCCGGCACGGCCTCCGAGGCTGGTGAGCCCGTGTCCGTGTGTTGTGGTCTTCAAGAGGACGCCCGACTGTTGGCGAGGTCTCAGCGCGAGCACAGGCTGCAGCCAGGGTCCTACGCTGGCCCCGGAGGCGGC
Organism: Plecotus auritus; assembly: GCF_963455305.1. Lineage (NCBI taxonomy): Eukaryota > Metazoa > Chordata > Mammalia > Chiroptera > Vespertilionidae > Plecotus > Plecotus auritus. The sequence continues at coordinate 135,314,691 of NC_137773.1, read as the reverse complement.
ACTGCACAGCGGCCCAGGTCTGTGTGCATGCCAGTCCATTCTGTCACGTCCTGAGTGTGCTGGTGGTTGCCGTGTGTTGTGTCCCTCCCTCGCTCCCATGCTTTTTAGCAGAACCAGTGGCCCTGACGGCTGCTGGGCTGCTTGCCCTCTGGCACTTGCACCTAGGCTTCCTCATCCTGGACACCGCTGGCCAGCCCTTGCCGCCCTCCCTGCCCAGCAGCCAGGCTGGGCGCCCTGCCCTGCCTGGGGCCTGGAAGATGGCGCTCTGCAGGACATCCTTCCGCAGACTGTCGCTTAGACATGAGCATGGGCTCTTGGCCATGCCAGACATAGTACTAGTGACCAGGCGCTGTCCCCTGCAAAGGGGAAGGGGGCATTTGAAAAGGAGTTTGCTAAGTTGGGCCTTGAGCATCCCAGGCTCGGACCATCTCGAACCCCTGACCACACCCTACAACCCTGAGGCTGCAGGGACTCCCGTTACCTTCAGACAGCGGTCAGTTTCCTGGGCTGTCCTGTGGAGACGCTTCCCTCCCACAGCTGAGTCGGCAGGAGCAGCGCCAGGACCCAGGCCGGGCCAGGGCTCCCGCACTGTCTGATCTGTTTGCCGTTCTCCTTGATCTAGGCGGGGTTAAGGACACTGCACGACATCGGGCCAGAGATCCGGCGGGCTATATCGTGTGATCTGCAAGATGATGAGCCCGAGGAAACGAAAGGAGAAGAAGAAGATGTAGTCAAAGTAATTATTCCGCGCACAGCTACGCACCGGCCGCCTGGGAATAGTGGGGCAGGGCTCCAGTTGGGGCAGTTAATGAGCCACAACAGTGCCCAGAGAATGCAAGCCAGCCCCGGAGCATAGAGGGCTTTGAGACCATGCCCTCCCCCCAGCAGCCCTCCTCACTCACCAGCATCTCCTCTAGGGCCAGGCCTGCCCCTCCAAGCTCTCTCCTCTGCCCTGCGCTGGCAGCTCCGAGGAGCTTGGCCACAGCCACTGGCTGGAATGGATGAGCATCTGGGTACTTCCGGCAGCTGCCTGCCCACACAGCCCCCTTCTTCTCCGGGCAGTTCTTTTAGCTGCCAGGGCCCCTCAGCCTCCCAGTCCCCCAACCCCGCATGCCTACCACCCAACCTCACTCGCTGGGGCTGCCAGCCAGCCCTGCTGGGTGTAAGTCACCTCAACTTGGAGCAACTGGAAGCGCACGCGCGAGTGACAGCCGAGAGCTTGCTCCTCGGCTCAGGAATCAGTAACCTTCCTCATTTCAGGGGGACCAGCCCCCACGCAGACACATTGAGGCCCTCAGGTCATTCTCCAGGGATCCTCCGGAGCTTACCTAGAATTTGTTTTTCATGTAGAAAAAATTACCTAACGTAGCTAGCCTGCATCAAATGCTTGTTAAATTACCTGGTGTTGTCTCCCATTATTTTGCAGAGAAATGGTGCCCTGCTTGGAAACCATGTCAATCATGTTAATAGTGATAGGAGGGATTCCCTTCAGCAGACCAATACCACCCACCGTCCCCTGCATGTCCAAAGGCCTTCAGTTCCACCTGCAAGTGATACTGAGAAACCGCTGTTTCCTCCAGCAGGAAATTCGGTGTGTCATAACCATCATAACCATAATTCCATAGGAAAGCAAGTTCCCAGCTCAACAAATGCCAATCTCAATAATGCCAATATGTCCAAAGCTACCCCCGGAAAGCAGCCCAGCATTGGGAGCCTTGAGCACGTGTCTGAAAACGGGCATGATTCCTCCCACAAGCATGACCATGAGCCTCAAAGAAGGTCCAGTCGGAAAAGGTAACCTTTACAATGTGTTGGCACTCGGTGGTGCTGTGTCTGCCCCCCACTCCCATGCGCTGGCATAGGCAGGAGATTCCCAGCGGACATTGGCAGTGGAACCTGTGAGTGCCACGCGGTCACGGCCTCTCTGGGGCCTAGCTGCAGAATGGCCCTGAAGGACAGCGGGCCCCGGCCATCCTGTGTCCTGCTGAGAGATACTCTCCTTAAAATGGCAGCAGGCGCAAACTCCACTCTCCCCAGTTCTGCCAGCAGACTTGGGGTTGGGCTGGCAGACCCCTCCTGGGAAGGGCTAGACGGCAGGTGGGTGAGACTCTGAGCAGCTTACCGTTCATTGTGGTGACTCAGCTCTGCGGCTGTGGCGAGGAAGCAGCCACGACAGCGTGATAAACTTACTTTATTTTGGACACTGAAATGTGAACATCGTATAGTCACAGGTGAAGAAATATTTTTCTTCCTTTGATGGTTTTCAGTCGTTTAGAAATGTAAAAACCATCCCCAGGGCATGGCCGTACGGAAGCCAGCGGCAGCCGTGTTTGTCCTGGACCCAGTTTGCCAGCCCCGCTCTCGGTAGTAGCCTGGTAACTGCACTTTAAATTCTGCTGGAAATATGTAACGTTTATCTTCTCCCTCCCTCCCTTGCTATGCGTTGCCTGGATAGAGCCCGCTATTATGAAACTTACATTAGGTATGTGCCCTGCCTGTGTTGATGTGTGAAATACTGTGTGTTATAAGTGTGACCAGTTGGCCTCTCTGAATGCAGAGTTGAGACGTTCCTGCAATATTATAGCTCAGGGCTGTGCACTCGAGTCGGGTGGGGCGGGGGGAGGAGTGGCTTCTTTCTGCCACATCCCAGGGGTGGGGAACGTCCAGCCTGAGGGCCTGTGAAATGATTTGGTCTGGCCCTGCCAAGGCATTAGGGGTGAGTTTATTAAATATTTGACCAAATAGAGCAGGCTAATTTTTAAGTTGATAGTTCTGTATGGCCCACGGATGATGTTATAAATATCCTCATGGCCCTCGGCAGAAAAAGGGTTCCCGCCTTGGGACCATTACCACCCAAGGACTGGCATTCACGTGCCAGGTGCCCACAGACCAGACCCTGAAGACCTCGGGACGGCACAGGGAGAGCCGCTGTGCACTGGTGCCCAGGCCTGTGACGCTGGGCAATGGCTGCTGCTTTCTGGGGTCAAGCCTCCTGTGGGGTGTTGGTGAAAGCATGGCCCGGCCTCCTAGAGACCAGGGGCCAGGTTTGCTCCTTTGCCTCCCATGCAGCCCTCAACACGTGCAGTGTCACCTGCTCCGTGTCCGCTGAGAGGGTGAGAGTGGGTGGGATGGTGGTTTTGCTGGCGATGGGAGGAGAGGTCTGCTGGTTTAACAAGTGAGATCTTGGACCTGAGGCCAGGGAGAAGGTATAGCACTCAGCACTCGGAGGGAGCGCATCCTCTCCCTGGAGGGAGCAGTGTCACGGCGTGGCTGGTTTTCCTGAGGACCCAGGCCAGCATGGCCAGGCTTCAGGGAAGCATGACAGTGGTCTCAGGGCAGTGGGCAGGCTTGGAAAACTTGGCAGACATCATGCATGAGAGTCTCCCCTGGGACACTGTATCCAGAACTCCCGTCACCTGTGTGGGTCAGATGCAGCAGCAAGTGGGTGGCCAGGGAGTCTCTGTCCCAGGCTCTGAAGTCACACAGGGCCCAGGTAGGAAGGCACGGGGATCAGATAGATGGCCTGGGAGCCCAGTCTTGTCCCTGGGACTGCTGGTCTCTAGGTCCATTTTCATGCTCTGTTCCCCAAATTAGATCTACTCCTTTGGCCCCAAGGCCCCTAGGCATTGTGGTCTGGCACCAGCGTTATGCAAGGTACTGAGAAACTTCTGGTGTGTGTACACACACACACACACACACACACACACACACACTCACACACACACACACACACGCTGCGCTGTTGCCAGTGGCCTTAACAGCCCAGCCCTGGTTGAGGCAGGTGTGCCCAGGGAGAAGCCAGATGTGCGTGGGCAGGATGCTGGCTGCATGTGGAGGCACAGCTGCAGGACGTGGCTGCCACCTGCCCAGGTGCTGAAGTCCTCTCTCCCAAATGCAGGTCCGACTCAGGAGATGAGCAGTTCCCCACTATTTGCCGGGAAGACCCAGAGATCCAGGGCTACTTCAGGGACCCCCGCTGCTTCGGGGAGCCCGAGTACTTCAGCGGTGAGGAGGACTATGAGGAAGACAGCTCACCCACCTCCAGCAGGTGAGGGCTCGGGCTCGGGCTGACATCAGAAGGCCTGGCTGCTGCCTGTCCTTGGTGCTCTGCCTGTTCCTGAAGCCATGGGCCACCTGCAGCTGCACTGGGACCCCAGGCTCCAGGCCAGAGGAAAAGCCTGAGAAGGGGAAACAGCCAGAGGGAGGCCGAGTGGAGACTGTCCTCCCGGGCTGTGACCATTTCCCCCAGGACCTGTGGGGCCTCTCAGCGAGGGTCCAGACGTGAGAGCTGGGCCTGGGTGTGCAGGGTTAGTTTTCATCCGTTCCTTGTCTGCTGAGAGGCTTGTTATTTCGTGAGCGCCGCGCACACTGAGCTAGGGCTCTGTCTGCCGAGCAGCTCTGCCAGCCCATCCAGCCCATCGCTTGGGGCCAGGGTGGGAGGGTGGGTCATAATGAACAGCACCTGTTTCCCCACTCTCATCAAGGGGTCGCTCAGCAGAGCTGCCTCTCCGGGCTTCTGTCCTAAAGGAAGAATGTCTAAGGTTAAAAGGGACACTTGCTTTAGGACACATCGTGGGCAGCACAGGGGACAAGGACACCTGCTATCCTCTTCTTTGTACATTGCATCTCACCAGGACTAGGTGGCCCACTGAGTGGACGTGGTACTGCCTGAGGTCCCTTCTGGTGTCGGAGCTGTTACTGTTAGCCTTGTAACCCAGGCAGCATGGCCGGGCCCTCGCGCCCCTTGTCCTCCCCTCCCCCAGTCCCTCCCACCAGCCCTACTTCCAGAACCACTGATCCTGATCAAGTGGGCCCCGACCTCCCTCCTCATTGCCCTTGCACCCCACGCCCACCACTTGGCCACCCTTTCCCACTTGGCTGGCCTAGTCCCACCCTCTCTTCAAGGACCTGCTCCAGGGCTCTGCTTCTCATTCCCCAAATGACATTGTGGTGCTCAAACCCATCACCCTCCTGGGCCCCTCTCCTTCTGCGCTGGCCTTTTCCGTCTGCATGAGCGTCATGCATATGGCATCAGCTCAGCTCCTGAGGGGAGGGACCGTGCTTCATGCATCTTCGTGTCCTGGTTCCCTGCCCAGCACCTGGCTGAGGGCAGGCACTCAGAGGGCTTCTCGAGGAGGAGGTGATCCTGGGTGTGCTTCCTGAGCAGGTGATCTGATTGCCTAGCTTGCAGGAAAGCTGCATTCCACCTCTGCCCCGGGCCTGAGGCTGCCCGGCCTGGGGGAAACCAGCAGCACCCCATTTATCACAGGCCTGCGTCCTGAGCCTTCCTGGACCAGCCCTTGTCCTCCATCTAGAATCTTCGGTGAAGCTGAGGGCTGCCTTGTTCTCAGCTGGTCCTGCTGTGCCTGTGGAGTGGGGAGAGGACTGTAGAGGGCTGGGGGTGTCTGAGCTAATGGGAAACTGTTAACTGGGAGCTCACATGCTCCTTCCTCTCCTTTGGCCTTTTGACCACCAGGCAAAACTACAGCTACTACAGCCGACACCCAGGCAGCAGCTTGGATTTCGAGCGGCCCCGAGGCTACCACCACCCCCAAGGCTTCTTGGAAGACGACGACTCGCCCATTTGCTATGATTCCCACAGATCTCCAAGGAGACGCTTACTACCTCCCACCCCAACATGTGAGGCCAGATTTTTTGTTTGGGGTGAAGCCTCCCAGAGACCACGTGCCTCTCCCCCGGCCCTGGGAGGTGGGGGAAGGTGGTGATGGATGAGAGCTGCCATGCCGGGGACCTTTAGTCCTCAAGGCCAGACCCTGGTGGGAGATCCTATCGGCTCTCCTTTCTCATCCGTATCCCGTGTGTTGGAGCTCAAACCGCGTCCGCGCTGCTCTGACTCCGGGAGCGGAGGAGACAGCATGCGGCCTGGCGTGGCACAGCGTGGAAGACCTTTAAGGGGCTGTTTAGCACGTTTTCCTTGCCTTTGAGCTGGGGATCCACCCTCAGTGGGCAAGATGTGCACCACTGCTGTTCTCAGACCCACTCTGGGGGTCGGGTCACGACCCTCAGGGTGGAGGGATGGAGCTAGACTTACCGCAGGTCTGTTTTGCCAAGGCCCATGCCTCTGGGCGCAGGGTCTCTGGGGTTCCTGGTGTCTGCCTCCTCAGGCCACACCAGGGTGTCTCCTTTCTCCCCTTCCCACCCTCCTCCCTCTCACCTTTGCCTCTGGGCTGCCAGTGCCCTCTGCCCCTGGGGCAGGTTTTGGGCTTGGTGGTGAGCTCTAGGGTTGGCTCCCATCCTGGGGCCGGGAATCCCCTCTCGCTGAGCAGGGGCAGGGGCTGGCTGCGGCCCCACCGGTTTTCCTGTGCAGGGGGCATGACTGGCGCTGCCTGGAGATCTGGGTCACTCCCGGGGAGGAGCTCAGGCGGCAGCAGCCCTGCCAGCTCCCGGCTGGGCAGTTTGATTTTGGACATGAGGGCATTTGGACGATGGTTAAAGATCCACTTCCGGTGTTTCTAAGGCGTGAAGCATATCTTTGGACAGGACTTGAATCAGTAACCAAAAAATAGCCAAGACACATCGGCTCCCAATCTGCCGACGGCACACACAATACCGACCGTGGCTGGGTGGCGCCAGGCCCTCTCTCTCCAGCTGCCACACCCCTGCTGGGCGTGCAATCAGACCCATTTCCATGGTTAATATTTAATTTCGCACCCTGAACACACAGAGCACTTCTGGCCTCCATAAATACTGGATGACGCACATGCAGTGAGGCTGGGTGGAGGCCCGTACCTGTGAGTCCACAGCCTTCCTGGGACCTCCCTTTGGCGGCTTCGTTAATGCCCGCCATGCCCAGATGCCGCCCCTCAGAAGTGAGGAACCGAGTGGACAGGAACCGCTGCCCTCTTTACTTGCAAATAACGAAAATGTATTTTATTTGCTTTACTGCCTGCAGGTTCAGAGCTTGGGCGGGGAGAGCATGGAGCTCCCCAGCCGATGTTCTCAGCCTCCAGAGGGTGACTTCCTCCAGCAGAGATGGGTGTGACCAGATGCGATGAAGGGGGGGTGTGTGGACTCTTTTTTCAAACCTGAAAGGCACTATCAGGGAGAGAGGGCATGGTTTTCCTTTCCTGGCCCTGAGGTCCACACACCCCGCCCCCCCATCTGATCCTAGGACAGGCTACCAAGGAGGCCCTTCCTCCTTAGAACACCGTGAAATCCTGTCCCCGTGGGGCGTGGAGGGCGGGCTGTCCGATGAGGAGGCCCCAGCATGTCCCTCAGTGTACGTGGGGCCTGCGAGACCAGGAGTGCTATCTGCCTTGTCCCTCTGGGCTTCGTGCACTTTGGGGGCAGGGCCTCACAGAACCGCTGGTGTCTGCAGTTTCCAGTACAGGAATTAGGAAGGTGGCATTTTGAGCAGGCCCTGTGAGCTTAGGGAGCAGAGGTCACAAAAGGAGCTGTTGAGGAGCCCTGGCCACCCACTGTCTCGCAAGTGACCAGGCGGGCTCCTGAAACACCTCCCCTTCCTGGCGGTTTCCCAGGGGGAGGCCTGTGGCCTGTGCTGGGGGACCCCGGACCAGATGGCTCTCCGGTGCCCGGCACCCCGTGAAGCTACAAGCTCTGGACCTCTTGTCATCGCTCACCCTGTGCATCAGCCTCTATGCAAAGCGCCTGTTAACAGGACAGGCACGCTCTTTAGAGTTAGAGGTGCCCTTTTGTCTTGTCCTCAGTGCTGGAGAAGCTGGCTCTTCCCCCACAAGACTTTTCTCATTGCCCGGCTGAGCTGATAGGTAGCGAGTCCCTCCCTTTAAGGCAGAGGTGTGAACCCAGGAGCACCCGGCGGTACCTCGGGCCCAGAGACGCTTAGGAAGCCTGGAGGTGAGAGTGAGCGGGGCTGTCAGCAAGCGCTGTGGTTCTAGAGCCAGGCTGTGCTCTTGTCTGAGAGGCCGGGTCCCCACCACATGTAGGGCAGGGGCTGTGGCAGAACAGCTGCCCTCGGCTGCCGGCAGCCCTGGCCAGGGAACAGGCGTGGCGCTTGCACTTAAAACCCCTCAGTGGGCTTCTTCCTCATCCTCCCTCCAGAAGCCTGAGGCCTCAGTACTGACCGCTGGACGTATCGCTTGCTGCCTCTGGGGCTCCCTGCTGGCCTCGGTGGGCCACCAGGGCTCCTGGGCTCAGTCCTGCCGGAGCGCTGGTTCCACAGCTGCTCCTGTGCTTTCTCCTCAGCGCATCGGAGATCCTCCTTCAACTTCGAGTGCCTGCGCCGGCAGAGCAGCCAGGAGGAGGTCCCGCCGTCCCCCACCTTCCCCCACCGCACGGCCTTGCCTCTGCACCTGATGCAGCAACAGGTGAGCCGGCCCCCTGGCCTTGCCCCGATGGCTCCATCGGCACCCTGTGTGGGACCCCCCCCCTCAGAACACCCCGTTCCTCTTGGCTGCCAGCCCCAGGGGGAGGGAGAGAACCTTCACATACACTGGGTTCCATTGTGTAACAACCCTGCAAATAGACACTATCATCAACCCCATCATATGGGTGAGAAAACATAACTGGGAGTAGGTGAGCGCCCGAGCCCACACAGGAGGTGAGTGACCACGCTGGCATTTGAATCCAAGGCTGCCACCTGCCAAGCTGGGCTCGGTCTAGGCACAGTCTTCTCCCCACGTCTCCCTCAGCGTTGAAGACAGGGCCTGGGCACAGCACACGACACGGGGAGTGGCGGCCACTAGACCACCCTGAACAGCCAGCAGGGCCCTTTATTTGCTCTGAGAGGTTCTTCCTTCATTTACGGAGTCCTCTGTGGGCAGGGCTCTGTGCTCACAGGGTGAGCCCCCAGCCTGCCTGCAAGGGGAGTGTGGCCCAGGGAGAAGGACCCCTCCACGGTGAGAGCTTGACAGGAGGGAGCGGGGGTCAGAGCCGCTCACCAGGGCTTTGCCTCAGGACATGGACCTCTTCTTTCTGAAAGAGCACATCAGAGATGCTGTCCACTGTGAGTTGGGAGGGGCCGTGCAGGTGAGGGCCTACCTCGTACGGCGCGCCCGCTCTGTGACTGTAAAGAGCCGGCGCTCGGGCAGGTTTCCCATCCTGAGCGTCTGGAGCACGTGAGCAGTAGCGGCCATTTCAGATTGTCTATTTGCGTCTCTCTGCCAGCTCCATACTCTTTTGTCTTCAGTGTTTATGTTCATTTTGATCTGTGTCCTGGGACGAAGGACAAGCCTGGGAAGGCCCAGGCCATCGAATGCCACGATGCCTTCCCTCCCTGCACCCCCGGCAGGCCCAGGTGCTGTCTGCATGGTTCCCTGGTGGGCATGGCTTTGGTATTGCCAAGGGCCTGTGCTGCCCACGAGACTGGGCCCAGAGTCCCCTGAGCAGAATGGGGGTGTCCTATGCACATCCGTGGTGCCACAGAGGTGGAGAAGCAAGGCCTGTGCCCGGGGCTTCAGAACAGGCAGGGGCCGGCCACGGGCACGTTGGCTAGAGCAGAGAACAGCTGGCGTCCCTGCGCGCTCGCCCTGAATGTACTTCCACATTTACACCAGAGTGCGCTGGCTGCCGTGTTCACACACCCAGCTTGTATGTCTTCTTGATGCTTCATCGTTCCGATTTCAGTTTTACTTGGGAACAGTCATAGGAAATGGATTTGGGGGAAAGACAGTATAGCCTGTTAGAAAGCTGAATTCCCACTGCCGATCACTTAATTTACTCAGCGAGCTTTCACAGTCCTGTCCGAGGCTGCCCTGCAGACAGTGCCTCGCGGTGAGAGGTCCGAGCCCAGGCTGCTGAGGACCTCCATCTCCCCGCTCCCTGTCTCCTCAGGTCATGGCAGTCGCAGGCCTAGATTCAAGCAGAGCCCAGAAGTACTCGCCGAGCCATTCGACCCGGTCGTGGGTCACCCCTCCAGCGACCCCTCCGTATCGGGACTGGGCGCCGTGCTACACCCCCCTGATCCAGGTGGAGCCCTCAGAGGCCCTGGACCAGGTCAACGGCAGCCTGCCCTCCCTGCACCGCAGCTCCTGGTACACGGACGAGCCTGGAATCTCCTACCGGACTTTCACACCAGCCAGCCTGACTGTCCCCAGCAGCTTCCACAGCAAAAACAGCGACAAGCAGAGGAGCGCGGACAGCTTGGTGGAGGCAGTGAGTGTAGCTCACCTGCTGCTGGGGAGGGCTGGACTGGGACAGGCACAGCAGGGGTGGCGTCCTGAGAACCACACAGCAGGAGCGGGCAGTGGCGGGAGGGCCGAGGGCGGGAGGGTCTGGAGCCAGGCTACCTCGCTTCTGATCTGGACTCCACCCACTTCTTAGCAGCATGGATGGTGCCGACAGCATGAGTATAGACCAGGGGTGGGCAAACTTTTTGACTCGAGGGCCACAATGGGTTCTTAAACTGGACCGGAGGGCCGGAACAAAAGCATGGATGGAGTGTTCGTGTGAACTAATATAAATTCAAAGTAAAGGAGCGGAGGGGAGAGCAAGAGAACCCTCCGCTCTTTCAGCTCCACGGGCCGGATAGAACAGCCGAACGGGCGGGATCCGGCCCGCGGGCCGTAGTTTGCCCACGGCTGGTATAGACCCACTAGTCGCTGCCTCGTCTCAAACAGCTGTTCCTGCGACTGTTACCGTTTACACTGAGAGTCTTGTCTTCCCCAGTGGGTTTCGTTCTTGTTGGGCTATGTATAGTTTGTGAGCTTCGTGGTATTTCAAAGCCAAAGCCATTTCCACTGACATGTAGTTACCATGCACGAGATCTGGCAAACGCGGCTGGCCGTGTGGTGCAGTTAGTGCTTGAGGTGGGTTTTCTGTCCTTGTCCCCCACAAAGCTTTTCAGCACATTCATGCCGTCGATCCTCTTCCTGTGCAGGTCCTGATATCCGAAGGCTTAGGACGGTATGCAAGGGACCCAAAATTTGTGTCTGCGACAAAACACGAAATTGCTGATGCCTGTGACCTAACCATCGACGAGATGGAGAGTGCAGCCAGCCACCTGCTTAATGGGACCGTGCACCCCCGGGCTAACGGGGACGTGAGCCCCGACTCGAGCCGGCAGGACTACGAGCTCCAGGACTTCGGGCCAGGTTACAGCGACGAAGAGCCAGACCTGGGGAGGGAGGAGGAGGACCTAGCGGATGAAATGATATGCATCACCACCCTGTAGCCTCAGGGAGGGGCGGACTGGCTCTGCCCTCAGGTGGGGTGCCTGAGGGCCAGGGAAAAAGTGCCTCATAGTTAGGAAAGTTTAGGCACTAGTGTGAAGTCCGTGTTCAATTAGACTTTTGTGTAGGGGATGTCATGCCTCAAGGAAGCCATAAACCTGTAGGGAACAGCTGTGCTCAGAGCTGAGCCCCAGCTGCGGGGGACAGCAGGTCCCGTCCCGCCCACTCACAGCGGACGGGAGCCGGGCAAGCCTGCCCTCTTGCTCACAGCCCACGCGGGGCACTTGCCCATGCCCACCGCCCACAGGCACGGTGGGGAAGGTTCAAGGTGATGACGATCACCGTACCTGTGTCATTACCTCAGCCATCGGTCTAGCATATCAGACATTCACTGGGCCCAGCATATCCCTCCCAGACACCCTGCTTCCTGGTTCCTGTTCTGAAATACAGTCAGTCAGGGCTACCCACCAGCCGTCCTCCGCAGAGGGAAGCAGGACCTCACAGGCAAGGTTTTCGGTCCCGTGACACCAGTTTGCACGGGAGCGTGCCACGCAGATGGTCGGTTTCTGACTGTCAGGCAAGGGCAGCCGTAAACTGGAATCCTAATGCACTCGCAGCCAGGTCAACTTAGATACGCTAGTTTGTTTAAAACTTAGACTTACTGTACATGACTTGTAATATATGATAATTTGTATTTGTAAAGAGATGGTCTATATTTTGTAATTATTGTATCGTATTTGAACTGCAGCAATATCCATGGGTCCTAATAATTGTAGTGCCCCCACTAAAATCTAGAAATCATTGGAATTTTTACTCAGACTAAACGGAAGTAGGAGAAATTGAGCCAATTCTCATTTATTCAGTGAACAATCTTTTGGGGGGTGAAATTTTAAGTTCAAAAGAACTTGACACTATATAGATTTTTCTAAAGTATTTTGAGTCCCTATAAGATATACCCGATGACTCTTTGCGGTCTTCTCCCTGGGCAAGAGTGCTGTGATTTGAGAGAGTACCTTTTGCTCCACCACGGGTGGTTTTACTTTAACCCCCTTCCCCGTAAGTTCAGGACAGGACTGACCCCATGGCATTCCTCGTGGTGGGTTTTCTCACCTGCCCCCACAGGACATTCTTGCAAGTGAATGAAGTCCCTCTGCTCCTGTCCCCTGGGAAAGGTGAGGCTGCTTGAATTAGGAAGTAAGGAATGCTGGGGGCGGGGAGTGGAGGGAGCAAAGTGACATGATCCTTAGAGGGTCAGAGGGTTGGGGTCTGGACAAATAGTATTGTTGCCTTTTTACAAAATATTGCTGTACTGTGTGTTCTCTCCGAGGGCTTTTATATGCAACTGAATGAGGGCTGACGTTTTCACTAGAATGCACTCCCACTGCGATTGTACTTCCTGAGAAAACCCACTTTGGGATCGTTAGACCCATCAAGGCTTCCTTTTCTGTTCACAGAATAATGCTGACTTTGTCAAGTTACCTTGGCAGGGATTCTCTGCAGTCAAAAAAAAAAAAAAACAGGTAGCAATTTTTGGGTTCAAAGTTTTTAAATTTTAAATAGACAACCTGTTAATGTTGATTTTTTCTTTTTTGTAAATAACAATACTTTGTTATGAGACCTTACAAACCTCTTCTTAAGACATTCTTACTCCAGATCCAGGCAAAAACTCTTCAAGGTTTGTAAATTATTTCTTGGCGTAAATTCTTTTTTATTAAATGTAAAATGTTCTTCAGAAGAAAATTGTGTAATAATTTTATTGTATTTGGGAGCTCTCCTTGCAAAGAGCTGGCGTTTGCCAGTGAGAGCTTGGGAGGGGCGGGCACTCTGTGAGGGCAGTTCTGTAATTGTGTACATTTTTTTCTTCTTCTCGTCACTCCGTCAATGCCTATGGTAACTTGATACCAGCTGCAGAGAGCACTGTTTCTCCTAAAGGGCTAAACCACTGTTACCATCTCCTCGGACTCTGTTTCTCTCTTAGGTATTGGTCTTATTGTGTGGCTTACCATCACCAGTCCAACATTGCCTACCAGGACTGACTTTTCTGGGACAGGTAACGATGTTTTCCAGTCAGTACTTAAAAATGGGCATTTTTATGGGCTGCACCACTCCTAATTTCTGTCTGCTTTAAGCCTGGTTCAACCTCTCACTTAACATTAAATTTTTCTTTGTAAGAAAAATTTGAAGTTGTAGAGCATGGTTTTTTTCTTTGTTTTAGGAAAGTTTTATGATTGTCTTTTCTTTTGGTTCCTTCTTCCATCCCCTAAAAAATGTCACTTTGTTGTGTCCCCGAGAAGTCTTTAGTTTCTTTAATCTGTGTTTTTCATGGTATCACAACTTGGAAATGGCAGCTCTGATGTAACTATCAACAAGCAAGAGCCTCATTAACAACTGTCTCTGTGGTTTCCATCCAGACTTGGCCCGGTGGTGCTTCCCAGGTCGATTCCAAGACGTTTCGGCATTAGCCCTAGGCCCGGAAGGGTGGGTGGTGAAGGCTGGGAAGCACCTCAGTGCACAGTGTGGGCTTGACCTGCTGGACAAGCCCAATTTATTGCTGACCCTCCGCAGGTGAAAGAAACCAGGGCCACTTGTTTCATGTTGTTGCTTTAATAGGCTACACCAGTGGTCGGCAAACTGCGGCTCACGAGCCACATGCAGCTCTTTGGCCCCTTGAGTTTTTAGCAAAGGCCAGCTTGGGAGTACCCTAATTAAGTTAATAACAATGTACCTACCTATATAGTTTAGGTTTAAAAAATTTGGCTCTCAAAAGAAATTTCAATTGTTGATATTTGGCTCTGTTGACTGAGTTTGCCGACCACTGGGCTACACCATGGGAGTAAATGTCTTTGCCAATCGTCTGCTTTTCTACAAAGGTTTTTGTTATGACGGTGGTCAATTTGTTCTAAAAAATGGTCACTCACAGCTCCAGCTCCTTGACGTGACGACCCAGCTCAACACAGACTCCAGCTACACTTTCGTTTGTTGACGTTTTTACTTCTCTACAGTGATATGTCTCGTCTCCTGGGAACTCTGAGGGCAGGCGAGACTGAGGAGCAGGCCTGGGGCCCTGGCTTCCACCATGGGAACAAGCTGAGCGTGGCCTTGAGGACGGTGACAGGAGACGAAATGAGAGGACTGCCGGGGTCTCGAGACCCAGCCAGTGAAGGGGTTGTGTGGGTTTCCCCTGATTTTTAAGAGAAATGGATCTAGGTGTTAGATCTGATGTTGAGTTGATCAGTGGAAATGGGAATTGACCTGTGGGTGGAAGGACGTGGTTTGGCTGGAGAGAAGAATCTACCTGAATGTTTGGAAATGATGGTTCTTGCTGGCTGCACAGGAAACAGAAAGGAGGTGGTTCCCCAGGCAGGCTGCTCCTACCTGCGTGTCAGCCCTCGTTCTGTCAGGAAGACCATCTGCTGATTCGTCGGCCTAAGCACAGGCTTCTTCAGAGGGGTCAGCGCTCCTCAGAGCCTGGTTCCTGGACACAAATGCAACTTTTATGCTTTTAAACCATTTTTTGTCAATTACATTCTTCATTTTTCAGCTACTGTAGGCTTTTGCTCAGGGGTTTAATGGGCAGTCTACCCCCACTCAAAACAGACTCCACCTACGCTTTCCTTTGTTGAAAAGTCTTTATTTCTCTCAAATGATATGCCTTGTCTCCTGGGAACTTTGGGGGGCAGGCTTGGGGCTCAGTGCGGCCCAGCCGCTGCAGCAGCCTGACTGGCTCCCGCCCCACCTCTGGTTGGCACCTTCTGCCCCTCTGGCTTTCGCAGACAACAGCCCTCCCTCAGGCGGCAGGCCCCCGTGGCAGTGGGGCAGCATGGTGGTTGTGACGTGGGCCGCTGCTCACTCTGCCCCAACACCCACAGCGCTCAGCTGTCGGGACCGAGGGGGCACTGATTTAAGTCAGAATATTCCATCCCCGGTCTGAACCCCTGTGGGTTTATGACATGACACAGTATTCTCTTTTGAAACTTATTTCTGTGGTGGCTAAACTGTGCGATCGTAGGAACAAGGCCCTGTATGCAAGAGTGGGAAGGGGGCTGGGATGTGTTATTTGCTTAACCTACAACACAGCCACAGTAGCAACAAGCCACTGTCTTGGAGACGGGACCATCCCCAGAACACAGGGTGGCAGAACTGAATGGCCGTGCACCTGCCATACCAGCACCGTGAAGGTCAGTGCAGTCACCTGGACCCCACGCACCTAACTTGTTACTTCTTGGCCTTCGGAGCAGTGGGCTGGCACTCGCACTCCTGCTGCTCCTTCGCCCCTGCAGGTGGCAGCCTCTCTAAGAGAAATCTCTTGGCAGATCTAGAATTTCCTTCCCTGACCCTTGTGTAGAACGGAAAATAAAGCAGGATCCAGGTAAGATTTAACGGAAGGAGAGGTGGTTTTCTTCTCCCTGCCTTTCTGGAAGGTCTTTCTCAGAAACACGTGTGGCTGTCAGGCCTCCGAGCCACCTCAGTCCACTCCAGTCCTGGGAGAAGCCTGAACGTCCCGTTTTCCTCCCTCCCTTATTCTGGGCCCAGCATGGCAGACTTCCACATAGCAATTCTTTCGTTCCCTGCCACAGACTGTGTGTGGCTTTGAATATCTTTAAAAACAATCAATCCAAAATGCATTTAGTTTATTACTTTGTAAGAACAGTCTGGAAAAGGTATCTCAGTTAAAAAATAAATTATTGGATTACATTATTGAATTATGAGAAATTTAAAGATCAGAGGACTGTTTTAAATGCTGCTTGTATCTGGTTTTCTTCCCACCACCCCAAACTCAAATCTGACAATTTACTTTTCTCTCTCAATCGCATTTTTGCGGGGCCAGGCCGCATAGTTTTACTGACGGCCATTTCGGTCCGCCGCGGCCCGTCCTGCTTGTTCCCATGGACATCTGGAGAATGAGAATGAGCCGGCCTTGCCCAGCGCCAAGGGAAAGTCTTCACGGCCTGGCATGGAGCGAGGTCTGGCATGTGGGGTTGGCTCTGGGTTCCAGGTTTCCTGGTAACAAGAAACTCGTCTAAAATGCCAAGTTGTGAAACCTGTAGTGGCGAGGGGTCTTCGCAGACACTTCTCTCCTTGAACAAGACCCAGAAATCCTCTCGCCAGGCTGTGTTCAGTAAGAACCAGGCGGGGCTGCCGACCCCTCCGAGCACCAGCTCGTGCCTCTCTGGGGGTGAGATCAGGGAGCCCAGGAGAGAGGAGAGGCTGGTGCTGTCCCTCATCCCACCCCACAGGCAGCGCTCCCTAACTTCGGCAGGACTCCTGTCTCAGCCACAGCTTGCAGCCCGAGGTGGAGGGTGCCCCCTCAGAGCAGGCAGCACCCAGCCTCTGCACATCAGCCTGCTCTCTGAGGGGCCTGCCTTCAGAGGGAGGCCTGGGAGAGGACCACCTTCCTCCAGTCCAACCAGGAATGAGGAAGGCAGCAGGCCCCTGGGTTGGAGGGGACCCAGGTAGGAGCTGAGTCTTCCACGGGCCTCCTGCCAGAATGCTGGCCTTTCCCCAAAGGCCCACAGGACAAGGCAGGGGGAGAGGAACCTGGCACTGACCAGGACTGGTCTCACTTAAATTGTCCAGTTCTCTGCCATTGACCCCTAACATTCTAGAGAGTTTCAGGAAAGAGCATTTGGAGCAAGGGCTGTGCTGGCTCCCTTGGCTGGTTGGGGGCCTTCCCAGGCAGCGACTGCCTCAACGCTGGGTGGCCAGGGTCCCGGGTTTGTACACGGGGACGTCCTTGTCCCAGAGTGCAGGCCGCCCCCTGATGATGTCAGCTGCTTTCTCCGCGATCATGATCGTGGGGGCGTTCAGGTTGCCGCTGACCACGCTGGGCATGATGGATGCGTCGACCACCCTGAGGTTTTCCACCCCAATCACCCTGGTCTGTGGGTCCACCACGGCAGTGGGGTCTGAGGGCTGGCCCATCTTGCAGGTGCACGAGGGGTGGTAGGCGCTGTCCGCTTTCGCCCGCACAAAGGCGTCGATCTCTTTATCGGACTGCACGTGGCTTCCTGGCTGGAGCTCTTTTCCCCGGAATGGTGCCAGGGCTTCCTGGGCAAAAATTTCTCTCGTCAGCTTCACACAATTACGGAAATCATGAATGTCGGCTTCTGTGGAGGAGAAGACACAGGTAAGCGTCCTCTGACCACGCTGGCCTTGCAGGCAGACTCGGGCCTGGAGAGGCTCAGTCAGCTGCCCGAAGGGAGACCTTTCAGGATGCGGAGGTCCCGGCCACCAGGCTGCTTGTGGTTCCTGCCCTCCCCACAGGCGGTGGCGTGCAACCAAGCAGAGTCTCAGGAAGCCCAAACAGGGAGCATGTGAGACGGACACAGCTTGCCTCAGAGGCCCCAGGTGTAAATTGGGTATCTGGATTGTATCTGCACGTTAGGAATCGGAACACACACCTTGCCTCGGCCACTGGGAGGCCCCACGTTTTTACTGGGCAAAACCTGCCGGATGGGGAGCACTCATTTTTGCTGTGTGCAGAGAGGCAGGCCAGGGAACATATTCGCTTTTAAAGGTGTTCACAGTCACAGCAGGAAAAATGCTCGTGAGCTATGTGTACACAGCCAGGTCGCTGCCTTGAACCTCCAGGTAAGTTGCTTTGAAAGCTGCACATCTCTCCTCATGTGGTTACTTCAAGGGACCCCGGGCACCACACAGCAGCGTGTGCAAGTGTGCAGACTAGAATGATGGGGCGGAGGGAAGACAGCGACTGTGTCTCAGAAACAAACCCGTAAAGGCAGCCATTCAGTCAGGGACCAGCAGGCGCGGCCTGGGGCACACAGAGGGGGCTGGGGAGTTACCTGTTGACAAGTAGTTGGGTTGCAGCACAGGGTGGTCCTGCGGGTTGGCACTTCTCAGTTTGAGCCAGCCCACACTCGTGCCCCGCATGGTCCCCACATGCACCTAGGTGAATCCAGAGGGAGCCGTCACTTCCATCAGCCCCCAACTCAGTTTAGAGAGGTCCCAGGTTTCCTGTGGGTGGGCCTCTGTATCCAAAGTCAGTTAAAAGCAGGAATATTTTAGCATCTGCCTGCGTCTGACCTGCCTAACCTCCACAGTGATTAAAAACCACCTTGATGAAGCACTCCTGCCTCTATAACGGATTGTCCAAAATTTTCAGGAGCTGGCAAGCCCTGGGCAGAGCTGGTGCCATTGGTCCACTTCCAGTGCTCAGTACCAAGAGCAGCTGCCCTAAGCTGGTGTGGGCCCCACCTTTCCTGCCATGGGCAGACTGTCTGTCCCTGCTCAGATGTACGGCGGGGCACAGGCTTGTGCACTCCCCACCCTGAAGGCCCTGCTGCAGTGGGGAAGATGGGAAAGATGAGACTATCTGCTCACCTGGTAAGCCTCCTCCTGGGTGGGGACACGCCCGTGGTCAATCACTTGGGACGGCAGGAAGTGAAACTGGATGTCTGGGTGGGAGACCCCAGGCCGGCTCCTGATGAACCCACCTGTTTCCAGGTGGGCCGTGGCTCCATCCCCTGAGGATTAGAAGAGAAGTCAGTCAGAGCAGGGCATGTGGGCCGGCCTCAGGCTCCCGGTGCTCCGACCTGTCCTTCTTCTCTTTCCAGGTGGGCTCACTGGCACCACAGCTTCCAATGTCAGCTGCCTGTCTACCTGTCGAGAGTCTTCAGCTTTGCCTCTCCCCCTGACTCCACCACTGAGACTGGACTGTGAGGCCTGGTGTCCCACAGGTAACCCTAACCTGGCCTGGCCTGTCCTCCTCGTGATCAAGCCCTCTCCCCTCTAACCTCCCACCATGGGTTGCAATCTCTCTGGCCCAACTAATGAGATGCCGAGTCCAGGCGCCTTTGCACATACTCTTCCTGCCTTTCAGATCCCCTGGTCTCTCTCTCACAGAACTTAACATTTAGCATGGTTACCCGATTCTCTCCACTGTCCCCCTCCCAGTGTAAATGCCGGAGGATACCTGCCTTTCTAGGACTTCTCACCCACTTCCTGGACTTGTAAGTCTATTACTTTCACCAGGTAGGGGAAGTTTTCTGTCATTATTTCTTCAGATAGGTTTTCAGTATCTTGCTCTCTCTCTCTTCTCCTTCCAGCACCGCCATAAATGCGAATGATGGTACCTAGTAGTTTGCAGATTTCTTCTGTTCATTTGTGACATGTTTCTTTGTCTCTGTATTTTGGCTGCTTCCTTGTGTTTGTTTCTATGTATTATGTAAAGCTGCTCTTCTGGAATTGGCAGAGTGGCCTTGTCCAGTAGGTGTCCTGTAGGGCCCAGTGGCTCAGCCTCCCCAGTCACCTGAGCTGGGCATTCTAGGTGCACCTCTTTGTGGGCTGTGTGCACAGTCTTGTTGTAGTTGAGCCTTAACTGCTGTTGGCCACAGGCCAATTGGCTGTGAGGATCAGCTGTGACTGCAGTGGGAGAGCTGATGTGCAGGAGACAGCCCTCTGGAGCAGGACTTGCTTCAGTGGGACTTTGGTGCTCACTGAGTCTTCCCCTTGAGTGTGCTGCTTCTGGATGTGTAGAGCTGTAATCTGGTATGGTCTGAAGCTGTCCACTGGGTGCACTGGCTCTGGGGTCTCCTGGGTTTGTGCAAAGTCAGCCGCTGCCTGGGACCACCTTGCAAGAGCCACAGAGCGACCTAGAGATGGCCACCACTTGTGTTGGGTCCGGAAGTGCCCAGGTGAGGCCAAACTGTCTTGGGCCTCTTACTGATAGGTACTGGGCATGCTGACACTAGCTCTTGCTTGCTTGAGAGATTTTAGAAAAGTCTGATGCCTGAGCCAGGACAGGCCATTCATACAGAAAAGCTGCTATAAATTGGATGTGGCGGGGTCTCAGGAAATCACCTGGACAGAGCAAACAATGTAGGCTAGGCCAGTGGTTGGCAAACTGTGGCTCACAAGCCACATGCGGCTCTTTGGCCCCTTGAGTGTGGCTCTTCCACAAAATACCATGGCCTGGGCCAGTCTATTTTGAAGAAGCGGCGTTAGAAGAAGTTTAAGTTTAAAAAATTTGGCTCTCAAAAGAAATTTCAATCGTTGTACTGTTGATATTTGGCTCTGTTGACTAATGAGTTTGCCGACCACTGGGCTAGGCTGATGGAAATGCAGATATGGCTGCCAGTCAGCTCTGTAACGGGAGGTTTTAGCACAGGAACAGTGAGCCCTGCGAGCACCCCTGAGGTTTTGCTCAGATGCTAGGCAATTCAGTTCCTCCCCATAAGTTCCTGGCTCCCCCCAAGCCGTTGCCCCAGCACCAAACTCAGATGGGGCGTGTCTGTGTAAGTTCATGTGCTGGCCCTTTAAGAGGAATTGCCTCCTTGTCACTCAGCCACAATCCCTGCTGGTTTTTACAGCCCAAAGTTACAGCGACTTCTCTTCCCAGCTCTGGAACCCTGGGCTGGGGGTCTGGTATGGGGCTGGGAGCCTTTGCTCCTCACAGGAGATCTCTGCAGCTGAGCTATTCCTCCCAATTGGAAAAAAAAAATGCCACACGTGGGTGTCAGACCTGCCCGTTCCATGCCTCCGCCCCTCCTACCAGTCTTCCTGTGCTCTTTTCTTTACTTTGCTAGTTGTAGGACTTCCATTCAGTCAGCTTTCGGGTGGTTCTGAATGATGGTTCTGTATTTTAGTTGTAATTTTGATGTGGTTATGGGAGCGGCGAGTACCCTCTTTACCTATGCCACCATCTTGGTTCTCCTCTACTTTCTCCATTTGTTTTCTAACTAAGAAATGGATGCTGATTCTATAGTCCAGCACCAAGTGCTTTTTCTCCTGGCTCCTTGGCCACCTCACAGTGTCCAGCACAAGGCCATCCCCACCCATCTGCAGGGAAGAGCAGCACCTAGTCCTTGAGGCGTCTCACCCAGGTCAGGCCCTGTGCTACTGAGTCTGTTCCTCACACCAGCCCATCAGGCAGGAACTGTGTATCCCATTTTTCAGATGGGAAAGCTGAGGCTCAAAGAGCTGAGGCAAATGGCAGAGCTCAGCTTCAAACCAGCAATCTGGGGCCAGAGCCCTTGCTCAGCACCTCACGATGCCCACAGACCATCTCTACCAACCTGTGAACTTCCAGAGCCACTCCAGACCAATCCGGACCTTCCTCAGGGGCTTCTGTGCTGCGTGGAGGGTGATAGGACGGGTGCATGCCTGCTGGATGTATATCTCCAGGTGGTCTTGCAGGTTCTGACCAACTCCTGAAACAGGGAGTGGTGAGGAGAAGGGCTACCAAGGGGAGCTTAGCTGACCTCTCAACATTTCCCTGGTTTTGAAAACTTTTCCCCTACCCACTTATCTGCAGGCCAGTTCCTGCGCAGGCCCCGGGTCACTTCCCAGAGACACCATTCTGCACTCCTGGCCAAGTCCAGCCTCCTCAGATGTTGCCAAAGCCACCCATCCAGTTGCCTTCCTGCCAAGCAGTACCCTCCATGAGGGCAGGGCCCAAGTATGCAGCAGGTACTGCTCAGGAAGCTGTCACTGAATGGCTGACAGCCCAACCGCACCTCTGGCCAGGGGAAGCAGGCCCCCTCATGCTGTGCAGACCCTGCATGAGCTCATCCAAGCTCAACAGGATACTGGGCAGGTCACTGTCATGGCCCAGCACTTTCACAGACCCCTTATGAGGAAGCCTCAATGCAAAACAGCCAGGACTCTGGGAGCTTGGGTTATAAGAGAGGGCAAAAGGGACAGGCCCCAAAGGGCATCAAAGACAGTTTGTAAAATAAATTGCAGGCCCGGAGCACTGTCTTAATATGAGAAGCATACCCAGGAGTGCTGAGTTAGCATCTTTAACATCAGAGCAAGTGGTGAGCACTGAGGATGGAAAACACAGAGGCCTGGACCCTTCAGCACAGAGCTGCCCTGGTGACCTGCTGAGCCTGGCCCAGCAGGCTTTACGAGCAGATGCTCCCTGCTACAGGGCCTCGCCTCTCAGTGGGATATGATGGCCAGGGAAAGGAGGAGAGCAACCCAAAGACTTGGGGTTGCTGGGGGACCTTCAGGCTCATGAGAGAAATGGGACAGTTCTGAAAAGCACCAACTCCTATCCCCTCCCCAGTCCATACAAACAAAATACAATAAACGATTTTGTTTAGCAGAGACCCCGGAGCAGTGGAGAAGGAAACTCACCCGGAAGGTGGCACACCACGGGGATGCCCAGCTTCTTGAGGTCGTCTGCGTTGCCGACGCCAGAAAGCATAAGCAGCTGTGGGGAGTTGATGGCACCTCCACTCAGAATCACCTCCTTGCTGGCATAAGCCTGGAAGAGGCAGCGGGCCCAGCAGGTCAGCACATGAACTTACACAGACTCCCCTTCCCAAAGGCAGACAGAACCTGAGAACGTGGCCTCGGCGTGGGAAGAGGGAGGAGGATGCTCAGGGTGCTGTGTGAAAGCTCCCCACATGTTCGGCTATCGCGTGCGCTCATAAATAAATCATGATTATACTCTGGAATATTCTGTGACCGCCAGTTAGTAATGATGGTCTTAAAAACAGGACCGTGGAACTTAAATGAGAAACCACACTCGAATGAGCAGTTTGCATAAAGCGAACAGTGGGATGCAGGACAATCCTGACACACTGCTAAGTGGAAAACAGCACAGTGCAGAAATATGGAGTATGATCACAGTTACGGTTCGTAAAACCTATCAACTTCCAAAAAGGTGTGGAAGGTCCTGGGGACAGCGCCGAGGTGGGGAGCGGCTCACAGGGGCTCTTAACCAGGGCACAACAGGCTCTGCAGGTGCCTAAGCTGGCCTCCACCCCCAGCTAAGCCCTGGGAACGGTCTTTCAGGCCATTGTCACCAGCTGCCCACTCCCCACCACAGTGCTGATGGAGACGAGAGCATGACTACTGCCCATTCCCGCCCGCCATCTGAGCTGCCTAGGCCTGGGGGTGCTTGGCTCACCCTGTGGCTCTGGCCGTTCTTGATGTACTCCACGCCCACTGCGCGGCTGCCTTCAAACAGCACCCTGTTCACGAACGTCCGGGCCTCGGCGGTGAGGTTGGGGCGGCTGAGTGCTGGGTGTAGGTACGCACAGGCTGCGCTCCAGCGCTTGCCTGCAGGACAGAGCGAGGATTTCAGGCACAGCCCCTGCCCAGGGGGGGAGTGGGAAGGGGCTGGAGAAAGGGGAACTGTGACTTTCCCTGCCTGTGTAGGCTCTGCCTTCCAAGTAAGGCTGAGACCAAAGACCCTGTCCACAGAAACCACGTCCACCTGGGGCCCCTGGAGGTTCCGTGCCTGTGTCTCCCCATCTGTAAGTCTCTCTGTTTGGCCAGAGAGCTAACTCCATTATCCACATCCTAAGGGGCCAGAGACCCAGAGAATGCCCAAGGTGTCACACCCCTCCAGCTCAGACCAGCCCCAGATGTCCACCCTTTTGACCATGATGTGAGGAGGAGGGAGGGGCTGTAATAGTAAAAATTTTTTCTTCAAGGAAGAACCAGGGAGCGGGGGTGGGCACCTTACGCTACCTTTGTGGATGGTCATGTCCATCCAGCCGAAGCCTTCCTGCTGAAAGCCGTTCATGTCCTCGGTGAGGGGGTAGCCGGCCTGCTGTGCCGCCTCCAAGAATGCCCGGTGCAGCGGGTGGTTGGTCTTACCCCGCGACACATGCAGGGGGCCCTGGTCGCCGCGGTACCGGCTGGCACCCAGCTCGTGGCACTGCGCCTTGCGGAAGTAGGGCAGGCAGTGAGCGTAGTCCCAGTCCGTGGCGCCTTGTCGGTGCCAGCGGTCGTAGTCCTCGGCGTGCCCGCGGATGTAGACCATGGCGTTGAGGGACGAGGAGCCTCCCCACACCCGGCCCCGCGGCCAGTACAGCACGCGGCCGTCCATGCCTGCCTGCGGCTCGGTGTGGTAGTACCAGTTGTACTTGTCATCACACAGGTTGGCCACGAGGGCTGCGGGCATGTGGATCTTCCACAAGAGCCGCTTGCTCCCCGCATGCGTGTCCTTAGGCCCGGCCTCCAACAGCAGCACATGCTTATCAGGGTCCTCGGTGAGCCGTCCGGCCAGCACGCAGCCCGCGGAGCCTGCACCCACCACCACGTGGCTGTATTCGTTTCCACTCCCGGAGGCCACACTGGCCAGAGCACGGAAGGCTGGGGGCCACTGCTGCCCCTGCCCCCAAGGGCTCAGGTGCCCTCGCCTCCAGCCACGCAGGACACACCACATGCTTCCAGTCCAAGTCCTCTTATATCCACGGAGGGTTCGCTTTTCCTAAAACAGAAAAACAGGCTTTAAATGTTTTAATTCAGCATGCAGATGCAGAATTAGCCTAAAGCTGGGCAGCCGCCTGGTGCAGCACAGGGCCTCCCCTCCGCAGGCTCACCAAGAAGTCTGCCCAGGGCTGGGAGGGACAGGCCTGGCGAGCATAGCCCTGCCCTGGGGTCCGCAGAGGAGGGAGCAGAGGTGCACACAGTTCTATCAGTACTGCAAGGACTGTGCGAGGGGTGGGGCATAGGAGAGAGGCCTGTCCCCAAACCTGGGGAGTCCCCAGAAAGGCTTCTCTGCGACACCTGTGCATGAACCTGTAGCTGGGCAGGCGTCTGTCTGCTGGAGAGCCGGGGAGGTAAGGGCTTTCCAGGCTTCCACTCATTCCTCATCCTTTCAAGACAGTTGCTGAGCCATTCCATCGCTAGCAATACACAGAGAACAAGATACCTGCTCTCAAAACTGATGGTCTGGGGCCAGGGAGACAGATAAGACTTAAATAAGTAACTGATAGAAAGTCGGGGTTGGGGGCTCTAGACTGTAGAGCTGAAAGCCTTTGACCTGAGGGCCATAGCATACACTAGATAGCTTTTCATTGAGGTGGGATCAGAGCGACTATTTTCAAAGATCACTCTGGAGAATGCTAAAGTTCTAACAAACAAAAAATGTCAGTAGCTTTTGCAGGGTCCTTTCCCAGCAATGTGCAGATCAATCCCAACATGCTCAGTGCAGAGGTAGAAAAGAACCAGGTAGCCTGTCGAGAGCTCTTGGACACAAGAACTTCTGAGAAAGCCCCAGCCATGACCTGCCCGAGACTAGGGCTGCCACAAGAGGACTGAGAAACCTCAAGAAAATCCTGATAGACCCCCCTGCCTCTCCAGGAGGCATCCTACCACTGGAGGCAGGCTAAGAGGTAAGAGTGCAGAGAAAGGGGCCTACTCCCCACTGCCCCCTCATGCAGGCATGGAGAAAGAGGCCCCAGGGCCTCCTGAAAGCCACGTCTGAAGCAGCAACATGGAGAAGAACCTTCCAGCGCTCCAGACCCCATACTAGCCCCAGGTGGCAGTAGCTCAACTTCCCACTAGGGCAGTGGTTGGCAAACTCATTAGTCAACAGAGCCAAAGATCAACAGTACAACGATTGAAATTTCTTTTGAGAGCCAAATTTTTTAAACTTAAACTTCTTCTAACACCACTTCTTCAAAACAGACTCGCCCAGGCCGTGGTATTTTGTGGAAGAGCCACACTCGAGGGACCAAAGAGCCGCATGTGGCTCGAGAGCCGCAGTTTGCCGACCACTGCACTAGGGTAACTCAGCTCCCCACACTAATGACCTGATAGGATAAAAGGCATGCCCTTTTCCAGGTGAATTTTATCAAACATTCAGAGAAGAACTAACACCAGTCCTTCTCAAACTATTCCAAAAATTTCAAGAGGAGGGAAGACTTCCAAGCTCATTTTGTGAGGCCAGTGTCATCCCAATTCCAAAACCATATGAAGACACTACAAAGAAAGAAAATTAGAGGCCAATATCCGTGATGAACATAGATGCAAAGATCCTAACAAAATATTAGCAAACTACATCTAGCAACACATTAAAAAGATCAGCCCAACCCTAACCGGTTTGGCTCAGTGGATAGAGCGTCGGCCTGCGGACTGAAGGGTCCCGGGTTCGATTCTGGTCAAGGGCATGTACCTGGGTTGCGGGCACATCCCCAGTAGGGGGCGTGCAGGAGGCAGCTGATCGATGTCTCTCTCTCATCGATGTTTCTAACTCTCTATCCCTCTCTCTTCCTCTCTTTAAAAAATCAATAAAATATATTAAAAAAAAAAAAAAAAAAAAAAAGATCAGCCCACGCCAGTTTGGCTCAATGGATAGAGAGTCAGCCTGCGGACCCTTGGTCCCAGGCTCAATTCTGGTCAAGGGCACGTACCTTGGTTGTAGGCTCCTCCCGAGCCTGGGCCTGGTCAGGGCTCGTGCAGGAGGCAACCAAACAATGTGTTGCTCTAACATAGATATTTCTGCCTTTCCCTCCCTCTAAAAATCAATGGAAAATAGCCTCAGGTAAGGATTAAAAAAAAAATCATACATGATGATCAAGTGGAATTTATTCCTGGGATGCAAGGTTGGTACAATGTCCACAAATCAGTTAACATGTGACACACCACATAAGCAAAATTAAGGATAAAAAGCATATGATCATATAACATATGCAGAAAAAGCATCTGACAAAATCCAGCACCCATCTATATATATAAAAGCCTAAGTGACCATTTGACCGTCAACCATTCAACTGTTAGCTATGACACGCACTGACC
The DNA here is from genome assembly GCF_963455305.1 of Plecotus auritus. Lineage (NCBI taxonomy): Eukaryota > Metazoa > Chordata > Mammalia > Chiroptera > Vespertilionidae > Plecotus > Plecotus auritus. The sequence continues at coordinate 135,288,082 of NC_137773.1, read as the reverse complement.
ACCAGGGGCAGATGCTCAATGCACAGGCATGGAAACATGGAACAGACTGATGAATCTCAGAGGGGGGGGGGAGGGTGGGAAGAGATTAACCAAAGATCTTATATGCATACTAGAGGCCCAGAGCACAAATTCGTGCACTGGTGGGGTCCCTCAGCCTGACCTGTGGGGATCGGGCCAAAACCGTGCTTCTAGTATATGATAAAAACTCTCAACAAAGTGGGAATATAGGGAACATATCTCAATATAATAAAGCCCATATATGACAAACCCACAGCTAACATCATACTTAATGCACAAAAAACTAAAAGTGTTTCCCTTAAGATAAGAAATAAGACAGGGATGTCTGCTTTCACCATTCTTATTCAATATGGTACTGGAAGTCCTAGCCACAGCAATCAAGAAGAAGAAATAAAAGGTATCCAAATTGGCAAGGAAGAAGTAAAATTGTTATTATTTGCAGATGACATGATATGGTATATAGATAACCCTAAAGATTTCATTAAAAAAAAAAAAAAAACTACTAGAACTGATAGATTCAGGAAAGTAGCAGGATACAAAATTAATATCCAGAAATCAGTTGCACTTCTATATACCAATAATGAACTATCAGAAAGGGAAACTAAAAAAAAAAAAAAACAAAAAAAAACAAAAAAAAAATCCATTTACCAGCATAATTGTATTTTAAAAAATACCTAAGAATAGCCCTAGCTAGTTTGGCTCAGTGGATAGAGCATCAGCCTGCAGACTGAAGGGTCCCAGGTTTGATTCTAATGAAGGACACATGCCCAGGTTGCAGGTTCGATTCCCAGTGGGGAGCATGCGGGAAGCAGCTGATCAATGATTCTTTCTTATCATTGATGTTTCTATCTCTCCCTCTCCCTTCCTCTCTGAAATCAATAAAAATATATTTTAAAACAAACAAAAACACCTAAGAATAAGAAAATTATAAGACACTGAAGAAATTGAAGAAGATACAAGTAAACAGAAGCATAGACTTGTGCTCAGGGATAGGAAGAATTACCATCATTAAAATGTTCATAACTACCCAAAGCAATCTATGGATTCAATGCAATATCTATCAAAATAATGGCATATTTCACGGAACTAGAATAAATAATCCAAAAACTTATACAGAACCACAAAAGGCCCCAAATAGCCACAGCAATCTTGAGAAAGAAGAACAAAGTATTACCCTACCTGATATAAAACTATACTACAAGGGTATCGTTATCAAAACAGGATGGTCCTGGCATAAAAACAGACACATAGCTCAATGGAACAGAACAGAGAGCCCCGAAATAAACCCACATTTATATGGCCAATTAATATTTGACAAAGTAGGTAAGAACATACAACGGGGAAAAGACAGTCTATTCAATAAATGGTGTTACAAAAATTGGACAGCAACAGGCAAAAAATAAACCTGACCACCTTCTTACACCATATACAAGAATAAACTCAAAATGGATTCAAGACAAATATAAGACTTGAAACCAGAAAACATAGGCAATAAAATCTCTGACCTTTCTCTTGTAATTTTTTTTTTCTGATATATCTCCCCAGACAAGGAAACAGAAAGAAAAAAAAATAAACAAAAGGGACTATATCAAACTAAAAAGTTTTTGCACAGTAAAGGAAGTCGTCAACAAAATGAAGACAACCCACTGAATGGGAGAACATATTTGCCAACGATACATCTGTTAAGGGATTAACATGCAAAATGTATAAAGAACTCATACAACTAAAGTCCAATTAAAATATGGGCAAAGGACCTGAATAGATGATTCTCCAAAGAGGACATACAGATGTCCAGTAGACATATGAAAAGATTTTCAAAGTCACTAATCATCAGAGAGATGCCAATTAAAACCACAACGAGATAGCACCTCACACCTGTCAGAATAACCACCATCAATACATCAACAAACAAGTGTTGGAGAGGATGTGGAGAAATGGGAACCCTTGTGCACTACAGGTGGGAATGCAGATTGGTGCAGCCACTATGGGACACCGTATGAAATTTCCTAAAATAATTAAAACTGCCTTATGATCCAGTAATTCAACTTCTGGACATATATCCAAAGAAACCCAAAACACTAATTTGAAAGAATTTATGCACCCTTATTGTTCATTGCAGTAGGTTTACAGTAGCCAAGATACGGAAGCAACCCAAGTGCCCATCAATAGATGAGTGGATAAAAGAATTGTGGTACATATATACAATGGAATATTGCTCAGCCATAAAAAAGAATCTTACCATTTGCAACAGCATGGATGGACCTAGAGAGTATTATGCTAAGTGAAATAAATCAGAGAAAGACAAATACCATATGATTTCACTTTTATGTGAAATCTAAAGGACAATATAAATGAACCAACAAAACAGAAACAGACTCATAGATACAGAGAACAGACTGATGGTTGCCAGAGGGGAGGGGGAAGTAGGGAACTGCGTGAAAAAGGTGACAGGTTTGAGAAATACAGATTGATAGTTATAAAATAGTCATGGGGATGTGAAGTACAGCATTATTGACAACCTGTAGTCAATAATACTGTAATAATTATATATGATGCCAGGTGAGTAGAAATATCAGGGGAACACTTTGTAAAGTATATAATTGTCTAGCCACTATGCTGTACACCTGAAACTAATAAAAAATAATGGCAGAATAAACTAAAAAGAGATGGGACAAATAAAGAGCCAATAATAAAACAGTAGATTTAAATCCAAGCATATCAATAACTGCATTAAGTGTAAATAATCTAAATATTCCAATTAAAGTGCAGAGACTGTCAAATGATATTTTTTTTATTTTTCAAATGAGATTTCAAAAAGAAAGACTCAAATATATGTTGTGCACACACACAAACACACAAAAAACCCGCTTTAAAAATAAAGACATGTAATAAATATGAAAGTAGAAAAAAGATGCACCACATAAGCACTACACAAATAAGAATTAAAGTGACAATATTAGCTCTAGACTTCAGTATAAAGAATATTAGCAGGGTTTAGAAGACACCTGAAAATGATAAAGGAGACAATTTATCCTAAGGCAAAACAATTCTCAATGTGTGTGTGTACAACAGAACTCCAAAATGATGAAGCAAAAATCAGCAATGAAAGGAGAAATGAATAAATACATAATTACACTTGGAGACTTCAATACTCCCCTCATTGTAATAGATAAAACATCTAGTAATATGTTCATTAGATCACTCCTTTCTGCTGGTGGACGCTGCCGAGTAAGTAAGCATCTTTAAAGTATCCCTATCATATCCAAGTCAGAGTCTCCCGAGGGGTCCGAACAGCTGCAGAAGCTCTTTATCGGAGGTTTGAGCTTTGAAACAACCCATGAGAGTCTGAGGAGCCATATTCAGCGATGGGGACCACTCATAGACTGTGTGGTGAGAGAGATCTAAACACCAAGCACTCCAGAGGCTTTGGGTTTGTCATGTGTGCCACTGCGAAGGAGGTGGATGCAGCCTGAACGCAAGGCCACGCAAGGTGGATGGAAGAGCTGTGGAACCAAAGAGGGCTGTCTCAAGAGGAGATTCTCAAAGACCTGGTGCCCACTTAACTGTAGAAAAGATTTTTGTCAGTGGTATTAAAGAAGACACTTAAGAACATCACTTAAGAGATTTTTTTGAACAGTATGGGAAAACTGAAGTCATTGAAATCATGACCGACTGAGGCAGTGACAAGAAGAAAGGCTTTGCTTTTGTTAACCTTTGCTGACCATGACTCTGTAGACAAAACTGTCATTCAGAAATACCCTACTGTGATGGCCACAACTGTGAAGTAAGAAGAGCCCTATCTAAGCCAGAGATGGCTAGTGCTTTGTCCAGCCAGAAAGGTCCAAGTGGTTCTGGAAACTTCGAAGGTGGTCATGGAGATGGTTTTGGTGGGAATGACAACCTTGATCGTGCAGGAAACTTTCATGGTGGAGGTGGCTTTGGTGGCAGCTGTGATGGTGGTGGATATGGTTGGTGGCAGTGGGGATGGCTATCACGGATTTGGTAATGATGGAAGCAATTTTGGACATGGTGGAAGCTACAATGATTTTGGCAATTGCAACCATCAATCTTCAAATTTTGGATCCATGGAAGGAGAAAATTTTGGAGGCAGAGAAGCTCTGTCTCCTGTGGTGGTGGAGGCCAATACCTTGCCAAACTATGAAACCAAGGTGGCTATGGTGGTTCCAGCAGCAGCAGTAGCGAAGGCGGTGGCAGAAGGTTTTAATTATTGCCAGGAAGCAAAGCTTAGTAAGAGGAGAGCCAGAAAAGTGACAGGGAAACTACAGGTTACAATAGATTTGTGAACTCAGCCAAACACAGTGGTGACAGGACCTAGCAGCTACAAAGAAGACATGTTTTAGACAATACTGAAGTGTATGGGCAAAAAAACCTCGAGGACTTTGTGACTAATTGTATAACAGGTTATTTCTGTTTTTGTTCTGTGGAAAGTGTAAAGCATTCCAACAAAGGGTTTTAATGTAGAATTGTTTGTACCCATGTTGTTGATTACTAAATGTAATAGTCTGATCATGATGCTGAATAAATGTCTTTTTTAAAAACCCATCTAGATGAAAAAATCAGTACGAATATAGAAGATTTGAACAACATTATGAACTAATCTGACAACTAATCAACAATTATTACTGAACAACAGCAGAATACATGTTCAGTGCAAATGTATATCACCAAGACAGACCTTATTCTGGGCCATAATAAAAATCTCAACAAATTTAAAAGAACTGAAATGAAACAAAGTATTTTCTCTGACCACCAAATATTTGATTTAGAAATAAATAACAAAAGTATTTCTAAAAATTCCTAAATATTAAAATTTAAATACACTTGTAAATAACCCATGAGTCAAGGAAGAAATCACTAAAGAAATTAGCAAATTTTGGGTTTTTTTTCAACATTCGCCAGATTTTTTTTAAGCAACCGATTATCTCTATTTAAAAAAATAGTAATTTGAGAGAGAGAAAGGGAGAGAGGGAGGGAGGGGAGGAGAAAGAGAGAGAGAGAGAGAGAGAGAGAGAGAGAGAGAGAGAGAGAGAGGTGTGTATTGGTTGCCTCCTGCACACGCCTGACCAGGGATCAAACCCACAACTGAGTATGTGCCCTGACCAGGATTAAACCTGCCACCTTTTGGATACAACAGTGTATGAGACAACCCTCCAAACAACTGAGCCATACTGGCCAGAGTGCAAATTTTTTAACTGAATGAAAATGAAAACACAGCAGACCAAAATGTGTTGAATGCATGCAATGCTTTGAGGGAAATATATAGCATTAAAATGCTTATATTAGTAAGTCAGAACTCAAATTGATGATCTATATTTTTATCTGTAAGTAATTAGAAAAAAGAAAATCAATCTCACAGTAATTAGAAGAAAGTAATAAACATAATGGCAGAAATCAATAAAATTGAAAACAATTAAAAATAAAAAAATTAATAAAACCAAACTGTTGTTCTTTAAAACAATAAAATTAATAAATCCCTTCCCAGACAAAGAAAAGAGAGATAACATAAATTACCAGCATCAGCAACGACAGAGAGGATATTATTCCATATTCTACAGTATAAGAAATATTATGACAACTTTACCCCAATAAATTTGATAAGATAATATGCATACATTTCTTAAAAGATAGATTATCAAAGCTCACTCAAGAAAAATTATATAACCTAATTAGCTATATACATCTCTTAAAGAAATTACATTCATAATTTAAAATTTCCCCACAAAGAAAACTCTAAACTTCATTGGTAAAATCTAACACACACTAAAGATGGAATAATACAAATTTTATAGAAAACAGAATAGTAGAGAACACTCCCCAACTCATTTAATAAATGCAGCATTATCTTATCAAACTAGACAAAACTTTCACAAGAAAAGGAAACTACAGACTAATATCCATCATGAACAAAGATGCAAAACTCTTTAACAAAGTTTTAGCAAATAATATCCAGCAACATACAAAAAGCATACATTGTAACCCACTAGAGTTTATCCCAGGAATGCAAGATTGGTTCAACATTTGACAATCAATCTTTGTATTTCATCATATTAATAATCAAAAAAAGAAAAACACATGATCATCTTAATGAATGCATACATCATTTGGCAATATTCAAAATCTATAAAATCTCTGTGTTACTTAAGGAATGAAAGAGAACTTCCTGATAAAGGGCATCTATGAAATACCTATAGCTAACTTTGTACTAAATGGTGAAAGACTGAAAGCTTTTCCCCTGAGATCAGGAACAAAGCAAGAATGTTCATTTTCACCACTTTTATTCAACATTGTATGAAGGTTCTAAATTAGGAATTTAAGTTTAATTAATTAGTTAAAAAAAGCATACCAATTGGAAAGAAAGAATTACAAATGTCCTTATTTGTAGACGTGATTATCTACATAGAAATTCCCAAGAAATTCTTTTAAAAAGCAAGTTAAACACACAAAAGTCAATTGTATTTTTTATATGCTCTTAATGAACAACTAAACACTTAAGTGTAAATAAATGTAATAAAGAAGTCTGCATCCATTTTTGATGTTTGACCATTGACAGCTTTCAAACCCTATTCCTCACTCTTGCTCCATTATTGGGCAAGTCAATAAGAAAGTCCTGGCATTCCTCCCCTGGCTGTCAGTGGGGAAGTTTAAATTATGCAAATCAAACCTACATATGGGAATCATCACTTTAGTGCTATTCTTCAACCATAACAAAAATCAGATCTACTTGTCCCTCTTTTCACTCAAGACATCCCAGACCAATATGGGTACCTACCTGCCCTGCTCTCCCCAAAAAGCCCCATTCTGAGAGTAATCATAGCCTCAGTACATGTGTGTTGCATCAGTCTCAATATTTAAACATATTTTGGGTGGTGGTGGGGTTGATCCCACCCACTGTGGAGCAACCAAAAAACAAAACAATACCAATATCAAACACTTAAGAATAAGCTTAACAAAATATGCATAAGACCTATACACTAAAAACTATAAATATGGTTGATAGAAATGAAAGATGGCCTAAATAGAGAGAGATGCCGTAAATAGGAAGACCTAATATTGTTGTGATGTCATTATTCCCCCAAAGTGATTGATAGGTTTGATGCAGTGCCAATCAAAGCTCAGCAGGATGTTTTGGGTTGTTTTTTGGTTGTTGTTTTTTTGTAGAAATTGACATGCTGATTTCAAAATGTATATGGAGATACAAAGGATACAGAAAAAGTAGTACAGTCAATCAAAAAACCCACACACAACAGTGAAAATGAAGGAACCATAGCACTTCACATCAACATGGATGAATCCTAAAAGTATATTCAAAATATAAAAAGCAATCTACAGATGGTATCACCTGAATGAGACCTTTGTATAAAGTTTTAAAACAGGCAATTCATATATGTATCAAACATCAGAACCCCAAAATATATGAAGCAAATACTGACAGGTTTAAAGGAATAAATACAGTTCTACTGCAACAAATGGAGACTTCTGTACTCAAATTCAATAATGGATAGATTAACCAGAGAGAACATCAATAAGGAAATAGAGGACTTGAATAACACTACATACCAATTGTATCTTACACATAAAACTCCACCCAACAGCAGCAAAATGGAAATTTTTTTCTCAAGTGCACATGGAACATTCTCTAGGACATACTATATGTTAGGCCATAAAACAAATATTAATGAATTCTTAAAAGATTGAAATCACATAAAGTATAATTTCTAATCATATGGAATGAAATCAATTATCAGAAGGAAAACTGAAAATGTCACAAATATGTGGAAGTTAAACAATCAATGTGTCAAAGATAAAATCACAAAGAAAATCAGAAAATACCTTGAGACAAATGAAAATGAAAACACAACATACCAAAACTTATGAGATGCAGCGAAAGCAGGGCTAAGAGGGAAACATAGTTGTAAATGCACACGTTGAAAAAGAAGGAAGTTTTCAAATAATACCCCAACTTTACATCTTAAGAAAGTAGAAAAAGAAAAGCAAACTAAAACCAAAGCTAGCAGAAGAAAGGGAATAGAGCAGAGATAAATGAAATTAAGAACAGAAAAGTAATAGAAAAAATCAATCCAAAAATTGGTTCTTAAAGAAGCTGACAAATATTTAGGTAGACTGAGAGAGTAAAATCAGAAATGAAAGTAGAAACATCATTTTTTATTTCATTTTTTATTTTACAGAAATAAATTAGTAAATCAACAATGAAAGTAGAAACATAACTACTGATCTTACAGAAATAAAAAGGATCATAAGAGTACTATAAACAATTTGTACCAACAAATTGCATAACCTAGAGGGAATGGACAAATTCCCAGAAATATACCATCTACCAAAACTGAATCATGAAGAAATATAAAGTACAAATAAACCTATAACTACTAAGGAAGATAGAATCAGTAATCAAAAACCTCCCAACAAAGAAACAGCCTGGACACAATGGCTTCACTCATTAATTCTCCCAAACATATAAAGGAAAATTAACATCAATCCTTCTCACTGTCTTCCCAAAAATTGAAGAAGAGGAAAAATTTCCTAACTCATTACATGAGACTAGTATTACCTAGATACCAAAGTCATACTAAAGACACTAACAAGAAAACTACAGACCAGTATCTCTTGTGAATCTTGATGCAAAACTTCATCAGCATATTAAAAAGGATTATGCACCATGACCAAGTAGGATTTATTCTAGTACTTCAAAGATGGTTCAACCTATGAAAATCAATCAATGTAATATAGCACATTAAGAGAATGAAGGAATAAAAACCACATAAACATCTCAATTGATGCAGAAAAAGCATTTGATAAAATTCAACACTATCATGATTAAAAACAAACAGTAAACTAGGAATAGGAAGAAACTTCCTCAACATGATCAAGGTCATATGTGAAAAACCCTCAGCTAACATCATACTCAATGGTGAAAGAATGAAATTTTCACTCTAATATTGGGAACAAGGGTGCTCTCTTTTGCTATTTTTACTCAATATAGTTCTGAAAGTTCTAGCCAGACCAATTAGATAGGAAAAAGAAATAAAGTCATCAAAAGTTTAAAGAAAGCCCTAGACGGTTTTGCTCAGTAGTCAGAACGTCAGCCTGCAGACTGAAGGGTCCTGGGTTTGATTCTGGTCAAGGGCACATACCTAGGTTGCAGGCTTAATCCCCGGACCTGGTCAAGGTGTGTGTGGGAGGCAATCAATTGATGTGTTTCTCTCACATCGATGTTTCTCTCTCTGTGTCTCCCCCTCCCTTCCATTCTCTCTAAAAATCAATGGAAAAAATATCCTCAGGTGAGGATTAACAAACAAACAAAGTTTAAAGAAAGAAGTAAAATTATCTCTGTTTGTAGATGACATAATATTTAGAAAACCTTAAAAGATTGCACACACACTAAAAAAATGGTATAGCTAATAAGCAAATGCAGCAAAGTTACAGGATCCAAAATCAACACACAAAAATCAGCTACATTTCTATACACTAAAAATGAACTATCTAAGAAAGAAATTAAGGGGGGGGGATTCCATTTATAATAGCATCAGAAAGAATAAAATACTTAGAAATAAATTTAACCAATGAATTAAAAGACTTGACACTGAAAACTACAAAACACTGCTGACAGAAATTAAAGAAGACAAAGAAATGGAAAAACATCCCATGTTCATGGATTGGAAGACTTAATATTGTTAAAATGCCATTATTAAACAAAGCAATATACAGATTCAATGTATCAATCCCAACAGTGTTTTTATTTATTTGTTTTGCAGAAATAGAGAAACCCATCCTGAAATTCATATGGAATCTGAAGGGACTCTAAGTAGCCAAAACAATCTTGGGGGAAAAAAAACAAAGTTGAAGGATTCAATTTCATGATTTCAAAACTTACTACACAGGAATAGTAATCAAAACATTATGATGGTAGCTTAAGGACAGATATGTAGACCAATGGAATAGAGGGCCCAGAAATAAACCCTTGCATAGATGGTTAATAAGTTGTTTTTTAATTTTTTTATTGATTGATTTGAGAGAGAGAGAGAGAGAGAGAGAGAGAGAGAGAGAGAGAAGGAAAAAGGGAGGGAAGGGGGAGGGAGGGAGGGACCAATTTGTTGTTACACTTATTTATGCACTCATTGGTTGCTTCTTTCATGTGCCCTGACTAGAGATCAAACCCACAACCTTGGCATATCAGGAGATGTTTTAACCAACTGAACTACCTGGCCAGGGCGATGATTAATAGATTTTTTATGAGGGTGCCAAGACTATTCAATGGAGAAAAGACAATCTTTTAAGCAAATGGTGCTGGGAAAACTGATATTCATATGCAAAAGCATAAATGTGGACTCTCACCTTATGCCATACATAACAATTAAAATAGATAAAAGATCTAAATGTAAGAACTAAAATTATAAAACCCTTACATGGAAACATAGGGTAAAATCTTTATTTTTTATTGATTTCAGAGAGGAAGGAAGAGGGAGAAAGAGTTAGAAACATCAATGATGAAAGGGAATCATTGATCAGCTGCCTCCTGCATGCTGTCTCTCCACTTCTGTTGCTTCGTGCATGGGAGAGAGGAGACTACCACCTGCCCTGCCTCCCAGTCAAGGGGAGAAGACCCTCAGGCCACACTCATCTTCCCAGGGCACAGGGCAGCTCCCCCGAGCCACACCTTCTATCGGCTGGTCAGCTTGGAGCTGGGCACGCAGTCCCTGTGGCACTTCTGTCAGGAAGTAAGGCTTGGTCAACTGAAGGCCACTGTCCTCAGGGCCAGTGGTGAACACAGCAGATGAGTCAGATGCAGAGATGACATAAACTGAGGGGTAATAAAAGTAGGGGCCACCGCGCCCTACTGACTATGGCTAATGGATTTCATCACCATAGCACTTTGTGGTAACTAACAATTCTCATTTCAAATTCTCACATCAGTAGGTGAAGACTTGTATTGAAAAATTTGCCAAATTTCATGGTCAGAATTTCATGCATGACAAGACAGAGTTCCATGTAATTCTGAGCTTGTGACCAATTGCACAAGTCCGATAATTTTGGTGGCCTCAAATGCAAAAAAATTGCAACCAGAATAAAACGCTTACCCACCATCTGAGGAACACCTGTACTTGGGACACAGCCTGTTTACAGTCACACAGCTGGGGGGCTGACAAAACTTTCTGAAACTACCCTTTAAACAGGGTTCTTCAAACTTTTTGGCATGCACGTGTGTGTGTGCCCACACATGTATCTGTGCATGCATGGTTCATTTTTAGCTTTGGGCCAGTGCAGTGGACTGGGGTGGGGTAAGCTCCTTTGAGTCACTGAAGTCCTGGCTTTTGTGGGTCACCCAAGAAGAGAGGACAGAACCCTGGAGAGGGGTGGAGCAGTCTCAGCCAGACCTGCTTCAGCCTTTGCGCTCAGCTGAGGTGAGGCCCACAACAGTGATTCTGCTTTGGGCACAGCTAGGAAGCAGGTGAAACCTTCTGGAAGACAATGGATGCATCAGGATTTTAAAGGGGCAGCACTTTGTCTCTGCAATCCCACTTTTAGGAATTTAACCAAAAGAGAGCTCTACATAACTGTGACAAAGCAAGCCCAGGGCTCTGCCCTGAGCTGTTTATGCTGGCAGACAATGATGAAAAGCTGACTGTCCGCCAGCAGGTATGGCACAGTAAAAAGTGGGACCATCCACAGAAAGGACCCTGTTAGCAGACCCTAACACAAAGCTCGCTTCTCGGGAGCATTGAGGTCCTTAGTGTCCCGAGGCTGGCGCTGTCCCTGGAGGTATTTGGCCTTCCCACCTGTCCCTATGCCTATGGGCCAGTCACAGTGTGGAACCCAGAGACCACCAGAAGCCTAGTGGCCTAGTGGCCAAGAGTTACCAAGATTTCCGCCTGCAGGACCTGTACACAGAGCTGCAACTGAATCCATTCACTTACAATCAGCAGTGGGGGGCGCTCACAGCTCCCAGGGCCAGGCACACGACAGGCACTCAATAAATGCTTGTTATGTCACTGACACATAAAAATACATTGCTCACTTCAGGAGAGGCGGCAAGCGTGGAAACCAAGGCACAGAGAGGCAGTGACTTCTCTAAAAGGGGTGGGGCCAGATCTGTTGAATCTGCCCCCTTCTGTCCATCCCGTGCACTGCTGCCTCGATCAGGCTCCACCATCCCAGGCATCCTCCCTCGTGCTGGAGCCCTTCCAGTGGCATCTTAGCAGTGTCCCTGCCATCACAACCCCTTCCCGTGTCACCTCACAATCTGCTCTCCACACAGCAGGTGGGTGTTCTCAGACCGAGGGGCGCCCAGAACCCACAGAAGATCAGCTTGGGCCTCACCAAAGTAACTTCACACACAGGAGACAGTTAACAAAACAAACAACTTCTCCAAGTCGAGACAGGTCTGAATGGGAGAAGGCCTATACAATATCCTTGCCAAAAAATTCAAACCCGAATCCGCTCACACTTCTAAATCCACCCACCAAATCAGAGGACAAAGGTCAGAGGAATGTGTGAAAGAACACCCAGGGACCCCATCAACAGGATCCAGGCTACGGGAAACTCCACTCATTTCCTGAACAATAAATTTAAGTGAAAAGTAAACCAGACAGACAGAGATGGAGGATAATCTATAGATTACAAAAGAATGTGTGCATCTTATTTAGATCCTGGGAATGTGAGGATGTTAAGAAATCATTGCTTGTGTGTCAGATGTGACAAGCGTTGTTTTAGCACAACTCTTTCAGAAACACAAACTGAAAATTTGACAAAAAAAGAAAGGATATTTGGAATTTGGTTTAAAATAACCCCAAGGATCAGGAAAGGCGACAAAACAGGATGGCCCATGAGGTGATGAGAATACAGAGTTCGATAATCTCTTCTGGCTAGTTTTGTACATGTTTCAAGTTTTCCATAACATAAAGGGTTTTCTGTCTATTTTAAATCTCAAACATCCGTGCTAAAGGAGGGAGGGAAAGGAACTAGGGCGGGACGACCTCCCAGGCAAGAGCCACGTCTGGGTTGAGGATTTATTTCAAACCATTCTACAGAAGTCTGGGGTTCTGCAAAAGCTTGCTACCAGCTTCCTCTTTCAAGGACCCTTCCCAACAGTTTTCAAAATCTCAATTGAAAGGCACCCACCTTACACCCAGATGTGACAGGATCTGGGCTCTGTGGCCAGTGCAGCCCGCACGCTGTTTTCGTTAGTCTGTGAAAGATAAGTACAGAATCAAAAGTCAGAGTTCAGAAACTTTTGCAGGAACTTGACACACAGTGGCTTTGTGTCTGCTGAATATTATAATAATACAATGGGCTTAAAAAAAAGACAATGGGCTTAAATTTTGTGTATCTACGTTTTTATTATAACAACTGTTACTGCATTTTTTGATCGGCCTGTAAGAGATTAAAATTTAAAAACCTAACAAATGACTGGTCCTTCAGCACAGAGAGTCTGGGAAGCACTGCTGTGGACTGGACATGAACCTCTAGAAACCAAACCCACCTGCTTAGGTGTCCTGCCGAAGATCCCAGGTCCAATCCTCCCTTCCCACGGCTGGGACTGCCGTCTGCCTACGAACCCGACACTGACTAGATGCTGCAAAGCCCACTGGATTTTCCTCAGGGAGCAGCCTAGTGGGCAACGCCCACACTTTCCTTTATAAACTACTGGCACAGCCCTGGCCCGTGCGCTCAGTGGGTAGAGCATTGGCCTGTACAAGGCAGGTTCAATTCCTGGTCAAGGACACATACGGGGATTGTGACAAGTTCAATCCCGTCCCAGTCGGGGCGCATGAGGGAGGCAACCAATCGATGTCTCTCTCTCTCACATCAGGGTTTCCCTCTCTCTCTCTTTACCCCCTTCCTCCCTCCTTTCCCCGCTCTCTAAAAATCAATGGAAAAAATATTCTTGGGTGAGGATTAACAAAATAACATCAACAACAACAACAACAATAATAATAATAATAATAATAAACAAGTTACAGGTGCAGGGGCGAGATGCGAGTTAACCAGCCAACTTCCACACACTTTGGTTGGCTTTCACTGCAGCAGGATCTAAGACTGCAAGGTGAGCAGGTTAAAACCCCCACTACTTCCTTGTGCCAACTACAAATTACTCTCACTGAACTAAAGTGCAGAAATCAATCAGGCACCAGGGCTTGTGTAAGACGCCAACCAGCACCCTGGTTTCAAGAGTGTGCTCATGATAACAGGATCACTGCTCTGACTAGGACATGAAAAAAAATCACAGATGGGAACTTACAAGCAGACTGATATGCAGCCATCACCTGCATGTGCTTTATATATTGGGGCTCCTTGTTCAAGTTTTACTACTTTAAAAAAAGTGAAAGGAACTGGTGGTCAAGATCCTTCGGGTTGCAGTCCTAACCCTGCCACCATTCACGGTTTAGCAACTCTCTGGGCCTCAGTTTCCTCATCTATCAAATGGGAACAGAGCCACCCATTTCACAGCTTCGTTAGAATTAAAAATGCACACCAAAAATACGTGCTACTCTACTTCTTCCTTCATAAAATGCGGACAGTGATGCTGCAACTATGACCAATAAATAATATTACGAAGAACAGATGAATTAAAGTATTGCTAATCAAAAAACAGATCACCAACTCTGCTACATGAGCCTGACAGGGTGCTCCCTGTTCCACCCCTTGGAGTCAGTCTCCAGAGATCCCCTCTTCAGCCCTGTGAGACCAATTTCATCACCACATACATACAGATGGGGCTTTGAGAGAACAATAGTAGCTGCCCACTCTGTTTTGGACTTGATTTGAGACCTCAATGTGACAACACATGTGAAGATCAATGCAGGTAACATGGGTTGTGACTTCACAGGGTTTCAGCAGGAACAGTGGTATTAAGGTGGAGTTAAGCCTGTGGCCTGTGCCTGTGTGTGCTCCTGGGCCAGCCCCTCCTTTCAGGAGCAAAGAAAATGTTTGCAGTGCAAGTCCTCAGTGTGGCTTCAGGGCTCAAAGCAGGCATGACTGCTGACTCTGTGAAGCTCAACCAGCTGGAGAACATGGGTGGGGTGAGTACTGGGGCCAGGGTGCTCCCAACAGCCCCCTCTCCCAGCTTGGGCAGGCGCCAGGGCCCTGGAAGGCAGCCAGTATTCACCAGAAACGGCTTGCTCTTCACAAGACAATGAGTCCACTGTTAACTGGCGGGGCCTTGATTAATATTTGCAAAAGGAACCAAGTGGAAAATTCCACCTGTGTGGGCGGAGGCAAGACCTGGGACATGTCAACAACCGTAATGGCCCTGTTCTCCCAGGATGGCTCCAGCGGAGATACAAAGGTCTGATAACAGTGACAGAACCTGAGAGTGTCCTTGCACCGGGTCCAAAGAAATTTCTCTATTTGGACCATAGAAACATTAACTTGTTCTCTACTGTCCCGACTCCCCTGCCCCTAAATTTACACAGCACCTTTAAATCTTTCAACTTTCCTCCCATCTCTTCAGAGTCGCCCAACAGCCTTGCCAGTCCAGCAGGGCTGATGTCAACCCCATTTATGGATGACAATAACTGAGGCTCCAAGACACCAAGAGCCTCGCTGAAAGCTGCAGTGGGTGAGTGAGTAGCTCAGCCAGGGGACGAGGAACCCTGCAATCTCCACCCCTAGCTGTAACCCAGAGCCTGCCCCAGAGGATCTGGGGTCAGGGGTCACGGGTACTGGAGAGAGTAGTCTTCCAGCTCCAGCAGAGGCCCTGACCTTCACCCACCCAAGGAGGAAGAGAACAAGCCCAAACCAGCTCTCCCAGCTGGGTAGGCTTGGGTGCTGGCCTTGGAGGAAGGTAGGCATTCACTCATCCATTCAAGCATTTAAGGAGTGTGCTCGATACCCGGCATGAAGGCACACTGCACGGTGGCTCTTTCAGACACCAGACCTGGCAGAATTCATGACTGAAGGGGTAAGGTCAGAGTATTTCCAAAGGTCACATCCCTCAGACTTGAGTCACCTCATTTAGCCACTGCCAAGACATTCTCATCTGCTGATTTTACAGAATAGGAAAATGAGGCTCTGAGAAGGGGAGAGCCTTGCCCGAGGTCACAGAGAGAGAGGCTGACACCTCCTGACCTGCAGTGGCCCTGCCTCTGGTGTATAAAGCCACCACAATCCTGGGCTTAGACATTCAAGCAAGTGGTGTCCCTCCCACAGGCCTCCTCAGAGGCTGCACCTTTATCAACAAGGGCCTCTCACAGAGGAACACTTTTTGCAATGGCCTTCAGAGCAGCGTGGCACCTCCCGAGAGGACAGGCAGGCACACGTTGTTTGCCCACAGAGAACACCAGGTGTAGCTGCAGGGCTCACCTCTGGGCCCCGCACTCTGCCATCCCGTCTGCAGAGCCTGGGCATCACTGCCATCCCACAGAGGGCCAGACTCACAGCAGTGTCATACCTCTGTGCCTGCCCCCAAGCCTGGACCCAGAGCAGTGGATCGGGGGACTCAGTCTGTGTCCCACGCCAATGCCCAGCATCCCTTCTTCCCCTCCTACCCACATGCTCAGCGACCTCTACACCACCTCACCTCACCCTTCCCCTCTCCATTGCCCAGCAGTTTCTTCTCCTGAAGAACCACAGCCTCTCCCGTTGCTAAAAAAAAAAAGCCACCCCCCATACTCGCATATCTGAACCCACTTACTCCCATGCCCCTCTCACCTCCTCTAGCCAAAACCACATCTAATTGCCAGTGACCTAAGCCAGGGGGCCCCTCAGATCAGATGCAGCCACAGAAGGCAGGGCCACTGTGGGTCAGGAGGTCTCACCTCGTCTCTGTGTGACCTCTGCCCCAACTGTCCCCACGAGCTGCGTCATCACTCCTGGTGCAGCCCCTCCTAGCCCTCACCTCCACAAAGCTCTCCTCCCCCAGGGCCCTGTCCTCCTCCCCTCTCTAGCACCCTCTGTAAATGTCTGCCTCATAGATCCTATCTCCAGGCTTGACCCCTGCACCCCTGGTTGTCCCCAAAGCCTTCGCACTCAACAGTCCCAAGTTCCCACAGAAAGGCCTGCTTTGGCGCAGCTGAAAACCCAGCACAGCTCCAGCCTGGCCCACCACAGGGACTGAGCTACGTGAAGTGTTTGGTTAGTAGCTCCCTCCTTGCTAGTCTCGGAGGGGATGGCCTCCCACTGACCTGCACAGCCATCCAGGCAGCCTTTCTAAAACTGAATATTGACTACCACCTAAACCTCTGCTGGGACTCCTTGCCACCACAGGACAAAGTTCATGATCTCAAGCTGGCAGACGAGGCATTTCACAGCAGGGCAGGCACATGTCCTTGAACATACTCTCACCACACTCATCCTCAGTCCAAGAGGGCCCATCAGCCTGCACCCATGTGGTGTTCACCTTTGCACCCCAGTACTGGCATCCTGCAGGTGTTTGCTAAGAAGACAGCTATTAGAGCTGGAAATGATATCAGGAACCACAGGGCTTAAAGCAACTCAGAGAAGTTGAGCAAGGTGTCCAGGGTCACCCAGCCCCAGGCAAGGGTGAGGCAACATCCTCACCTGAACCACTCTCCTTGGTCAGGAACCGGAAATGTCACCTAGAACCCCATATGTATGCATGCCAGAACCCCCAGGTGGTCTTGAGGCTTGCAGGCCCCTGGCAGGAGGCCAGGCCTGGCACACAGTATGACTGCAGCAAAAACAGCTGCTTGACTAAGTCAAGCTCTCACCAATTCCATCCATAGGACCCACATCCCTCTCTAGGTCTCAGTCTTCTCATCTGTAGAATGGAGCTAACTTGGGTTACAAGTTTACGTGACCTTGATTGGTCACCCCAACCTTGTCCTTTGCAAACAGAGAGGGCTGAAGCAGCTGAATTCCAAGCTCTGTGATCTACTGTTAGCCCAGCTGACTTTTGTTAACCTTCCCCTAACCACTATGTCTCAAAAAAACAGTCCCCCACCACCTGTGTCAGATTTACCAGGGAGGGCTTGTTAAAGGCAGATCTCAGACCCTGCCCCATCTGAGGGTCTGGTAAGAATCGCCGAGAATGCCCTAGCTGGTTTGGCTCAGTGGATAGAGCTTCAGCCTGCGGACTGAAGGGTCCCAGGCTCGGTTCCGGTCAAGGGCATGTAACTTGGTTGCGGGCACATCCCCAGTAGGGGGTGTGCAGGAGGCAGCTGATCGATGTTTCTCTCATCGATGTTTCTAACTCTCTATCCCTCTCCCTTCCTCTCTGTAAAAAATCAATAAAATACATTAAAAAAAAAAAAAAAAAAGAATCGCCGAGAAAGGACCAGAATTTGCATTTAAGGCAATGCTGAGAATACTGGGCACAGTGAAACTGGAGAACCAAAGTTGCAAACTAGATCAATCTTCTAGAAATGTTACCTGGAAACCCACATATATGCATGTTAGAGTCCCCACCCGACCTTGAAGCTGGGCCCACTCCATGCAGACCCAAAGCAGAACCCTGTAGGTGGGCCATACCTGGCACACAGTAGGACCACCGCAAAAACAGCCTTGGGAGATCCAAGTATTAGTGACAACCTTCATTTTGGGGAAATCTACATTTACCAGAAAAACCTGGGGGGAAGGGAGGATTTCTGTTACCCTAAACCTAAATAACATAGAACTTAGTTCCTGCAACACGAACTAGCTCCAGGAAGAATTCAATAAGGCGTGTCCCACCCCTTTTGCTCCAGGGGACTCGCTTTTGCATAAAGTGGTGTCCCAGTCTCAGCGTCCAGCCAGGGTCTTCCTGTCTCACCAAACCTCCGGCCTGAGGCCGCCTGTGGCTGCGGCCAGGGCCATGCGGGGCGGAGGAGGCCGGAGCCCGGACGGCGCCGTTGTGGGCTGGGTCGGCGGGGGTCGGGACGCGAACCCTGCGGCTACTCACCCTGGGCAGCTGGGCCCAGTGCCTGGACGCGACAGTCGGCTGTGCGGAGCAGGAGCAGAGGCTGAGCTAGAGGAGCAGCGGCGGCAGTGGCCCCTGCCTCGCTGCACTTTAACTGCCGGCGCTGGCGCACCGCGCGCTCTCCGAGGCCAGGAGAGGAACCGCGGGCGGCGGGCTCGGGCAGCTGGGGCGGGGACGCAGCGCCAGGCTGACTGCTGACTCGGGCGGGCCGGGCGCGCGCAGCCCGAGGCGGGAATGCAGTCTGCACCTGGCTCACTGCACACACGTGTGCGCGGGGTTGGCGCGCGCCGCTGTTGCGCGTGCTCTGGCCGCGAAGGGTCTCGAGCCTCTGGGACCGGCCCATCCCTCTGAATCCCGCTGGCGAGGGCTCTTCCAAGTTCCCCACCCGGGAAGGGGGCGGCGGGGCCAGGATGGCGCTGTGGGAGGCGGAGCCCGGAGGGGTGGCCGGGGCGCCTTATAAGAGCGCTATAAGGAACCTGGCGAGGACCGCGCGGTGGGGGGCGGTGGCCCTGCGATGTCGCTGGTGTTGCTGAGTTTGGCTGCGCTGTGCCAGGGTGTCCTGCCCCCGGAGCCGGTAAGCTCCCGTTCGCGCCCCTTTCCCGCATTTCCATCCCTCAAGCCGGGACCTTGAAGTTGGCCGACCGGCCAGCTTGAGCCTTGTTAAGGCGTTCGTGGAGGGCTTTCTGGAGAGGGCAAGTCTGTACCCCTGGGGTACCCTAACTTGTCCTGGTCAGGCGGCACCAGGCTTCCTGCTGCTTGGTCAGACAGACCGAGGCTCAAATGCCACCCTTTACTCTTATTCCAGTCATTTATGCTCACTGAACCTACGTATCCGCATCTATAAAACAAAGGGTAACCACCTAACTCACCAGTATCTAGTGAGGAACAGGAGGGCCTGCAGCAAAGAGCCCAGCACACAGTAGGTGCTCAGCACTGTTGTTACTGCTTGGTCTCTTGAGGCCTGCCTACCTTTGGGGGTGCAGGATCTGCTTCTCCATTACCACTCCTTTTTGTCATGTTGATTCACGCTGTGCTGGGGTGCCTGGTGCCTGGAGCTGGTAAGCACTGTCCTCTCCTGCATGAGTTTCTTTTCTTCCCCAGTGCCTTGAAGGGCTGAGGGAATGTTCTGTGTCACTAAAGAGGAAAAAGCTCATTCACAAACAGTATTTGAAATTACGTCCCTGCCTTTTCAGCACAGCATATCACATAAAAGCACGGTCGTTATGGAAAGACAACATTCGGGTACCCTGATGTCTTCAGCTGCTATTCTTGCCGCACCTGTCTCAGTTAGGCACCCCCTTGCCTTTTCCACTAGAGGAAGAACTCAGTGCCTTTGCAGTGGTTGCTATTAGGCCAACAGTTTGCTCTCTAACACAGTGGTCGGCAAACTCATTAGTCAACAGCGCCAAATATCAACAGTACAACGATTGAAATTTCTTTTGAGAGACAAAAACCGACTTCTGCGCATGGGCCATGAAGTTTCAATCGCACTGTATGTGCGCGCGCCTGCACGTGGTATGTTGTGGAAGAGCCACACTCAAAGGGCCAAAGAGCCGCATGTGGCTCGCGAGCCGCAGTTTGCCGACCACTGCTCTAACATATCTGTTGCTTTGCTTCTTCCTACAACTTGTCCCACCAGCCTTTTGGTGACTGATTTTTTAAAAATGTCTGACATTATTCCCTTGGAGTTCAGCTTCAAAAGACAAAAGCGAGGGACTGACAATTGCACCTAAACCCAGATTACCCAAACCAGTGGTCGGCAAACTGCGGCTTGCCGCTCTGTTGACAAATGAGTTTGCTGACCACTGACCTAGACTCTCGATTCCAATAATTACAGGCTGTTGTTGTTCCTTGTGATTAAGCCCCTATCCCAGTGGTCGGCAAACTCATTAGTCAACAGAGCGGCAAACCGCGGCTCGCGAGCCGCATGTGGCTTGCGAGCCGCAGTTTGCCGACCACTGACCCAAACCATCAAAAGTCTTGCCTTCTGATACGGTGTTTGGAAATGTTGAGGTGAGAGAAATCAGCTCCCAGAGCTGGTGGACTTAAGGCATTGTCTTTATTTATTTATTTATTATTTGGCATTGAGTCTTGTCACTAATACTTGTTGCTGCCTAAAAGGTTCAGTATTTTATTCCAAAACCAAAACTACTCGTTGTTTTTTCTTATTAAAAAAAAAAAAAAAAAAAAAAGCCCTAGCCAGTTTTGCTCAGTGGATAGAACGTTGGCCTGTGGACGGAAGGGTCCCAGGTTTGATTCCGTTCAAGGGCACATGTCTGGGTTGTGGACTCGCTCCCCAGTGGGGGGCATGCAGGAGGCAGTTGATCAATGATTCTCTCTCATCATTGATGTTTCTATCTCTCCCTCTCCCTTCCTCTTTGAAATCAATAAAAATATATATTTTTTGAAAATGAGCAGTTAACTCCAAGAGGATGAGGTACTGGCCTTCTTGGACACCAATGATACGTATTTATTTATTAGTTTAAGTTCTTTTAAAAAGGTAACATGATGAGCTCACAGTTGCTTCATGACTTTGTAAATAACACAGATGAGTCCATCCTTTTGTATTAGAAGAATATTTTCAAGAATCTGGGGAAGGTACCATGAACTGCATTCATGGCTTTCTTCTGTTCATCTTCTTAGCGTAGCCAGTTCTTAACCTGGGGAAAATAAAAAGATACGATATGCTAGCTGGCCCTGAAAACCTATGGTTAAGTTAGAGTGTGAAGGGTCTTCATGATGGTCCAGAGCCATCCCCTCCGGTCTTTGAGGCGATAAACAGGCTTCAGGACCTAGTATACTGATGGCTGACCCATGGTCCATCATAGCCCACAATGGGGCAGCTTAGTCTCCCCTAAACTGTGAAGGGGAACTATCCCAGCTTTTCTTTTTTGAGCACTTGGCACTTGTATATGCATTTAAGAAAAAAGGATGGTGTTTTGACTAATTTGGCTTGTGGTTTGCTGGCATTCAGCATGACACTTGGTTTCTTTCTCTCTTGCAGACGATTCAATGTGGCTCTGAGAATGGTAGGTGCCCTGGGGAATGGGTATTTGGGGCTTTACATTGAAATTGAAAGTACAGTTGGACTTTTACAGGGCCCGAATCCAGGCAGTGGGTCACCAGAGACCAGGCTTAGGGTGAACTATTGCTTTGTTAGCTGAAGCACATGCAGCCTCTCTGCTTTGTTAGCTGATGCACATACAGCCTCTTTCAGAGCTCCCAGTGTTTCAGATGGGGGGCGGGGGGAGTGTCCTGGCCAGAATGACAGCAAGAGGGGACAGGCAGGCCAGGAATGGCTGTGCAAGGTAGAAAGTGAGGTCTGCCTCTCCCGGGAGGGAGAGCAAGTGTGTGGGAGGGCGGTCACTTACACTTAGAAACAGGAAGCAAGTATTTTAGAGAAGGAGTGTTTGAGAGTGTAGCATTTGAAGACTGGGTGGATTTCTGTCCAAGAAATGTAGATGAAGAGGATGAGCTGGAGGACTAGAAAAAAACAAAGACTAGGAAGTGGGAAGTGTGTGGGCCAGCTGAATGGAGTCCAGGCTGAGGCATTGGGAAGGCAAGACTGATTCTAATAAACATGTCAAATACACTAAATACATACATACACAGGCACACAGAGGCACTTAGAGTGGTCCCAAGTGGTCTGTAGGTTGGGGCCAGGAGGTTGAGTCAGTTAACACTGAGAAATGTCAGACTGCTTCAGCAGGGAGAAGAGATAGACTGTGAATGAGGGTTGGATCAGGGAGAGTCACTTAGAGGAGATGGCATTGAATTGGGCAAGGGAGGAGTGTGTCATGGGCAGTCTCACCTTCTCCCAGGACCGTCTCCAGAGTGGCTGGTCAGTCACACTCTGACCCCAGGAGACTTGAGAGACCTTCGAGTGGAACCTGTTGTAACGAAAAGCTCTTCAATATTGATGAACATAAGCTGGATACTCCGAGCAGATGGTAAGTTTGCATCAATCAAAGTTAAGGTAGAAATGTGCAGATTATGTGATCCTTTAATTTTAATCCTAGACATATACCCAGAAGAATATATACATACATGCACCCAAAACCACATACTAGAATGTTCATCGTAGCATTATTCATAATAGCCAAAAGATGGAAATGCCTGACTAGAATTGGAATCACAGACTGGAATCCAATAGTGCAATAAGCATGAACAAGCTGTGACCATACATAGTGTGGATGAATCTCACAAATCCAAGAGGCCAGATTCAAAAGCATTTCTACATTCACATCTGCAAACATGCCTATCGTTGTGTGTACCATATGATTCCATTAGTAAAAATGCAAAACAAACAAGACTAACGCAAGCAGTTAGGAATCAGGATGGTGGTTATGCTGGGGTGGGAGTGACTGAAAGGAAGCAGGAGGGACACTCCTGGGGTGTTTCCGACATGGGCACTGGCTACCTGTGTGTGAGCGCTCATCAGGTGGAGCCCTTCTGATCTGTGTGCTTCTGTGTGTAATGTTACACCTCATGGAAGAAGACAAGTTGAGGACAGAGATGACTCCCCCAAGTTCAGGAAAAGTACCTCTTGGGTGGTGAACATACAATATACAGATGATGTATTACAGAATTGTACACTTGAAACCTGTATCATTAACCAATGTCACCCCAATGAATTCAACAAAAATTTAAGAGGAAAAAAAGGAAAAGCACTGGCTTAGATGACTTTTCCACTCCTCAGTAGCGTTGTGACAGTCCTGGCAGTCCCCCAAGACAGTTTGTGATGAGCCAATTCTGGGGACCTAAAGTCCACGTCTATGGTTTCTACCCTAAATTCAGTTAAATTCCATTTGGTCAGGAATCTGGGAGTGCCAGGCACAGAGAGGTGAGTCAGCTATGGACACGGGCACAGGACGTTGCTCGGAATCCCGGAAGGAGCTGTGAGTCGATGGGGGCAGGGAAGAGAGGAGCGGGCCCTGGTGAGATCACTTTAAATTAGATGTTACGATAACACATTTGGCCCCATACTTAGCAGGGTAAGCTCTTGTATCTGTCAGCTGTTGTTATAGATATAAGTTTGGCCTTGAAGGAACAAGCCCTGGAGAGGCAGATAGGAGAAAAGGGCACTCCAGGAAGAAGACTCAGCATGAATAAAAGTGCAGTCAGAGCAGGCCTGGTTTGGTGATGACATTCTGGAAGGTTCTTACTTCTGAAGAGACTCAGAATAGTGCAGAGCTAGAGTCACCTTTGCAGGTATCCTGTGAAAATCAGGCTTCCCTGTGATGAGGAAAACATTTGGGCTTTGGAATCTGAATCCATATTCTACCCAATGAGCTTTGTAAGCTTAGGCAAATCTCCCTGGAATTCCCTAAACATCATACACCCCATCAGTGAGCTGGGGACAACAATGGTGTCTACCTTTTAGGTCTGTGGTATGAAATGAGATGAGGCATGTACACTCGTAACATCAAGCCGGCCACATAATGGTGCTAAATAACCAGCTGTTCTCGTCTCATTAGCCAGCATCCGCTTTCTGAAGGCCACCAAGATCTGTGTGTCAGGCAAAAGCAACGTCCAGTCCTACAGCTGCGTGAGGTGCAATTACACAGAGGCCTTCCAGACTCAGACCAGACCCTCTGGCGGCAGGGTAAGCACTTGGAGAAACTTGGCGAATTGTCCTTAAAACTAGGAAGGCCCTTTGCTAGAGGATATGGATGGAGTGCTGCACACACAGGCTGGTGAGCACCTGCAACTTCCAGCCTGGAGCACGCTGTCTGGGTTCAAGCCCATTTTTGGCCACTTCTCTGCTGTGTGCCTTGGGCAAGTCAGCATCTCTCAGCCTCAGTTTCCCCATCAGTAAAGTGAGGGAGGCTGAACTTAAATTATATTCTGGCTCTAAAATTTTAAACTTTTCCTATTCTGTGAGTTACACTGACAAATTGTGTGGGAACCATTCCCTATGTCAGGGGTAGGGAACCTTTTTTCTGCCAAGAGCCATCTGGGTATTTACAACATCATTCACAGGCCATACAAAATTACCAAGTTAAAACTTAGCCTGCTGTATTTGGTCAAACATTTAATTAACTTACCCCCAATGCCTTGGCAGGGCCAGATTTCGAGGGCCTTATATGGCCCACGGCTGGACATTCCCACCCCTGCTCTAGGTAGACATCGGCTAGAGACCCAAGTTTCAGCAGTAGGCTAAGGAATGAAACTATGAATGAAAAGGCCCCACAAAGGTACTATGTTCCTGCATTGCCATGTGTCAGAAATTTAGGGGTCCTTCCTTTGCCTTTCAGTGGACATTTTCCTACATTGGTTTCTCTGTGGAGCTGAACACACAATATTTCATTGTGGCCCATAACATCCCCAATGCAAATATGAATGATGACAGCCCCTCATTGTCTGTGAATTTCACCTCACCAGGTAAACTTCCTCAGTCTTCTGTTATTCTGTCTTGCTGGGAGGCTTGCATTGGGGATGTGGCTTGGAATAGAGAAGCCAGGGTACCCTGGACAAGGCATTTGGCCTTACCAAGTCTTGTAATATGGACACCTCAGTAACTGCACCTCACAGAGGAGAGGTAAAATTGGGGAAAAGCCCATTTCTGTGTGTCAGGCACTATGCTGAGCACTTGAATGCATCATGTCACGTAAGCTTCCAATAATCCCGAGGATGGGATAGCAGCTTTACAGGTGAAGACATTTCTCAGGTAACTTGGCCTGGGTCACATACACAGTAAAAGTGAAGCTGACACTCAAACTCTGGTCCTTCTTGGTCCATGCACATTAGCCACTCTTTGTCACTGATGCAAAACGTATGTTCCAGCCCTGGCCGGTGTGGCTCAGTTGGTTGGAGCATCATCCCATATACCAAAAGGTTGTAGGTTCAATTTCCGGTCAGGATGTGTGTGGGAGGCAAATGATCAATGTTTCTTGCTTACATCAATGTCTTTCTCTCTCTCTCCCTAATTCTAAAATTTTTTTAAAAAAAGGTAGATTGATATATTTGGAAAAAATAAAATGTTTGTTCCAGTCTTGGCTTCCTAGCATGCTGTGTTGTTTGAGAGCATGCTGCAGGGTCTGTGAGGATGTACAGCCATTAGTAGGTGTGTCCCTGAACTCTTGGTGAAGGCAGGTGGCACTGTGTTGAATGTTGGGTTCTTTCCCCTGCTTTACATCATTCCATCAGCTCCCCAGTGTCACACCTGCAGTGTCACACACGGGGCTGGGGTTAGGATGAGACAGGATCATGGGTGAAGGTGCCAGCATGGTGTCTGGCTCTAGCAGTTCCCACAGCACCCCCATCTGGGATGGGTCACCTGTTTTGTACCCCACTCCTATTCTCTGACTCAGGTGAATTTCCAAATGGGCAATTTCCAATCGTTGTTCTTTGAGATTGTGGTCCAGGGAGTTCTTGGTGCCCGTCCACCTGCTCGGGCACCTGTATCTTACTACACAGCAGTTTCCAGCTTTCTTGATGAGGAGGACAAACCTCATCTTAAACAATATAAATGTGTTTATGCTGGAATGATTTTAAATTTATAGAAAAGTTGCAAAGATAGTTCACAGAGTTTCCATATACTCTTTAACGTTTCCCTTATCATTAACATCTCATATTTACCACAGGACATAGGTCACAACTAGGAAACCAATGTTTGTACATTTCTATTAATTAAGCTCCAGACTTTATTTGGATTTTGCCAGCTTTTCCATGCTTGTCCTCTTGCTGTCCCAGTCTCCTCTGATCTGTGACAGCTTCTTAGTCTTTGTTCCTCATGACCTTAACAGTCTTGAGGAGTACTGGCCAGGCGTCTGTGGAATGTCCCCCATCTGAGTATACTTCAGGGGTGAGGCACCCTTCTCATGGCACCCCATCAGGGGTGGGTGACATCCACACATCATTGGTAGTGTTGACCTTTATCACTTGGTGAAGTGGCACCTGCCAGTCTTCTCCATGTACTAGTAAATCTACTGTTTGCCCTTCCCAAGTCTAGTTTTGGGAAACAAGTCACTAAGTCTCCCCTACTTGGGATGGGAGTGTGTTGTGGACTAAGCTCCACCACCTGGTAAGGGCAGTATTTACACATTACCAAGCCTCATTTTAAAGGTTGGTTTGAATCTTCTCGGGGGATCATAGATCCTGTTGTGATAAAGGCTGCATTTAAATTAGACTCTGGTTATCATTTCATGGGTAGATAATCTTCTGTTCAACAGTAAAATGTTCATGTCCCACTTAAATCTGCTATCTTACCTCACATCTTGAATGTTCTGGCAATTCGTATGGGGTGTGGTGAGCATGTATGTGTGTGTACTTGTTGGCAAAGGGGGTGGAGCACAGATACCTTTTCTAAAATGTAAAAACTTTCATGCAAACTTCCAGGCTGCCTAGACCATCTAATGAAATACAAAACCCAGTGCGTCCAGGCAGGTAAGTAAATACAGCACTTGCTTTTGTTATTTGAAGGAACTCGTAACTTGAGCCAACACAGCTCAGCCCATCTTCCATGAGGAACGGAGGCGAGGTCAGGGGGACTATGTATCCAAGCTGCCCGGGCAGTGAAGGCTGACCCCTGCCAGGGCTTTGCCCACTGAATCCCACATCCAGTCTGTCCGAGGAAGGACAGACCTGAGTGGGTTTATGTAGTAAGCAAGTTACAGAACCATGCCACACCCTGGTGGCTAAACCAACATTTTAGCTCAAACCACATATTGGGGTGCTGATCGAAGGCCCTTCCTGATTGGAGGGGAGTCTGTAAGTCCTTCCACCTGCTCGGAACCTGTATCTCTGACCTGTGGCCGTGGGGCCCTGCGAACCTTCTATGTGGATTAGCAAACACTCCTGGTGGGAGTGAGTGCTAGCTGAAGCAGTGACCTAAAAGCATGTTCTCAACCTGTGTCCTCACAGGGGTCACCTCTTACATGCGCGGCCACTAAAACCTGCCCCTACCCTTTCAATTTTGAAATCAGCCCCTTCAGGACCAACAGTCCCAAGTGTCCAATTTCCAAGGATTGTAGAAGGACTTGTGTAAATTTCTGGGTAATGTAGTCTGAGGATGCTCAAGAGGCTAGTGGTATTTAGCAGAATTGGTCCCTATCTTTTAGGCACCCCCATCCCACAAGGCATCCCTGTATCCTGTCAGGCTGAGCGGCACATGGTCTCCTTGTTAGCAGATGCAGAGGACAATAGGGGTGTGAAGAGGTCTGAGGGCCTTCAGCCAGTCCTGCAGCTGCTCCTAAAGACCACCTGAGCCTGGGCCAGAAGTGGTCTCCTAGATGGGGAAACAATGCATGCTATTATTTATCACCTTCCTGGAAATGAACCTAGTGCTGATTTGCAAGTCACATGAGTGAAACAACTATTTTCTCCTCATAGAGTAGACCTGAAAACTTGTATTTGTTTTTGTCAAGCCCTTTTGGGGACTTAATGAGGGAAGAGTTCGCAGCTTCACCCATGTGATTCTCTCTGGACCGACAGGAAGTCTGTGGGATCCAAACATCACTGCTTGTAAGAAGGATGAGAAGACGGTAGAAGTGAATTTTACAACCAGTCCCCTTGGAAACAGATACATGGCTATTATCCAAACTGAAACTGTGATTGGGATTTCTGTTTTGGAGGTACTCTTTCCCTTCATTCCTTACCACCCCCCCATCCTCAGCCCCAGCTTTCCTTACCTCTGAAGAACAATGTGGACACTCTAGGATTCCTTTGAGAGACCCCAGGCAGGACTGTCTCCTGTCCAAGTGTGGTGGGTGATTCTTATTGATTTAATAGAGAAAAACAAGTCCCTGGGGCTTCCCTGGAAATGTTCCTGTGAACCTAAGTTGCAACCAAGGTAGAGGGTCCAAAGCAGGAAATGAATCCATGTTCACATAGTCTAACGAACTAGAGGAGTTTGGGAAGAGTGGTTTCTTTACTGGCTGTCTTTGATCTACTCACTCACGTGGCACATCCTTCTTGATTTTGTCTCCCTTCTATGCGCCAGAGCAAACTAACTCACGTTTCGGTCATGGTTCCAGTGACCGAGGAGAGTGAAGGTGCTGTGGTCCAGGTAAAGTTCAGTGAGGACTCTGGGAGGTGAAGACTGTTGCTCCACCTTTAGTGGCTTCTGATGAGTCCCTTCAAAGTTGTAGTAGTGAGTTTGCAGCCTGTGCATTTCTGCAGCTGTCTCACATCAAGTGATGTTAATGGGAAATCCTTGGCTGGTCTAGGAGTGGGGAGGTCAGGAGGCTGACCTTACAGTTATGGCCCCTTTTGCTTTTATTAGGGGCTGTTGACTTTCCAAAGGACTTTTGTTTTCATTTTCTGTCACAAAGTCTATGAGTAATTCTGAGACAGGAGTACCATTTTATTTCCCCAAGCCTGTTTTAACTGCAACATGAAGTAACAAACACTGTGAAATGCCAAGACTTGGGTTCCTGATTAATGTACGAGCTTTGGAGGGCAACTGCCTGTCCTTACAGGCCTCAGCTTACTCAGGTGGAGGGGAGGAAGTTGGATGAGCAGATGCTCTCCGGTCCCATTCAAATCTGAGTTTATGATGTGGGACCGTGGAGGGTCTCAGTGGGGCACAGCCACACCCAAGATAGGAGGAGCTTTTGTTTTCCATTCCTTGGAACATAAAGGCAGTGCCCTGCCCTGCCAGAGGGAGCAGACACCTGTCCGCACCCTTTTCCAGGGAACCAGACTTTCCTAGTCCCTAGTCCTATTAATTTCCACTTTCTTTCATAAAGTGGAAATGAATAGGAGCTCTGCGGCTGCTTGTTTGAGGAACTATTTGTGTATATATGGGATGTGACCTAACCCACATAGATATGGAAAGTAACATGATAGCAACATGTACAAAGTTTAGGTTCAGACCCCAGGAGACTTAGAAGGTGCGTTAGTCTTCGGTCACTGGTTTGGATTTTAGGGCTTTGTCACCGAAGTGTGACCAAGGGGAAAATGTCCTATTAAAAGGGGTGGGGGAGTGGGGACAGGGTTGAAACCAGAAAAAGGGGGAAGAGAAGTTTTGGTAGAAGTGGGAATCATGCTGAGACTCTGCTCTCACACATGGTGGGTACTTTCTGAGCTTCTCCTTTTCCCTCAGTTGACTCCGTATTTCCACACCTGTGGCAACGACTGCATCCGTCGCAAAGGAACCGTTGTGCTTTGTCCACAAACAGATATGTCCTTCCCTCTGGATAACAGTAAGTGCCCAGTCACTGTCACCGGATGATCAAAGAGGTTCAGGAATGAGGGCCACTGTCACCACCCTCCACCAATGTGACAGGGTGTACATGGGGATGGGACAGAGTCCCTGCCTGTGGATGCTGAACTAGGGGGCAGGGAAAGATGTCAGAGCTGCCCAGAGCCTGTGGTTGGAATAAGAATGAAGGCTTTATTTATAAAACCACCCCAAGTCCTTTATGAAGCAGGATATATACAAGAAGGGGGAAAAATAAACAGTGCAAAATGGATGTTCAGAGCCACAAGGATCTGCTAAAAAAAAAGTCAAGAGCATAACAGGACTGAGTGAATAAGAGAACATGCATTTCCCTGCATTTATCTCATCAGTCCCCGTGGCCCAGGCCTGGCTGTGACTGTAACTTGATGGGGTCACATGGCTAGCATTTGGATAACAAATTAGGAATACTGGCACCAGAAGACACGCCTCATTGGAGTGGAAAGCAGCATGTTCTGGAAAATGTGTCTCCGGATTTAAAGAAGTTAGTGCTTCCATTTACAGATGGACAAATAAGATGTTCTGGAACTAGCCCAAGGGTGGGGTCAACACTTGACAAGTGTCCTTAGAAATGCAGCCAAATCAGCTGAAGACAACCCAGGTGCCGAACAGTCCTGTGTGGCCGCAGTAACAGTGGGCTCCTGAGCAATCTGTGTGCCTGAGCTTACCTAGACCTTGGCAATCCATGAGGGGTGGCACTATCCCCCACATATCCAAGTCTTACAAAACAGCCTTTAAAAATGCCATCTCTGTGTACTTGATATTAAGTATCTGTGCCCAGAATAACATTAATTCGTCAAAGAACAACAACAACAACAAAAAACAATGAACGTGAACTCTGGTTACCATGGTGTAAACATGGAGTAGGAAGCCAAAGTAATTTGAGAGGACTGTTCTCTGCCTCCTCCCATATCCCTCTTGAGAACGGAGTGAAAGATGTGGACACTGTAGGAAAACATACCATTCTGCAGACCGAGAGATCTTTGGTTTTAAAGGGGTCTAAACTTCTGCAAAGTATAGAGTAAAAATCTTAGTTTCCAAATAGGAGGTCATTTGGTTTTGTTTTGTTTCTGCAGGCAGAAGTGTGCTCAATGGCTGGCTACCTCTCCTCCTGGCCCCACTGGCAGCCATGTGGATGCTGGTGGTTGGGATCTGTCTCAAGTGGAGGCATGGTAAGGGTAATAATGCCGTGCTTTAAAGAAACCTGGATGAAGAAATAACACTTGGAATGTTTTTAAAGGAGATTCCTCTAGAGACAATCCCATTTTGGCACTGGACAGGAGTCAGATAGCATTTATTTAGTGCCTAGAGCTCTCTTAAAAACTGACGTAACGACTGAGTCACATCTGCTGAGGTAAAGCAGGGACTGAATCTCCAAACCTGTGGCTATCATCTGTTTTATTTTTACCACTGAGGTATGGACACGTACTGAAAAGGGCAAAGATAGCTAATAAGGAGTGGCACTGTACCTGTGACAGGTACTCTCTGCTAGTTCCTATTTTTAAAAATAATTCTTACAAGGCATAAGAACAGTGGCAACTTGGACTCATACTCTAAGGACCTTGCCAACATTAAAATATTGATTGACTATAGAAACCTGAGTAAAAAGACACCCAGCTAGAGGGTGGCACTCTGAGAGAAGAGGAAATAAAAAGGCAGTCTGGGTCTGTGATGGCGTAGATAGAACAAGCTTAATCTCGTGATCTAAGCTAAGAAAGCTGTGGAACTAGGACCTCAGGAATACTTGTACTTAGAAGATGTTGTGTGGCCTGAATTAGCTATAGTACTTTCAAAGATGGTTTCTGTTCTGTAGCATACAGAGGGCAGCTTTCCAGTTACGTTCCGGCTGAAAAGGGGCGCCACTTAACCCTATGGAACTATAAAGAAACTCTACCACCTGCAGGTAGAAAACAGAATTACTACTGAATTGACCCAAAACGTGAAGGGCAGAGGCCAGGATGTTCGTTCCTGTTTATATATGGTACTAATAATACTCAAGTTACAACAACCCACCTAAAACAGAATACCTCAAACCTATGAATTTACCTGAAAAGGTATGGCTTGACTAAGAGACTGATTTAGTGATAAGGACTTACAAAATAGAGCTTTTACCACATCTTTACAGCAAAAGACTGCCATTTGTTGTTTATAGATAACAAATGCTTTTCTCTCTCCACAGAAAGGATCAAGACTTCCTTCCCCCCCACCACACTACTGCCCCCCATTAAGGTTCTTGTGGTCTACCCACCCGAAATATGTTTCCATCACACAGTTTGTTACTTCACTGAATTTCTTCAGAACCACTGCAGAAGTGAGGTTATCCTTGACAAGTGGCAGAGAAAGAAAATAGCCGAGATGGGTCTGGTGCAGTGGCTCACCACTCAGAAGCAAGCCGCGGAAAAAGTCATTTTCCTTCTTTCCAATGATGTCAACACCATGTGTGATGGGACCTGTGGCAAGAGCAAGGGCAGCCCTCATGAGAACCCCCAAGACCTGTTCCCCCTGGCCTTTAACCTCTTCTGCAGCGACCTGAGGAGCCAGACTCATCTGCATAAATACATGGTGGTCTACTTTAGAGAGGCTGATACCAAAGACGATTACAATGCCCTCAACGTCTGCCCCAAGTACTACCTCATGAAGGACGCTGGCGCTTTCTGCACAGAACTGCTCCATGCCGAGCAGCACGCGTCGATGGGGAAAAGGCTGCGAGCCTGCCACAGCCTCTCCTCCGTGTAGCCCACCCATGGGAAGCGAGAACTTGAAGCCTTCCTACCCCTCGTTAGAAAATCTTCTGTATGGGTTCTGGAGTTTACTGTACAGGCTACTTGTAGGGCGGACTGTATGTATATAACTGCTTTAGTAATAGGGAGGACTCATAACGGAACATATACACCTTAGTCTGGTAATTAAAAATTTTATGCCACTAGTTACAAATATTACTAACTACTGTAGTATTAACTGAATGGAAACTAAATTTATAATTATAAAGCTAAATCAATTTTATAACTAAAAATAATAGTTTTAACAAGACACCGTACCATCTGACAATGCAATGAGAAAGCCTCTTCCTGCTGAACGTCCAGTCTTGAATAGTCCCTGCCCTGCGTTGTTGGCAGATGTGTTTAGCTTTGTAACGTGCTAAGATTAATTAATGAACGCTAAATTTAGTAAGCCCTTCACTCAATAATTTCTTAGGTAAAAACTCGCTTTCACACACATCTTCATTTTTAACACAAATAGTAACAACAGGCTGGACCCATCTTTGCTGACCAAATGACCTAGTACATTTGTGTCCACTTGTAGTATTTGGCATTTTCATAGCACCTTCCCTCTCTGAACTAGGTTCGTGTCCTATTTGCCTCTTGTACAGGTGCCTTTCACACGAACACCAGACCTGTCGTTTACTTCTGTCCAGTTACCTATTAGAGGTCACTGTCAGAGTTCAGAGTTTCTTGATTATGTAAATTTCTGTGTTTAGAACAAAAATAATTCCTATGTTGGAAGACAGCCCTCTTGAAGTAAACTTATGAGGTATTATAATGGCTTATTTAGGTAGAAACAAACTACCATAGAGTTACAGAATACAAGAGTTATGTGGTATTTTGAGACTTCTTTTTATTTTCCTAAAAGCATTTTTTTTACTCTAGGTCACCAAAAGGTTATATATTTTAGCATATTTCTGGGAATGCCTGTCCTTTCACACAGCACAATACTAAATCTGCTCCAGAATGTGGACCAGTTTCAGGTAGATGACTGATAAAATGTATTTCTTGAGTATTCTAATGCATGTCCTAAGAATAAAATAAAAACCAAAATATATAAGCATAGAGTGAAATCTCACCGTGTCCAGCTTCACCAGCAGATACTTAGTAATGACTCAGTCAATATGTTTAATGTGGCAAAAGTCACTTATTTGTCAAGATTAGTCTTCACAGTGCTTTAAAATGCTGGTGATAAAAGACGGACATGGCTATGTTAAAACTTGGACCAGAAGCTAACTTCCTCTGAATCAACATCTACCTGTTATAAGAGCAATATGCTATTATGTGAAAAACTATTGCAAACAGAAATAGCCCTGGCCCCTGTGACTCGGTTGAGCATCGTCCCATGCACTGAAAGGTTACTGATTCGATTCCCAGTTGGGGCACATGCCCAGGTTGCAGGCTCAATCCCTGGCTGGGGTGCGTTCAGGAGGTAGCTGATAGATCTCTCTCTCTCACATTGGTGTTTCTCGATCTCTCTCTCTCCTCTTTCCTCTCTCTCACGTCAATAAACACATTAAAAACAAACAAAAAAATTTTATTTTTGGAACTAGGTAGCCAATACTAAATTTTGTTGATACAGCTCAGAAACATAAAATCTTATGTAAATGTATTTTTTAAAAAGATTTTAAGTCAAAGAACATACCATTTTCAAATTGAAGGCATACATTCCAAATAGTACTAGCAAGTTACATTTTGTTATACCCTCCCTTGTTCCTAACCTACTAGGCAGATACATAGAATACTCTTATTAACGCAAAATGCTGTTACCAGCATTGTTCCATGTCTAAGGACTTATTACCATCCTTATTCTATATCCCACTCTTATTCACCTCTTAACTGTCCCTACATTTGTCTTTGCCCCAGTCCCACCTCCAGTTCCTGATGGTGCGATAGTGGAAGCAAGTGCAAGAGACTGGCAGGAATCGGGCACTGCCCAACCCTTTCAGGTCTCTGAGTCCTCATGCTGTGCTCACTGACTGGCTCTGGTTCAGCAAACAATGTCTTCTCTTCTGCTCAGGCTTCTCTAAGGCCTGGCCCACTGGTGGTGACAGCTATCTGCTTCAGACTGCTCACAGGTTAAGGTCAACTGACCACACTGAACACAAAGAACTCCAAATGTTTTCACTGGTTCTTCAGGTAAAGGGAATTGTTAGCAGTAATTGTAGCAGTCAGCTGGCTTATCTATATAATACATGCTAACAACCCTAAATTATACCCAAGTCATTCCTATTGGCCATATCAAAGAAACAAAATTCCCTTTCCTGCTCTCGTTCTGTTTTGGTCAGATGATGACTGTTTTCTTTTCCTTGCCCTAGAGCATGTTGGGTAACAAAAGCCAGCCAGCCCAGCCTTAAACCTTTGCCTTGACAAATTTAGACCTGAATCTGCCCTCATCATTTTTGTAATATAACAGAAAAATTTTAAAAACAAAAATAAAACTTGTTCCTATTTGAAATTCCGAGAACACACAAGTCACATGATGTGCTCGCTAATCTAGCCAAGAGGGAAAATGTCATGACCACACAATTCATGCTCCCAAGTCACACACCCACTCCTCAGGGACGCAGGAGACTGTCTCATGTCACTCAGAAGTCAACTTCAATGAAGAGCTTCACCACTTGACAATTTCTCAACCACTCACATCACTGTAAAGTTCCTGAGACCCTGAAAGGGGCAGGAGACCTTAGTACATTTATTCTCAAACGTCAACTGCAGAAGCAGCTTATAATTTCACACCAATGTCATGTTCTCAACACAAGTTAAAATTCATTTATTTCCCACAAAATTGAAGCACTTAGGGTAATAAATTAATATATATATATATATATATATATATATATATATATATATATATATATATATATATATATATTTTCTCTAAGAGTCTTTTATACCAAGAGGCTTGTTTCGGGTCTCCAAGAGTGACTTTTCCTGTCCATTTCACCATACGAAGGCAGCTCGCTCTCGTAACATGCGGACACCAAAGCGCTGCCATTCTCGCTGGTAGATCCACAGTTCCTGTGTCGTATCCAAACAAGCCAGCACTGCGCCCCCTTTCCATGCAATCAGCCGAGGATCCATGTCCTAGAGCGGCAGTACAGATAGGTCAGCACAAGCAGACAAGATGTCCACTCAATCATTTATTTGAATTTGGGGGTGGAAACCCCCCCCTGCTGAGTCAATAACTGATAAGCAAGATTTTAAACCTGCATTAAGGACTCATGAACTACAGGCCTCTTTGTTTCAACTGACAAGAAAACTTTTTAGTTTGTATTACTACAGCTGCTATTATTCACTATTATTCCACAAACATCTCTGAAGACAGAACATATGTAAGGAAATAACTTACTTTGAAATTGGGGTAGAATAAATATATCCCACAATCTCTCCCTCAGGATTAAAATTAAGTGAGAACATTCCCAGGAATTGTCAATGAGATATAATGAGGCATAGGCACAATTTGTTTCTAAATTCCTAGGTTTATATTTCAAGACAGTTCAAGCCTCAATGATTCTTAAAGATCACCTGGTCTAGGGACCAGTAGCAGATTCTCAGCATGAAAGATAACACGGGAGTTGTTCTGGCTGATGGCATGACACGGGCCAGTCTCCTCCAGGTCCCACCGTCCCACAAAGGCAGTCAGTCTTGCTAGCTTTGGAGAGCACAGCAGGGACTAAAATCCAGAATCCAGTCCCCTTGCTCAGAGCTCCTTTCTCCACATCTGTGACCTGCTGTAAGTAACATTTCCACTTGCCCCAAACCCTCAAGAACTCCCAGACACATGACAATAACTTCCAGGATTTTATCTGTCCACATACAATAGAATTAAAAATATGGAGGTTCCATTTGCACAGTCCAACTTGCACCATGAACAACATACCTTGGGCCTTGTGATAACTTCCACATTTTCAATAATTCGCCTGAATGAAGGTGGCATTTTGTTGAGAATTCTGTGCTGCAGAAATTCTTGTGCTTTATGAAACATCAAACCACCTCCCACCACCAGGATGGAACTGTACATCTTCTTTTTGGTGTCATCAGATGCTGCAAAGACAGTGATAGCCCTTCCACGCTTTTTCTCCATACCCACCCCACCCTAGGCATACCCACCACCACCTCTTGCCTAGTTAGATAATGCAAGAGCCCTCTCAAGGATCTCTCTCCAACCCATCAACAATGCAGCCAGAGGAACCTTGTAAAACACAAATGTGAGCATGTTGCTGCCCCCACCCTGAGGAGGCCTAAAAAGCCCCATGTAGCGTGCACTCACTTCTCTAGCCTCCTCCTCACACCATGTACCAGTCACACTGGCCCTCACACAGGCTTCTTCCTCAGCCTGGAATGCGACCCATCCGTGACTGGCTAACCTCCACTCACCACCCAGATCTCTCTCAAGTGCTTTTTCTCAAACAAGCTTTCCCTGACTTCCACCCTCCACACCTCTCCCATGGTGTAAAACACCCTTATTAAATCCCTCATTCAGAAGCTCTCAGTCAGTACTGTTTAGTTCCCTTCTTTGCACCTGCCACAGTTGTAATTTCACATTTGTGTGATAATCTGCCTCATTTTGGTCTCCTCCAACAAGGCCAGGAACCAATTCCCAACACCCAATAATGCAAGCACAAGGGAGGTGCTTGGTTGTTTTTGAATGAGTAACAATATGCTACACTGCACAACCATACCTAGCTTTAGCCAGTTCATGTAATTGCTATCTCCCAGCCTCCCCGAGTGTGCTTACAACAGCAGTCTATGCTATGAAGGATGGCTTTATCCAGGCCTAGAGCTTTCCCTTCAAACAGCGAGATGGCAGTCTTCCTGGACATCAGCGCGGTGAGGGCCTCCTCAGAGTCATTGCCAGCCATCAGACAGTCTCCCTGGGAGGACCCCAAATCCACCTCCTGGGAATGGAGTCTTTCTGGAAGATCCGAGGACTGCCCACGAAGATCCCCTTCAAATCCAATGGGCTTGGATGCAGACTTGCGGTCAGCAGTAGCTTTTGCAGACTTTAAATGAAAAGGACAATCAAGTAGATGGTATGACTAAGAACATTGTCGATGTTTTACAACTAGATCCTCCCTCCGCCCTGCTGCTTCCTCACTATGCACTACTATACACGAGGGCCTGCCGCGGTGGTGCAGAGAGGAAATACACCAGAGTATACAACCAACCACCTGGAGTGAGTGATGACAGAAGAGGATGCACTATGACAATTCTAAAGCAGTCTCTGGCAGGGAGGGCGATCTCAGCACCTTACTATTACAGGCTGGATTTTAAAGTTCAAATATCAGTGCAGACTAACTTTTCTCCTTGAACTGAGTTTTTAAGTGGAGTATTTCAGTGGAATTCTTGGGCCAGTGACTGTTATGAAATCCTCATTTTCTAACCACCTTGTGCTCACCTTTGGGTCAGGAATGAGGACTAGAAAATGCTACGGCCCTCTTCTCTTCACCTTGAGCTGCCGTTTCATTAGCAGATAACAGCTCTAATTTGTGCCCCTGCATCAGTCAACCTATTACTAGCATCAGCTCTGGACAAAGGAATTCAGCTCTGTGCTTATGCCACACAACTCTCATACCTTATAATTAAATAGAAGTGAGGTTTTACTGAAAATATTTACTACGGATAAATACTCAAATGTAACTCCATTAAATTTACTTTCAAATGTGTGGACTGGTATTCTGAAAAATGGATGAATGCTTGCAGAACCAAAAAAAGATCTGCCACCCAGATTTTAAATTTAGACTTCATTTCATCCACAGTTCTAAAACAGGATCAGCTTTAGCACTCTGTCAGATGGCAGTGACTGCACTGATCCATCAGTTACGGGCCAACTTCTCCTGCAGGGACAAAACCGTCTCCTCTCACGCCAGAACCTGCGGACCTGCTCTTGCTTGCTCTGTGTGGCCAGCAGGTAGTGTTCATCATGAGGGTCCTCAGGGTCACCCTGGGATCTGTGCTGCAGAGTCGTCATTTTTTGTCCAACGATTCCAAAGGTTGCTGGATAAAACAAAGCCATTGGAGCCTGTGTGTGGAAGGAAAAGAATAATCAGCTGAGATACTGCCTCTTGAAAAAAACTGACCCACTAAATTTTGTTCTTCCAAAAAATAAAACTGGCAGATTAGATCCTAGAAGTTAGATTGTGCAGTGTCCTTTTTTGGGAAAAGCATTATTTCTTCAGTGCAGACAGGCAGAAAACTCACTTATCATGCAATAAAGGGGTGATAGGACACCACAGGATCTCAAAGCAAATGTTACCTAGAAGAATGGAATCTCTCTCTAAATGACTTATCACGTAGTGACTAATTAAAAAGATGGTTCTCAGATCTATTCTAATTTGATTTAGTGAATAATCTACAACCACTTCATATTCTGACCTCATGAGGTTTCCAGCAAGTGACTTAGCCTGGCTGGCTTTCTTTCTAGCCGTGAAAATATATACCCATACGTTACCTGGAGTTTTTCATCTCCCAATCGAAACTGGTAAAGCAGGGCAGGCGAATCTGGATGTCGAATCTGAAACTCATGGTCCTGAAGCCCAGAGATGTCCTGATTCCAGGAAAAGATGCTGTCAGTGAATCAGTAAAAGTGCATGTAAACGCCTCCAATTACAATGAAGCCTCCCTACCATCTTAACCTCACCTATAAAAGGGCTGCTCTACAACTTTCTACCACACCCACTGGAACTTCATAAGAGTTCAATGGTGACTTGCTTTCCTTTTAACATTTGTGAAATTGACACAAATGTTAAACGTTTTGTTTTCTTCATTATCGATAAAACACTAATATAATGACCCAAATCAATCAGAAAATGCTCTCAATAACTGAGGAATGTTACCTAGATTTATATTTCTCAAATATTTTTATCAGAATTATATTACTTGAAAAGGTGAAAAAAAAAGATCTAAAACAGAGTATAAAAAGGTAGCGAGCCATATACAGCAATGATAAAATGTTGACTGTTCACAATACTAAGAAAGTGCTTCGAGCCCTAGCTGGTTTGGCTCAGTGGATAGAGCGTCGGCCTGCGGACTGAAGGGTCCCGGGTTCGATTCCGGTCAAGGGCATGTACCTTGGTTGCGGGCACATCCCCAGTAGGAGGTGTGCAGGAGGCAGCTGATCGATGTTTCTCTCTCATCGATGTTTCTCACTCTCTATCCCTCTCCCTTCTTCTCTGTAAAAAAAAAATCAATAAAATATATTAAAATATATTAAAAAAAAAAAAAAAAGGAAGTGCTTCGAAAGGTGCCATTTTACTAAGTGTCTGTACCTACATATTACCTGCTACTATTCTTCACATATAAAGATTTAACTTCATCCTTCATCAACCTATAGAGAGGTATCTGCTAAACTCTTAAAAAAAAAAAAACAAGCAGTCTCCAGAGCCCGAGACACAGCTATGACCTCACCAAAAGACTCACTCCTACAGGCTTCAGCTTCAAGGCTTTATCAGCTTAAGTTGAAAGGGTAGCATGATATTGTTATGTTTTTCCTGAAAGCAAAAATAATCAATTTTAATTTTGCTCCCACCTGATCTAAATGACAGAAAGTTTCCTTTAGGTGCTGCAGAAGAAGGCAATCCATTTTATTTGTTAATTGGCATTCTCTATAAGGGAATCCAGCTCGCTGCATCAGCCAGTAAAAACATCTTGATACGTCAGACCCTCCATATGCCAGACAGAGTCTAGAGTTAAGAGAAAGGGCAGACGGGTAATCTCTCAGTTCAGAAGGTGCAAAGGGTGATTCAAAAATGCCATTAGGCACAAAGAGCAAGTTTCAAGAAATGTTTTTGTTGTAGGAATAAATTAAAAAAATGAAAGAACAGCCCTAGCTGGTTTGGCTCAGTGGATAGAGCGTCAGCCTACAGATTGAAGGGTCCCGGGTTCGATTCTGGTCTAAGGCACATGTCCGGGTTGCAGGCTAGATCCTCAGTAAGGGGGTGCAGGAGGCAGCCAATCAATGATTCTCTTTCATCACTGATGTTTTTCTCTCTCCCTCTCCCTTCTCTGAAATCAATAAAAATATATTTAAAAAAAAAGAATGAAAGAACAGATAAATGGATGGGAGGGAGAAAGGGAACTCTGGAATAAACTAGTGGAAGAACACCTAGAAGCAGTCATGCTATTTGCAAAAAATATCTAAAAAACAGAAAACACACTATTAAGTCCAGCTCATTTCCAACATTCACCATTTGATAGTTGTTTGCCTATGTATATTCCCCAGCAAATAAAGGTGACAAACACCGTAAGACAAAGTTATGGGAGTAATCTGTGAGGGTAATATCCACTAAATGAACGTGTCTACAATTTGAAAAGACCACTGCTACGTTATTTTAGTGGTTAGAGAACTGAAATCCAGTGTTTTCGTAATACCTTGAAAACCACTGGCATTAGACAATATAAACAATGAATGAGCCAAACTAAATCATACTGGGTTTTAGAATGCTTTGTAACTTGGGGTGCAAGGCAACAGATTAACCTTTCTCATGGACTTCTTGGGACCTCTTTTGTATTTGTTTCTATACTTTGAGATTCAAACTATCTAATGTAAGGGACAAGAAGAATTCATGCTTCCCGGAGAAGCCATCCTGGGAGCACACAATGCTACAAGGAGCCCACAGGTGCACTACAGGAGTGTCTTGCTTACCTGGCCAGGGCTTGTCTCAGGAAAGACAAGCAAGCAAACCTGCTAGTTATTTTATTGACTCTCATATCAGCGATGACACAAGAAGGGAACTAACCACCATAAAGTTACTCACTGAACACCATTTATGGCAAGAAAAGCAAATACTCAAAATGCTAGCTAGCTAGAGAACTCAAACCTGAAAACCTATTTTCTCCTACATGACTTGCCTAAATCAAGCTTTGTTGAGTGATTGGTGTCTCTAAGCCAGACCACAGCAAAAGACACAGAGCTAACCTACACGCTTCCTCTGGGACAGTACAGCACACACTAGAACTTTCAGGAGCTGCTGGTTGAACTGACACTAGTGAGTCCCAGAGGAAAGGGTAAAATCAGTTGTTTCTAGTCTTGCTAGAATTTGCACTTCCACAATATTGCTGGTTTCCTATGCAAAATCGGGATATATAATTCCTTACAAATTATTTCTGACTTGTGATGCTTTATAGCCGAACAGATTGTGAGGGGAGAAGGATGGGGAATGCCACCTCCCATGTCCCTTACCGAGTATTCCGATGAGAGACCCCATCCTCCACACAGCATACACTTGTCTTCTGGTCCCCAACATCTACAATACACGTGCTGCTTAAACCACTTCCAAAAGTGGCACACACAGACTCCTGATGGACCACAATCCCTAAAACAAAAGGCAAAGGAGCAAGGAGCTGGGGAGCAGCAACGCTCCTAAAACAAATCATCAACTAAAGTCTAGGAACTTCTGGGCAAATATTCAAGCATTGCCGAATCTCTCAAATAAGTACTTCAATAAAGCAGTAAATTGGATTAACTTTGTCAGTGAAAAAGAGATTCTCATTTCAAGTAGGCTTCACTGGAGTATCAGACATACCTGAGAAACCCATCTTCATTAGGATCATATTCACTAATTCTTTCACATGCTGCTTATTATAAATATCAGGAATTAACAAGATACACCTATAATACTAAGAAGAACAAAGAAAAAAATATTAAACAGTTAACATTACAGTCAGGTCAAAATACATTTCACCACACTTGTCTTCAGAGAGGATTCTCTCTAAAGCAGTAGCAGTAATGGTTAGAGGCCCATAATAAAAGCTCAAAACACTCTATCTTTTGGGTTTTATGAAAAAAAATAGAAAATATTTATTTTTTCTTTTTCTTTGAATTATTTAACAATTGTGAAATGAAAAATAAGGTAATTCATGTGTCTGTAAAAGGTCCAGAGAGAAGGAAGGCATAAACATGAGCAAGCTTGCTGTCTGCAGAGCAGAAGAGAGAGACATCAAAGAAACAAACAGAACACGAAAAAGAGGAAGCTTTAAAGGAGAATCAGTGAAGAAAAGATATCCTCACCTGAAGGCCAAGAATGCTTCAAGGACACTATATTACAAATAACTCAGTAATGGGCACTTAAATTGACCAAGAATCTTTTTTTTAAAAAAAACAACGTTTTTATTTATTTTTAGAGAGAGAGGAAGAAGGGAGAGGGATATAGAGATAACAACATCGATGAGAGGAACATCATCGATGGGCTGCCTCCTGTATGCACCCCTACTGAGGATTGAGCCTGCAACCCAGGCATGTGCCCTGAATGGGAATCAAACCAGTAACCTCTTGGTTCCTGGGTCAACACACAACTGCTGAGCCACACGGGCCAAACTTTTTTTAAAATATATTTTTATTGATTTCAGAGAGGAAGGGAGAGGAAAAGAGAGACAGAAACATCAATGATGAGAGAATCACTGATTGGCTGCCTTCTGCATGCCCCCTACTGGGGATCAAGCCTGTGCAACCCAGGAATGTGCCCTGATGGGGAATCGAACAGTGACCTCCTGGTTCATAGGTCGATGCTCAACCACTGAGCCACATCGGTCGGGCGACCAAGAATCTTAAAGACAATCCAAGTAATTGGGAATCTGAGCTCACCTTTAAATCTTTCAATGGAATTTCCAAGTATTTTTGTATTGCATGAGACCATATTACTTCAATATCTGCCAGAACAGCTGTAAGAGAGCCCCCAGGTCCTGGGTGAGTATTTAACTGCCCTCTTCTAATAGGCCAGTGGATATTGTAACAGTCCAGTGGATTAACATACAAGGCCTAGAAGACAGGGAGATGAACACATTAAAACTCTTCTCTCACGGTTTTCTGGATACACATTCAAAATTCTAAAGCTAGAAATTATAATTAACACTTGCTGAATGTTCTAAGTGTTGAGGGTGGAGTATCTATTACTTCAAGAGCCAGTGTGACTATCTGGTCCTCAGAGTAGGATTACGGAATGCCAGGGAACTAGAACTGGATGGGAAAGTAAATGAATTTCAGCATTAAGATGAGTTTTCTTCTTCCATTTCACAGTAAAGAAGTTGCCTACCTCTTCTCCTACCAAAAACTCAGGGTGATGAGATGTATTTGTCCATTTATTTCCAGAACAGTGATCTAAAATTGCAGGTCGCATCTGCTTGTTGTAGGAGCGTGCCTGAAATGAAAGTGCATCATTAATTCTCTGAATTTAGGCAAGGGAAAAAAAGGGGTGTAGTTGAGTCCTCTTTTCTCCTCTCCCTCAGGGACCAGATATAGTGGCAAATTTTAATCACAAACCAA
The DNA here is from genome assembly GCF_963455305.1 of Plecotus auritus. Lineage (NCBI taxonomy): Eukaryota > Metazoa > Chordata > Mammalia > Chiroptera > Vespertilionidae > Plecotus > Plecotus auritus. Next base: position 135,243,965 of record NC_137773.1, on the reverse strand, counting down.
GATACTTGGGGAAATGTTGACTGGTAACGAAAGGATTCTCTTGCCCTTTTCCACAATCTAGACTTTCCCTGTGATTTCTGACACCTAGGCTGTGATTCACAGCCAGTCCAAAATTAATACTGCACTCTACCTAAAGTTGAATACAAATTTACATATTATACTGACTCATAGCCATTCCTAATTGTATTAGTTTATTGCATTAAAATAACTATTATGGTAAGAATACAGCTTCCCAACAAGGTCTTAGAATTATACACTTAAGACTCTCAGGTAAACTGTAAATTTTATCAACTTGTGACAGGAAATACCACCTTATAAATCATTTGGCTTGCCTAAGCATTTGTGGCACTGATTCAGGTATTCCATAGGTGATTAGGAATGGTTTTTCCTCCTTTTTAAAGGAAATCCCTTATTGCATTTGCATAATGAAATGGGTAGAGCACAGGAATGGCATTATGCAATAATAGCTGTGCTAAAAGAATAAATCTGAAGTTGAAACTGAACCTGTTCAGGGGACACAGGAATCCGTCTTGTACCATTTGACATCTTTTTAGACCATATCGCTTGATCCACCATTTTAAGACCATTTTGTCTTTGCTCATTACTTTCAGGTTTCTGGGAAAAAAGAAGGAAAGATGAGTGGTACAAAGGACTTAGTGAAAAGGGAAGGCAACCTAGCAAACTACTAATTTAATGCAGCAATGGGAAATGCTCCCTCGTCAACAAGTAGCTTCCCTAATCTGTCATATGTAGCAATCTTCAGAATTCAAAGTAATCTTTATATTATTTATAAATAAAAAATGTTGTAAAAGAACCCTCACTATAAACCAACTATTTGCAAAAATCTACAACTTTGAGTAACTTTGGGTTGATAAAAAAATTTCATAATACTCACTAATCAGAGCATAGCTATTTTTACATTTACAAAGTATTCAGAGACTCATATATATTTCCATGTTTTGAATTTTTAACAATGTTATACTTCTTCATGTGTTATTTTGCTTAATCAACAAGTGTTCAAATTACTGTGATACTGTAAAGAACATATTCACACATTTTTTTGTAGAAAATGTTATTTTCTTTCAATTTTTATTCTCTAAAGTCAAATCACTCAATGATATAAGTGATTTTTAGATTCTTATATCATTAAGTTATATGGACTTAAGTAAAGTCTGCTAGTTATGCTAAAAAATGGAACCCTAAAGCTTATTATCAAAATTACAGAAACTGCAAATTCCTAAAACTACCCTTGATTTAAAACTTAAAAGTGGATTACAGTGTAATATACACATTTAACACCTATCACAAACTTTTTCTGATAATTACCATTTGTAAAATAGGATAAAGTAAATGTTTACTATGAAGGAATACATTCTGCCTATAAATTATGATTTGACCTAAGATTGTAATAAGTGCTTTGTATAGCAATTCAATTTGCTTATGAATTGAAACATGAATTTAAACTCCTCTAAATATCTGAAAGAAAAAAATATCTGAATGCATCATTTTAAGTAAGTGATAAGTCTGTATCTTCCATTAAAAATCACTTTCCTCAATACCCAATTAATCCTGATGGGTTAAAAAACAATTGAATTGTTATATTTACTTGTTTACAATTTAAAATTGCTAGTTCAGATGAAAAAATGGTATTTGTAACCCTGAATGATGCTATTATTTAAAAGCATAAAGCTATGAAGGTGTTTATTCAAGATTACTGCATATACTTGAATGTCTAAGGCTTCCCAAGGAAACAACCTTGGGCTTTCTCTCCAGGTCCTCCATTTCTAACTTACATTTAGTCCTTCCCTTAGGAGCCAGTTGTCTTTGTACAGGGGTTGCCCTTGTTGCTTGTGTCTTCGTGCAATTACATGTGGAATGCTGATAGGAAGTGTGTCTGTGGCTCGACCAATCCTTAAAGTTGTTGAACCCGGATGTATTACAACAATGAAGTTGCTCTGGATTTGCTGCAAATATAAAACATAGGAGTGTGACCTTAGTTAAGTAATACACAGGTAACAAGTTAAATAACGTACAGGTAACAGGATAAACTAAAAAGTTAGTTTCCTATAATGGTCATCAGACTCAAAGGTATCAAAGTAATTTAGTACAGGGAGTTCTTTGAGAAGCATCTAATTACTGCTCTCTACCTGAATACAAACTCATCTTATAGTTTGTGTTCCCAGGATCTAATTCAAAGTACATAGCCCAACAAATATGTGCTTAAATGAACAGAACCATGATTATCCAATGCAAATTAACCTATTGGACATTTCTGTGCCAGGCACTGTGGGTACAATGGTGACCAAGACAAAGTCCCCCAAATCAGAGAACTTTCCATTTACTAGAGAAGATAGTTAAACAAGGGTAGGGAAGACTCTGATTAGTGAAATGTGGGTTCCCTACATCTGAATCACCTAAAGATGCTTATAAAAAAAACCCAAAAAACTGACCCCAAACTCTTACTACAAATTTTGCAAATCAGAATCTCCAGGGGGAGCCTAAGAATCTGCAATTAAAGCTCCTGAAGTGATTAGTAAGACTACTCAGGTTTAAACCCGCTGACTGAACAGGTGAGGAAGATGTAAGGGTAGAATTGCTCTTTTGTAATACTGGAAAGTAAGTTTTATACATCAACTACTTCTTAGTGTATGCATAAACTGTGTTTTGGTTACTGTTTTTAAAGAACTTACCCTTGTCGATTCTGTGCTATTTATCTACTCTGGCAAGAGTCTGGGGTTGCAAAGCCAGAGCTCACACTTATCCTCGTAAGTCAGAAAACTTTGCTGCATTTCACAAACCATTCTTGAGAGATGATGAACAAAGACTGACAATGTGGTACAAATCAGGACAGTGGACGACTGTAAACTTTACCTTGAGATAACTGTTTTACACCCGAAATTCCAAGGGGGCAGATTATAATCTGCATCTCTTGGGGAAACTTTACCATGCAAACCTGTTGAGGGGACTCCGTTTCAGCAGCGAGTGGGTGAAGGAAAAAGGGACTCTGACAATCCTTGACAACAGGATCCCTCTGTTAAGAACCACCACCCAGCCTGACTCCTTAGCTAGCACCTACTCTGCCCTGCCCTTGAAGCAACAGTTATGTTCTTGGTATGTTTCCATTTAAAACGTTTCCATACCTTGCCAATAAAGTCCAGACCTTCCTGATCAAGACCCTGCCTACTTCTCTAGCCTTACTCTAGAACCACTTCTTTTTGGTCAGTATATCCCACATACCATTTCATGGATATTATTGTTCAAGATGAGATAGACTTAATAGCACAGGTGCCACAGAGGACATGGAAAAACCAAAGGGTGTGCCTAGCCGGTTTGGTTCAGTGGTTCGAACATTGGCCTACGGACTGAAGGGTCCTGGGTTCAATTCTCGTCAAGGGCACATACCTGGGTTGCAGGCTCAATCCCCAGCAGGAGGCAGCTGATTAATGTTTCTCTCATCACTGATGTTTCACTCTCTCTCTCCCCCTTCCTCTCTGAAATCAATAAATATATGTATTTAAAAAGCAAACAAAGGGTGTTGTTATACAGCTGACTGAAGGTCAGGAAATGTTGCTATAGTGGTTAAGGACCCAGGCTCTGGATTCAAAGACCTGGCTTCAAATCCAGACTGTGCCACTTCTTCGGTCTGCATGAAGTTTCTACCTCATACAGTAATTGTGAAGATTAAATGAGTTAATGATCACAACGCTCAGGCTAGCTAGCTCTTGCAAAGTTCTCCACTGCTTTCAGAAGTAGCAGCCATACGCTCTGGCTTGTATGACCTTCGTGATATGGCCCCTGTTAATACCTCTATTCTCATGTTTCGCTCCCTTTTCTCCCTCAATTCCAGACATCCGTATCTCCAACACTTCATATCCTCTCAGCCCAGGTCTCTTCCCTCCCTGAGATTTCCACCCACCCCCTCCCCACACCCAGCTAACTCTAATCATCCTTCAGATCTTAGTCCAGATGTCACCTCCTTTGAAGAAACCATTCCTGACCATCAGGGCTGGAGGAGGTACCTGCTGTGGTGCCCAATACTTCCTTATGGTCCTTTGCACTAGCCCATCCCACACCATGCTCAGATACCAGTGACCCCAACAGTGAGCGCCCCTTCAGACCTCCCCCTCGGAGTGGGAGAATCCTGGAAGGTGGGAACCAGCAAGCCCTTACAGACCATGTGGTCTGCCTCTCAGCTTGGTAAGTGCGAAGACTGAGCCCCTTCAACAGTAATAACCACCCTGAGGCTGACCAGGGGCCGGCCCTGAGCTATGTTTACAGCTGCCTGGCCAGCTGGGCATTATCCTTCACACATCTCCCAGGAAGGAACCTGCCTCAGAGACCTCCAACAAGAAGTTCTGAGCACTGACATGCCTCCTGATCTCTGCTGTGAATTTTACATGACCTTTGCCCATTTTCCTATGGGAATGCGGGTGTTTTCTTCACTGATTATTAGTAATGTGATACACACACACACGCACACACACACACACACAAAGATCCTTTGCTTACCATGTACTGCAAATAATTTTTTTTTGGTATAACTTAATCTTGCTTTTCACACACACGCACCCAATGTCTACTTAGACAAATGTCTAACTTTTCGTTGCTTTTATGCTTGAAATGACCTCCACTAACTGAGATTTCTTTAACAAAGAAAAAAGCCTGAACCTCTACCTGTCCCTTACCAAGTGTCCGCATGCACTCCCTGTGCGCCAGGCCCGACGCTAAACAATACGTGCGACCACTGGACCCTCACAGGACTCGGGGGGTAGGTGATGGCCTGTCCCGTTTCAAGGCCGGGAGGCTGCGGCTCGCACAGCGGTTGGTGCTGACGGACGGTGGGGACCCAGCGCACAACGACCCGGAGGGAACGAGAGACCCTGGGGTCCGAAGCTTCCGTCGGCCGCCGGCCCCGCAGCGGGTCCGACGCAGGGTACCGGCCCTCCCGAGCCCCGCCCTCGGCGCCTAACCTCCTGCAGCGACTCCGGCACCTGCGCGGGCACGATGGGCCGCTTCACCCCGCGCTGCTCCTTTTCCTTCTCCCCGCCCTTCTCCTTCCCGTTTTCTGCGTCCCCCTTCTCCGCCTGGGTCATCGCGGCAGCTGCCCCCACTAGCTTCTAGCTCCGGCGCCGCGCCAAACCAGCCGGAACTGAAGGCCCCGCGCAGGCGCAGTCCCCGGCCGGCTGCCCACAGTCAAGATGGCCGCCGGGGCGTCTCCCGCAGCACCCCCGGAAACGGAAGGGCGGGGCCGTCCGCTGCCGGACGGGGCTAGGGGGTGTGTGCGAATTAAATAAACAGATGGTACTGGGATTGGTCCTGCCAGCAATATTCTGTGCTGTGTTTTGAGTGCTTACCATGGACCAGCCATACCGGCATCTCATTTCGTCCTCACACCCGTCTGTCCTGGCAAAAGGATTCCCAGACATCAGACATGGGTTCTCATATTTCACAGGCCTTGCTCAGTCAAGCCATTTTGTTAGGGTTCTCAGGAGCTGGGCCTCCTCTCTACACACTTCTTGGATGACTTTATCCAGTTTTATGGTTTTAAATATAAAGATAACTCCCAAATATATATTTTCAGTGTGGACCTTGCCGAGATCCATTGATTATTTGGTATGCCCATTTGGATGTGGACAAGGCATTTATGTCCAAAATGGAACTCATCAATTCCCAACACCGCCCCCCCCCCCCCCCAAAAAAAAAACCTTACTCCCACTTTTACCATCTCTGTAAATGTCACTTTGATATCCCCATTTCATGGCAAATAGGGTTGAATAAACATAAATGTATATAAAAATACTTTTATCTCAACACTTATCTTGGTTGCAAAGTCTGTTAAACATTGGAAGTAGAATTATCTGTATTATTCATTCTTCCAATAAATATTTCAGTGCCTATTACATGTCACTGTTCAAAGTATTGGGGTAAAGACGACAAAATAACCTCATAGAGCTTCCATTTTGGTGAAAGAATGTGAGTTAACAGCATTCAAGATAAGGGTTAAAGACAAAACTCTTTAGAATTCAAATTTGTCTATATAGCATTGAAGTCTGTATATTTAAGGACCATTAGTCTTCATATTGTATCTTCACTTTGTAGCTCAGTTTTGTTGGTTATGGCTTTTAATTATATATAGCAGCAAATCAAACACCTTGTATTAAAGAATTACGGGACAAATGTTTTTATATAAAAATTCAAAAACACAGATATAAACACTGAAATAAATACAATGTGATTTATTTATAAATGAGAACAAATTAACAATGAACACTTCCAGAAGTTGAAAAAGGACACCAACAGTACTAAATACATAGCCTTTTAATTTTCTTCAAATTCGGAGTTTTAATTATATAAAGATGAGTAGTCAATTATGTAACCTAAAAATATTTACTTATTAAACTATATTAATACTTTCAATGAACTATACAAAAAGGTAATGAGACAAACATGTGCATTTATAGAATTGCATGTCAGTCATGCCAGATCCCTGGGAGGGAATTCCCAACACGACCTCATTCGTCTGTGAGGACACAGAGTAATTCTTGTTTAGACATACACATTCATTTACTTGTCCAGCCTGGTCAGCCCTCCACTGCTTGATGGTTTCCTTCTGCTATGAATGTGCATGTCCAGTTGTCTGCTTCTTAGAGCAGACATTTACCTAAAAGAAAGCGTTATAATAATTAGTTGCTAGTTATTCATTCAGATCTGTCTGAAAAATCCAACAATCATTATATGTTATAAACCTGTTTCAGAAGATATTTTGATAATAAAGGCAAAGGATTTTTCAAGGATTAGGATAGAAATATTTTTCCAAATAATGTGTTAGGCAACTTCTATTTTCTTAAAGACCTTCCTAAGGAGGCATTTACAAAATAAAATCCCTGTAGAATAATTTCAAATTTTAAGTTACCTTCCTCATCCACCAGCCATTGGAGGAGGACTGGGGCCACGCAGATGATTAATGCGACCCATTCTTCTGGGAGGGTTTCCTGGGGGCCTAATAAAAGAAAAAGTTAATTTCTACTATTTAGTAGACATCTTAAATGGGTTCCTTTTAAACACTCAAATATACCCTTTTATTTAAAATATGATTTAGGCCAAAAATGCAAAATTTGACAGGGGCCAGACATATAAAGCACACGAGTCAGGCAAGGACTTTGACGAACTGAGTAGCACTTCCTGTAAATGCCCAAATAAAACCCAGCTCCAGTTGATTTTTGCCCAATGGAAACACAAACCTAACCCCTGCTGCTTGATCTTCTGAGTTTTTCATGAGCAGCTGGAAATCTAGATTCTAAAGTGAAATCTCTAGATTTCAATGTTGGCTCTCAGTTTTCATACTCTAATTTAGGTATTTCCCATTGGATATACACTGAGTGGCCAGATTATTATGATCTCTGAATGCATAATAATCTGGCCACTCAGTGTACTTCTCTTGAGTACCTCATTTGATATCAAAGATACTATATATCGTGCACCTGATCAGTTTTCTCCTTTGCACTGGCTGATTGAAAGCTCAGGGCAAATAGGTGGGTGATCTCCAGCAAAAGTCTAGAATACTTTTGGTACCCATTTGAGATACAAATACAGAGTGGCCAGATTATTATGCATTCAGAGATCATAATAATCTGGCCACTCAGTGTATGATGTACTTTTTAGCTTTGCCAGGTTGACTATATTATCAGATCAGAGGCCATTTGACTTATTTATAGTAATGCATTAATTTTGTGAAATAGAATTTAAACCTTTAATTTCTATTATGCCTATCTATCTAATCAACCTAATCTAATCTGGTTAAAATATACAGAAGGGTAAAAACACCTATTATCAATTTACAAAGTTATATCCTCCTTTGAGGCAGCATGGAAATATGGAGAGTATTATGCTAAGGGAAATAAGCCAGTTAGAGAAAGATAAGTATCACATGATCTCACTTATATGTGGAATCTAATAAACAAAATAAACTGACGAACAAAAATGATCCAGAAACATGGAAGCATGGAACAGACTGATGAATCGCAGAGGGAAAGGGGGGGAGGGTGGCAGGAAGAGATTAACCAAAGGACTTATATGGGTAGTATGCATAACCCATGGACAGACAATAGTGCAGTGAAGGCTAGGGAGGCGGGGGTGAAGGGAGTCAATGAGGAAAGGAAAGAGGGACATCTGTAAAACTTTCAACAATAATGATAAATTAAAAAATAAATAAATCAATGACTAAAAAAATAAGTAAAATAAAATGAAGTGGGGGTTAAACTACCATGATCTTGAAAGTTTATTCATTTTCCCCTAGAGTTAAAGATCTAAAAGATAAATATTATAGATATAAAAATAAATAAAAATAAAAAGCTGTACCCTCTTCCATCATCATATCTGGAATCAGATGAGTTTCCGTAGCCTCTTCCCTTTTTCACATCTTGCTGAAGCAGAGTTTTGAAACTGAACCAAGGGGCAGAAAACAATAGAAGAACCACTTTCAGCATTATAAAATGTATTTCATGATTTCGACTATCATCTGAGTGGACAGTTAGCTCCAAACCCATATTTTGAAAAGCCATCGCGACACCATCATCTAACACAAGCACTTGTCTAAACAGTGTGAGCTATGTTCTGTGCCAAAGCCGCCCTTCTTTATCTTCTTATTTGCTGATAACTCTCCTAGACAGTCATCCCAACTTCTTCCTCTACATCAGCTGTCACGTCTCAGTCTGTTTTTAGAGTATTGCACATTCACTGCTCTTGCATTTCCCCCACCAACAGCCTACCTTCCATTACCTTGGAGAGGGTGGGACTAAGAGTGGTATGCCAGAGGTACAGACCTTCTGGGAATCCATTTAAATGAAATTTTATTTATGAAGGAGGACGAATTTAACTAAGTTAAAACAGTATTTTTAATAAACAATATGGAATAGGTAAAATTTGTAAAACTATAAAGTTTTGCCCTGGGTAACTTAAGTTGGAGCTATCGCTTCCATTTTACTCTTTCTAATTTATACTACATGCAGCCACCAGATTAATCTTTCTAAACCATAGCAATAATCAAATAAAGTATAAAGATCACAGACTGATATTCAAACTTCTTTGCCACCTTTCCTATGTTTCTTTCACCTGGAATAACTTCCTCTGATGTCCAACTCCCACAATCATGCCCACCATTCCCCCATATAATATGAAGATATTTACTGATATTAAAGTCAATGAAAGGACTGTCTCCCACATCTCTGCATCCCTATAGTTCTCTATCCACAAGACACTCAAATATATATTCAAATTTAGGATAAGTAAGGCTTGTTAGTAGTTAATGGATACTTTCATAAAATACACAGCAGGTAAAAGACCAAAAAGTGCAGTTAACTAAGAATTGCTTGAAATTATGGTGAAGTTTAAATTTGTCTCTGCTGTATTGATTCTAATCTTTAATTATTAAAAAACAAAAACAATGCCCTAGCCGGTTTGGTTCAGTGGATAGAGCATCAGCCTGAGGACTAAAAGGTCCCGGGTTCGATTCCCGACAAGGGCACATGCCCCGGTTGCGGGCTTGATCCCCAATAGGGGGTGTGCAGGAGACAGCCGATCAATAATTCTTTCGCATCATTGCTGTTTCTATCTCTCTCTCCCTCTCCCTTCCTCTCTGAAATGAATAAAAATATATTTAAAAAAAAATTTTTTTTAAAAACAACTTTGTATAATATTGAATAAAATTTGCACATACACACTAAAGCTGGAAATAGTAGACAGAAAGTGGGGTGCTGTCATTACGTATTAGGATGGGCAGGCCTGGCTCCAGAGCTGCAGGTTGATATGATTACCATCAAGACTAAGGTATAGTCAAGCTTACCAACTCAACTAACATATTCATAATCGTAAGATGTCTGGTGGCATTTCCTTTAGTAAAGCTATTAATTTAGAAAACATTAAAAACTGCTTCAGGAAAGCTGAGGTTGTTTATGATATGCAACATAATGTACCTAATATACCTAAGTATCAGGGCTATTAAGACTACTACTATACTTACAACAAAACCACAAACTCAGCTATTCCCCAGAAGAAATCTGTTATCAAAGATAATCTCCATGGGGACTGACTCCTGCTGTCCAACACTTGTCCTACAGACAAGAATAAAGAAACTTTAGTTAGTACTACAAATCCCTGACAAAAGATACATTACATTTAATAAGTTAAGTAACAATCATAGATTCCATTTTCAACTTGTCCATTGTTCCAAATAGTCAACAAAAAAGAGAGGTCTGTTATACACACCATTTTTTTTTATTGTTTAAAGTATTACATATATTAGTACATATCTCCTTTTTTTTCCCCATTGACCTTCCCCCAGCCTCTCCTACCCTCTGTCGCATGCCCTCATCTCACCCACCCAGTGTCTTGTGTCCATTGGTGGGCTTATATGCATGCATACAAGTCCTTTGGTTGATCTATTTCCCTCCCTCCCTAACACTCCCCAGCCTTCCTACTGTATTTTGACAGTCTGTTCGGTGCTTTACTGCCTCTGTATCTATCTTTTTATTCATCAGGTTATAGTATACACACCATTCTAAGGAAGGATTCAGAGAAGTAACTGTGTTCTAGGGGCCATTCCTTTACTATGTCAAATGCTTTCCTAAAATTTGTAATTTTGGGGGAGGATCATTCAAGTATTCTCTATCTTTAAATGTGGTAAAATATACACAAAAAAAATCTACCATTTGAAGTGTACAATTCTACAACATCCTATCCTTCCTATATAATAAAAGTGTAATATGCAAATAGACCGAACAGTGGAAGACTGGTCCCTATGACGCGCACTGACCACCAGGGGCAGCGCCACTCAACCAGAAGCCAGGCTCACAGCTGATGAGCCCAGTGGTGGTGGCAGGAGCCTCTCCTGCCTCTGCTGCAGGTGGGCAGTAAGGAGTGAGGGGTCCCGGACTGCGAGAGGGATGTCTGCCTACCGGCTTAAGCCCGATCCCCGGGGGGAACAGGTCCAAGCTGGCAGATGGACATCCCCCGAGGGGTGCTGGGCTGCGAGAGGGCACAGGCCGGGCTGAAGGACCCCCCTCCCCCACCCCAGTGCATAAATCTCATGCACCGGGCCTCTAGTTAAGAATATTCACGATGTTGCCAAAACCGGTTTGGCTCAGTGGATAGAGCGTCGGCCTGCAGACTGAGGGGTCCCGGGTTCGATTCCGGTCAAGGGCATGTACCTTGGTTGCGGGCACATCCCCAGTGGGAGGTGTGCAGGAGGCAGCTGATCAATGTTTCTCTCTCATCGATGTTTCTAACTCTCTATCCCTCTTCCTTCCTCTCTGTAAAAAATCAATAAAATATATTAAAAAAAAAATATTCACGATGCTGTATAACCATCACCATCATCCATCTCCAGAACTTTTTCATTGTCCCAACTGAATCTCTGTACCCCTTAAACACTAATCTCCATTTTTCCCTTTCCCCAGCCCCCTGTGAACTTTCTGTCTCTGTGAATTTGACTACTGTAGGAACCTCATGAGGGTTCACACAATATTTGTACTTTGGTGACCAGCTACTTCACTTAGCATAATGTCTTCAAGGTTCATCCATGTTGCAGCATGTGTCAAAATTTCCTGCTTTTTTCAAGGCTGATTAATATTCCATTGTATGTGTGTACTACATTTTGTTGATCCATTCACCTGTTGATGGACACTTGGATTGCTATTGTGAAAATGCTGCTATGAACATGGGTGCACAAGCATCTGTTTATTCAAGTATTTTGAGGAAACAAATGGGTAAATGTAAAAGAATGCTCACATCACATCAAGTTTTCTAAATGTGTTCAAGGTATTCCTTTTCACTTGCAAAGCCTCTTGCCTGGATAAAAAGACTGTTTATACACACTCTTACAGGTCTTAGTTTCAGTTATTTTGGTAAAATTTTTAGAAATCAAAAAAATCTGTGTGCTCTAAGTATTGAAGAGAATTTGACTTATTCATTAAAATGACTTTTTCTGTAAAAAGCTATGCATTCTAATTATAGACTTCAGCTTTATCTTAAGCAAAAGAGGATCTATTTTTCAAACCACTTTAAATGATAAAAGCTACAACCTGAAAAGTCAGTACTCTAGAGCAGTGGTTGGCAAACTCGTTAGTCAACAGAGCCAAATATCAACAGTACAACGATTGAAATTTCTTTTGAGAGCCAAATTTTTTAAACTTAAACTTCTTCTAATGCCACTTCTTCAAAATAGACTCGCCCAGGCCGTGGTATTTTGTGGAAAAGCCACACTCAAGCGAACAAAGAGCCGCATGTGGCTCGTGAGCCGCAGTTTGCCGACCACGGCTCTAGAGTTTCAGCCTTGCAAATCAAGAGGTCAGAGTATTTCGGAAGAGCTGTCTGTCAACTACCTCTCCTATTTCCCCAAGGACTTCTCCATGCTTTTTACTTTCCCTCTTTCCTTGACCAGTTGACTCTCAGGTGTGTCTTACACACACAGCTATTGAGAAAAAAGGGACACACTTAAAGACAGAGCATGGGTGACAGGTTCTCTTACTGGCTCTGCTTTGCTGGCTGATGTGACATTTTCCTTTTCTGAGAAAAAAATATTCCAGGGCTAATCATATAGAATTGTTTGGGAAGAAGTACCTTGACAGTAAGAGACAGGGTTTGTCAACTATGAAGTGCTGATAAATAGTCCTCCTAGAAAAATAGATCTAATTGGAACCCGTCAGTTCTTTCTGAGTGATTCGAAGGAACCTATTGCAGGCACTTGCATCATTCTTGCGTTTTGCACTTTCCCTTGGTTTCCGAAGGCAGAAACCTTCCCTCCTAACATCCTTAGAGGGAAATGAGTTGTTTGGATGCAAACTGGCATTTCCCAACTATACACGTGAAATAAAAGGCCTTTATGTTACTTAAGTGGATCAAATATGATTATGCATGCACAATAATACACCACAAACACAAGGCATCATTCAATAATGCATATATAGAAGCAGCCAACCTTAATCACAACGGATAAAACACAAAGTTTGCAAGTGCCAAAACAAAGATGGAGCTTTAATTGTTGTGTGTGTCCATCAACCCTACCCGTTTCAAAGAGTTTTAAGTGGGAGAAAGGAGAGATTTTGAAGAGCAAAGAAATACAAAGTCACTGACGATCTTAATGATCTCTGAAGATAAACAGATGACTCAATACAACCAGCCATCCATGAGCTACTTGTTAAGTCTGCACCTAGGCATTTATTTCACCTGAATCAAACAGGTGGCCGCGGCGCAGGCACTGTTCTGACCCAGTCCGACTGTCTTTCCTTTCCAGGCATTTTCTTTGTGGAGTCACGGAATTTAAGTCTCTCTCAGATTCTCTATTCCAGGACTAATTAATTAACTTCCTCTCGAGGGACTGGTGCTTCTTCCCGTGCCTCTTGAAATCAGGCAAAATAGTCTATGTATGACTAGGTACCCTCTCCTGGGGAAAAGGCCCACCCAGAACGTGCATCGACTTCTCTTAGATCAGTTCTAGAAAGAAAGGGAGTGCGCTTGGTAACAGCAGGGACGCTGAAGTCAGTCACCCTCGGTTCGAATCCGGACTGAGCCATTAACTACCATTGTCATCCTGGACAATCGAATCTACCTGCGCCTCAGTCTCCATCCGTAAAGTTGGGAAAATAAAATATTAGCTTAATAGGGCTGTTAAAAAGACTGTATGAGATAAGCGAATAACGCTAAAACAGTGTCTGAGGCACAGGCGCTACGCAGATGGTGTTAATGTTGTTATTACTAGTTAAGGACACAGACACCCGAGACTCACGTCCCCTTCCGCGAGACCCCCCCACACACAAAAAAGTCAGAGGCCCGACGAGGACGCCCGTCCCGGCTCGTAGACCACGGGGACCTCGGCCCTTGCCCACCGCTCCCGGACGGTCTGCTGACGCGCCACAGGCCGGTGACTCCGCCTCCCGGTCCGTCCGGCCCACGGCGCCACGTCCCGAAGAACCGCGGGGGCGCGGGCCGCGGCGATATTGGGAGAAACCCCGACCCGACCCTGGCGCAGCGGCCCTTGTAGCCCACCGCCCCGCTCACCGTTCGCGATGTAAACCATCTTGATCCTCGTGCCCCTCCTCCCGGGCGACCGAGCGGCCTCCCAACTACCGTTCCTCCCTCCACGCCCCGCTCCTGACGTCACAGGCACGCGTGACGGAGGGGGAGGTGGACGAAGCCCATTGGCTGCGGGGGACACGCCCCCGACTGGTGTTTTTGCCTTGTCATGCCGGCGACTTCCGGTAAAGGGAGACCACCGGGAAGGGGGCGGATGTGACGCTAGGGGTTTATTCTGTAGGCGAGGTTCTCTGTCTCCTTTTGGATCGGATTTGGCCGGGCCTCCTTGCAACGCCGCGTAAAGAGAAGCTGTTTCCAGTCGTCCGAGGCCCAGGGTCGGGGGAGGCAAGGTTGCCACCTGCAGTGGGAGAACCGCCGGCACAGAGAAGTTCCTCCGAATGTTTAAGAATTGTTTGAGGATGGGTGGGGACCGGGCTGTAAGGAGCTTTGTTGTTAAGCCTTTGGAAGTACACAGACAGGCATCCACTAGATATATTGATTTCGTTTGTGGACGAAAAGGGGCCACATACTAAACCTGACACGCTCAGGGGAGGCCTGCATGGCGGGCCTTAGACTCCGACCCAAAGTAACCGCATATGGTCTGAAATGAAAATTTACTCATTTAAAGCAAGTCATGCGGGCAGTCTAGTCCTGGGCCTAGGCCGGTATCTTCCCTGACAAAGGTGCGTCTTTACCTTAACTGATCCTGCTTACTGTCTTTTTGCACCAAGGATAGCATACCCTTGAAATATCAGAGTAATTCCTTTTTCCAGACCCCTCAGGGCACAACCCCTGAACCACAGTAGGAGACCACAGAACCCCTCATTGTTATCTTGTCCCGCTCATACCATCTCTATGTGCTGTAAAGGTTAGCTTTTCTGTACCCAGCAATGTAAAAGAAATATGTGTCTTTCCATTTTACTTTTTATCCAATCCTAGAGATCCTCCTCCCCCTGCCCTGCCTTTGCGTTCTCCATACCCACCAGTGGATTTCATATAACTCCCCTTATGGCTTTCCTTTGATTGTAATGTGTAAAATAAGCAGTAAAGCTGCCATTCTCCAGAGCATTTTCTCAATCTGTTGAGATTTTTGTATCCTGGCAATTGTCATCAGTTTGACTCAAACTGGTAAAATTTTTCTACAGGTTTCAATGATTCTTGTGTTGACACATTTTAAACCAGTGTTTCTGTTCTTGGGTCACCATAAGTAGCTGGTGTTTTTTTTATCAGCTCTTATTGAGACAGGCCCTTAAGCCAGGACAAGTGGAATAGGGAAACTGAGACAGCTGAACAAACTAGCAGAGCAATTTACAGCAGACACAGAAGGTCACGCCCCTAGAAATAACATCTAGGCTAAGGTCCAGAAAAGCAGCAAAACCAGGTGGGCGACACCAGGACCAGCTGTGATGATTGATGACCCCCTGCCCTGACACTGACCAATCAGTGAAGACCAAGGCCCTGGAGGAGCACACCTAGAAAACTGATGAATATTCTGCTAAAACCCTTTCCTGAGACCTCCCCTAACTTTCCCACCTTCCAGAAGGAAATAAAGCCTCAAGACAAAGGACCCAGTGTGTGCTCTCCCTCTGGGGAGCAGCCCCACCACCCTTTCTCGTCTTTCCCCCCCATTTCTTTCCCCACAGGCATGCATCTCCTAAACCCTACCGGAACCCACGAGACTTGCAACCTGGGGAATAATGGTCAGCAGCAGCTCTGCAGGCTAGTCCTCTGGACCTGTTCCCAAGGCCCCCTTTTCTGACTTCCCAGAGAGCTAGGGCAGCCCAGCCTAGGCTCTCCGGTTGCTTCTTCTATGCTAAGCCCTTTCTTGTTTTATGTCCCCAGCTTTAATAAATGCTCCCTCATAGTCATCTGGACTCATGTGAAATTCTTCCTGCACCAAGTCAAGAACCCACACACTACCGGCTGGCCCTAGGCACACCCAACAAGGGCCAGGTCTCCTTTCCGGTAACATTGTAAGGCAACTGAAAAATACTCTAGACCTCTGCTTATTCCTTATCGATAGCTACTGCATGCCATCATTGCAGAGGTGACAGGAATAATAAACTATGTCTCAGTCTTTCATTAAGTATGGACCACAAACTGTGCTGCTGTGCATTTACACCACTGCACCATCCACTGGGTGACTTTCTGTTCCCTGGGTATGGCAAGCTCATTGCTATCTCAAGGCCTTTGTACTTGGCTATTTTTTTTGTGTGTGGAGTCCTCCGAATGGCTGCTTGCATTCTTTTCTTTTTTTCAGTTCTCATCATGTCTCATCTCAGAAAAGTCCCTAAATCACCTTATCTAAAATGTAAATGAAAATTACATTTTGGAAGTTATATTTTGCACTTAAAACAATGTTGGGGAGAGGAAGGGAACTTCTGGGTACCAAGATTTAATTTCCTAAGGAACTACCTCTAGCCTCTCTCACTTCCTTTCCTGCTATATTTAGCTGCTCATTTGATGGGTCTTGCCACTTTCCTGATGACAACCTTTGTTTCTCCTCACTACCTGAGAAATAACACCCAGACTCCCTGGTCTGGACACTGTTGAGGGCTTCCCTGATACATTTTCTTAGGTTTCTCTTCCCGACTTCTAATTTCCTAATAGACCCCTGGTTTTCCTTCCTTGTTACTTCTGATCATTTGTTTCCTCTTGATGGGACTTTTCCCCACCTATAACATAATCCATCCTTCAAGGTGAGGCATGTTCCTATCAAGTGAAATAATGAATGTAAAAGAACTTTAGAAATTGAAAAAATATTATGTAATTAGTAGCAAGACAGGGTCAGGGACAAAGATGACATTTCTTCTCTTTCCCTAACCTTTAATGTAAAGAACTGCATCCTAGCTACTAGCCACATATGGCCGTTGAGCAGCTGAAATGTGGCCAGTTTGACTGAGATATGCTGTATGCGCAAAATACATGCTAGATTACAATAATCTAGAATGAAAAAAAGTAAAATACGTCAATTTTTATATTGATTATGTAATGAAGTAATATTTGGATATTGGATTAAAATATTTTATTAAAAGTAATTTTGCTTGTATCTTTTTACTTTTTTAATGTGACTGCCAAAAAATTTTAAATTACATATTTGGCTCACATTTATGATCCATATTTGGATCACATTTACGGTTCACATTATGTTTCTTTTGGACACAGCTGATCTAGAATGAAGACATTAATGGCCTGGCACAGGAAAGGCACTCAGTAAATATTTGTTGAATAGATGAATGAATGAATGTTCTCAATAATGGGTAATAGGGTTCACTATGTCCTAGGCACTGTTCTAAGCACATTCCACTTATTAGTTTATTTATTCCTTACAACAACAATAGTTAATATTTATATAGCACTTACCCTGTACCAGGAAATGTTCTTAGTGCTTTCCATGTATTCATTCATTTAAACCTCAACCTTATTAACTAGGTTCTCTGATTTTCATTTTACAGATGAGGAAATTGAGTCATAAAGAGTTATAGTGTCTTGCCCAAGGTCATATAGCTAGTAAGCAGAACTGAGATTAAGACCCAAGAGTTTGGCTCAACAGTTTGTGCTGTTAACTCCTGTGCTGTTTCTGCCTCTCCACACGTAAACAGCGGTATTGAAATAGGGGATATAATCCAATGTGGAACTTAACAGTATAGAAGGGGAGGTGGTTTCTGGATACTGTTGGAATGTATCTCAGTTTTCTCAAAGTTGCAAAATAGCTTCCCACATTTTTTCTTTCCTGGATAAGATTCCCCTAAGCATCTGGTTAAAAAGAAACAACAGACCTAAAAACTGAGTCATTTTTGCTAAGCACCACCCAGACGTAATGCCTAACCTAATTGCAGTTTCAGCTTCTCCCAAGAGTGGAATTTTAAACCATTCAGCCTGGAATTTCCTGGTCAGCACTCATGGGGTAATCTGCCAGAAAAGACCCTTTGCCTTCCCCAAGCACCCTTCTAGTTGCTAGAGGGGATGCTGCCCAATTCATAAGTCCTTTAATAAAAGCAATCAGGTCTTCAAATTTGTTGAGTTTTGTTCTTTCACAAAATCAATGATCTCAAAATCAATTATCTTCCCATCTCTGGGCCAATCCCTTGGCCAGAGGGATGGGTGATTCTGAATAACAGCTACTTCTGGAGCTGGAGCCAGAGTCAGTCTCACTTAAGCAAGTCACGTGGCTTGGGAGGTGGAGGGAAGGGGTGGTGTTTACCACAAATAGTGATTACATAAAAACAACAAGATGCCCTCAATACTGGGAATATAAAAAACAGATAGTACTTATATTTAGGGAATATAAAAAACATAGTACTTATATTTTTTATTAACCTTTTATGTGTTTGTTCTTATAGTTATTGCCTTTGTAGTCCTAATTTTATCTAGGCTCAGAAATCTTAGCTCTTTAATTGCCTCATTTTTCTACCTTATACTCTTTATTGCTGCTTTTCACAGTAATTTTTTTATTTTATTTTAAGTTATGCAGCCTCAGACTGGACATGCTGTGCAAATCAGGGGCTTTTTTGAACCAATAAGCAGCCGCCCTTCAGCTGAACTGATGGTTATATTTCTACAAGTCACTTTCTTAAACTACTTTTTCTGAATCAAACTCATTTTCTGCATCAAAATGGGGAAGTTTTCATAAAAATTCACAGTGCTATCTTCCTGGGAGATTTGATTGACTAAAAAGTTTGTGTATCACGAAGTAAGTTAATTATCAGTTTCATTAGTGAGCCTGTGTGGTTAAGTTTAAACAGTCTTATTTTTAAATGAAGGAAAATATAGATTCAATTTTGTGGTTCCGTTACAGAGAAAGAAACACTATTCCAATTATAATTTCTAATCTTTTAAATGCATCCCAGTTTTAGCAATCTTGGTAACTGTAATGGAAACTGTTACAGTGATAAATGGAAGGGAATGCTTGTCCAGATTTGTAAAGCCATCAGAGATTTAGGTATTAGTTGCCTTCTATACCAGAGACACTGATTGATCATTTGAAGCACATATTTAATATTTTTAGAATTGTACCCTATAGAAAAAGTATTTCTTTCTAAGTCTTATTGTTACAAGACAGGGGCTGGCTGGAGCAGGTCTGCTTCACGCAGGCCTGTAGTGTGTGGGTTCTTGACTTTATGTAGGAAAGATTTCATAACACAAGTCCAGATGGGTTTGAGAGTATGTTTATTAATGAAACAAAGGAGGAAATTACACTGAGTGGCCAGATTATTATGATCTCTGAACGCATAATAATCTGACCACTCAGTGTGTGTGTGTGTGTGTGTATGTGTGTGTGTGTGTGTGTGTGTGTATATATATATATATATATATATATATATATATATATATATATATATATTAGAGCCCGGTGCATGAATTCGTGCATGGGTGGGGTCCGGCCAGCCTGGCCATGGGGAGGAGACATGGGCAGTTGGCTGGCCTGCCTGCTGGTCGAACTCCTGGTCGAGGGGACAATTTGCATATTAGCCTTTTATTATATAGGATATACACTGAGTGGCCAGAGATCATCATAATCTGGCCACTCAGTGTAGGGTAGAAGAAACAACAGGGGAGAGCCTAGATAGTGCTCTGCTTTGGTTCTCTAGAAATGATTTGGGAAAGAAGTGAGCCAAGGCAGGGCTGCTTTAGCTCACTGGGAAGTCAGAGAAAAAGGGGGCCTTAGAGACAGGATCAGGGGGTGCACCCCGGTTGAGCTGCCATGGCCCACTGCTCCCCTGGCTGCAAGTCTTGTAGGGACCCTTAGAAATAAAAAGCTCATGCCCAGGAAGGGGCATGGACATGCTCTAGAGCGAGTCCACATTCTTTGTCCCGAGGACTTTTTATCCATTTTTTTCTCTGCAGGCGAGCATTTTTTAAAAAAAAACATTTTTATTCATTTCAGAGAGGAAGTGAGAAGGAGAGAAAGATAGAAACATCAATGATGAGAGAGAATCGTTGATCCGCTGCCTCCTACTGCAGGCGAGAATCTTAGGGGAAGTTTCAGTAGAATACTCATCAGCTTTCCAGGTGCATTTATGCTGATGTATTAAAATGAGTGACTACGGGAGTTTTGGATTGTTCTTTGGTCTGTTTTATTATTTTACTTTTACCTTAGGACTGTCTGGCTTTAATGGGGTTTTTGTTATTTGTTCCCCAACTTCATCTGTCCTTGGGTTTAGCTGGCACAAATGGCATTAATTGGGTCTTTTTTCTCTATTTTCCCAGGCCCAGGTGATTTAAGCTATGTATTTTCTGATTAGGGAGGAGAGGTATAAACCATTCGTTCTCAAGTGTCCTTGGTTGGGGAAGATAAGGTTTTGGACGTCACAAGCTGGCTGCAAGCTTCCCAAACTATTTGGCCTTTTAAATATCCTTTTTTAAAAAACATATTTTATTGATTTTTTACAGAGAGGAAGGAAGAGGGAGAGAGAGTTAGAAACATCGATGAGAGAGAAACATCAATCAGCTGCCTCCTGCACACCCCCTACTGGGGATGTGCCTGCAACCAAGGTACATGCCCTTGACTGGAATTGAACCTGGGACCCTTGAGTCCACAGGCCAATGCGCTATCCACTGAGCCAAACCGGTTAGGGCACCTTCTAAATATTCTTGTCTCAATTTCCCCATTCCACTTGCCCAGGGATTTTCCTATCTTCTTACTGTCCAGCCACATTATCTCTAGATCCCTAAAATGAAGTAAAGAAATATAACAAGTGTACAGTCTATTACTGTGTTTATAATTCTCAAAATAACATTGATTTTTATATTTTGAAAAATTAGAGTATAGATGTGTGTCCATTCATTTTAAGGAACATGTGATTTATCATTCTTATTCACAAAATGGTTTGGAGCAGAGTATTCGATAGTCCTTAGATATTTTTGTTTGTTTTAAGGTGATTTCTGTATATAATATACAAAATCAAAAGATATAAATGGATATTATATGAAGAGCAAGTCTCCTATGTTCCCCTGATCCCCGCGATTCTAAATTTTGATCCCCTAGCTTATAAAGGCTGATATAAGCACTGTATGGCAAATTCCTTTTGGGCAATAGTAGCCTCATTCCTTTTGGGCAGTAGTGGCCTCAATGACAGGCTCACCTATCTGAAGTTATATCTTCTCTTGGATCTTGGCCGAACAATTTCTTACTATCCCTTTAATGTTTTTTTTTTTGTGTGTTTTTTTTTAATGTTAATCACCACCCGAGGATTTTTTTTTCATTGATTTTTAGAGAGAGTGGAAGGGAAGGAGGGAGGGGGAGAGAAAGAGAGAGAAACATCAATATGAAAAACATGAATTGGTTGCCTCCTTCATGACTGGGGTTGGGAGTTGAAACTGCAACCCAGGTGTGTGCCCTTGACTAGAAATTGAATCCACAACCCTTAGGCCAGCAGGCAGATGCTCTTAACCACTGAGCAAACGGCCAGGGCTCTTTAATGTTTCTCAAACATTTTCCCCATTATCTATTTTTTTAAGATTTGTTCCCTTTTATTTATTTATTTTTAAAATATGTTTTTATTGATTTCAGAGAGAGGAAGGGAGAGAGAGATAAAACATCAGTGGTAAGAGAGAATCATCTTTCAGTGGCCTCCTGCATTCCCCCTACTGGGGGTCGAGCCTGAAACCCAGGCATGTGCCCTTACCAGGAATTGAACTGTGATTTCCTAGTTCATGGGTCAATGCTCAACCATAAGCCACACTGGTGGGGCCTCCCCATTATTTTGTCCGGATTTTTTAGTTGTCCTCAAAAGGAGATTTAGTACAACTTATTTAATCCTTGGTAACAGAAGTGCAAGTTGATGTATTTATTTAACCAAATAAATATGACAATTTACATTAGGTCTTAGATTGAGCACTGTTTTGCCTTTGACTTTAAAACTTCTGTTATTTATGTATAAATAAAATTTCTAGAACAACTGCTGTTTTCCTAATATAGTCAAAACACATTATTACTTATAAACAGAAAGGATCATTATAAGTAGTAAATTAAAATGTGTGGTTAATTAAAAATTATTTAACTTGCCAATAAACATTCTGCTTTTCATCTTTCTACAATCCCAAACAGATGAATAAACCTTACTTTGGTTTGACATTCTCGGTCTTTTTAAAAATATATTTTTTATTTATTTCAAAGAGAGGAAGGGAGAAGGAGAGATAGAAACATTTGTGAGAAACATCGATTGGCTGCCTCCAGGCCCCCTACTGGGGACCGAGCCAGTAACCCCTGGCATGTGCCTTGACCAGGAGTCAAACCAGTGATCTCCTGGTCCATGGGACAACACACAACCAACTGCGCCATTTTTGGTCCTTTCAGTGGTAGGTTTGATGCAAATAGGTTTATTTTATGGTATCTTAGGGAAAAGAACCTTATGGACCAGTGATAACTATTCCGTGGGAAGATTAACTAGACTCAAAAGGATAGGGAGGTTGTTGTGACCTCACCTACATCGTTAGACTGTCTCTTGCTAATGCCTCAACATCACTTCATTTTTTTCTTACTAATTATGTAACTCATGGAGCTTGGTTAATATCACCCAAGGTCAAATACGGTTCTCATTTTTAAAAAAAATATATATTTTATTGATTTTTACAGAGAGGAAGGGAGAGGGATAGAGAGTTAGAAACATCAGTGAGAGAGGAACATCCATCAGCTGCCTCCTGCACACCCCCTACTGGGGATGTGCCCGCAACCAAGGTACATGCCCTTGTCTGGAATCGAACCTGGGACCCTTCAGTCCACAGGCCGACGCTCTATCCACTGAGCCAAACCAGTTAGGGCCAGTTCTCATTTTTAAAATATCCTCTTTCATAATTATCAGTAATTCATCTTTTTTGCTATAAAACTTGAACTTATTTTTTTATTGACTTTTTTTTTTTTTTTTTTTTTTTACAGAGAGAGGAAGGGTGAGAGAGAGAGATTTGTTGTTCCATTTATTTATGCATTCATTGGTTGCTACTTGTATACTTGTATGTGCCCTAACCAGAGAGCAAACCTGCAACTTTGGCATATCGGGATGACACGCTAACCAACTGAACTCTACCCAGCCAAAGCTTGAACTTAATTTTTGATGGGAAGTATGAAACAGAGACTGAAAATGGAACCTGGCAACTGAAAAACTGTTCTTGATATTATTTTCTCTTTTCATTTTGAACGTATGTAGCTAGTTCTTGGTGGTGCCCAGTCCTTCACATTCAGACCGAGACATTTCACAAGTGTGTTGGAGACCATATGTGCAGAAAAGGGGAAAAGCCGTGGAAATGGATATAGTCACTTTGGGTTGCTGACCTGATTGGTTTCTTCAGTTTCTGTGCCATAGTAAGCAGACTGGCAAGGGAGGGGAGCAGAGATAGAGGCCGCCAGCAGGGCTGGCACACAGAACAGGAGGCTGTTGCCCAGGCTTATTGCTGCAGTGGTGGCGGCAGCATACACCGTTCACACTGGGACTTCCCAGGCTGGCTGGGAGCTAAGCTTGGGACTGTTCCTGCAAGAGGAAGCCACCCAGAATATAGCTCCCACCATTTCAACTGAGTCACTATTTTTAGAAATGTAAAATCCCAAAGAATCCCTGCTAAATTACATTTTCCATCATAAACCTTGAAAATGTTCATATCCCTAACCCAGCATTTCCATTTTTAGAATTTATTCTAAAGAAACAATGAGGGCCCTGGCAGGTGGCTCTGTTGGTTGGGCATCATCCCATGTACCGAAAGGTTGCTGGTTCGATGCCCGGGTTGCAGGCTGAATTCCCACTTATTTCTTTAAAGTATTTGTTGTTTCTAGCAGAAGTAGGGGCATGCAGGAGGCAGCCAATTGA
This sequence comes from Plecotus auritus, assembly GCF_963455305.1. Lineage (NCBI taxonomy): Eukaryota > Metazoa > Chordata > Mammalia > Chiroptera > Vespertilionidae > Plecotus > Plecotus auritus. Next base: position 135,220,098 of record NC_137773.1, on the reverse strand, counting down.
TGTTCCCCTCTCACATCAATGTTTCTCTCTCTCCCTCTCCTTTCCTCTCTAAAATCAATAAAAATATTAAAAGAAAAAAAAAAAACAATGAGAAACATTCAAACAGATTTATGTGCAAGGATATTTACCACATTGTTGGAATGAAAAAAAAAAGCCATATAACTGCAACAATGGGAGACTGGCTAAAGTTTGGAATATAATAGCATACTGTATAACAAAATAATGGGAAATAATTCATGACATATTAAGAAAAAAAGCAGATTACAAAATAGTATGTGCAGTATAATGCAAAAAAAATGTGTATATGTATATGGGAATACACTAAAAATTGGGTTATGGGAGCTGTAATTTTTTTCTTTGTGCTCTTCTATAGTTCTCAAATTTTATACAATAAATACGTAATCTTTTTGTAATTAGAAATAATTGTTTAAGTTAAGTTTGTTAGAACTGAGGGTTCATCTCTAGTTTCATTTTAACCGCATGGTAAATTCTTTAAAATATATTTTTTTCTAGCAGAAGTAATAGGGAGTTAAAAACCCATGAGTTGCCCTAACCGGTTTGGCTCAGTGGATAGAGCGTCGGCCTGCGGACTGAAGGGTCCCAGGTTTGATTCCGGTCAAGGGCATGTATCTTAGTTGCGGGCACATCCCCAGGAGGAGGGAGTGTGCAGGAGGCAGCTGATTGATATTTCTCTCATTGATGTTTCTAATCTCTATCCCCCTGCCTTCCCCTCTGTAAAAAAATCAATAAAATATATTTAAAAACCAAACACACACACACACACACAAAACATGAGTTTACTCAGGTACTTGTTAAATTTTGGAGTACATTTTAAAGGCTATTTTATTTAATAAAGTTGCTCTTGCTTTTCCTGATTGCTTCTAAACACCTAAGTATATACATGAGCACCCACCCAAGTGCATTAGTGTGTTTTGGTTTTCCCTAAGTGTGAATAGAGTCTAGTAAGAACCACATAAACATATTTCCAAAGTCCTTGCCAGTGAGCTCAAAGTAATCCTGACTGTTGGTCAAATTGAAGACTTATATGTTCAAATATTGTGAATAATCTATTGGCAAAGTTACTGATTAAAAACATTCATTCTAAACATGCTTTTTGCAAAGAGTCTTATCATACTTCTAAATAACATTTTTTTAAAAAAGAGTTCAAATAGGGCTATGAACCTTTGTAGACCTTTGGGTAGCTGACTGACTGTCTATAGACAGTGGAATCATCTTACCAGTATTTTGAACATGCTGAAAAAAAAAAAAAGCCCGTGAACGAGAAAAATTGATGGAATTTGATATGATGGCAAAGAACTTGAAACAAATCCTCAAAATAAATGAACAAAAAACAAACCCAAGAGGTTGCTGTTTGAGCGTTTGATCTAATCTGCCTTCCAGTAATAGAATTTAGAGGGCATAAAAAATACACTGTGGCAACTGAGTCTTATTTTCAGGGGATGAAGTCAGAGTTGAACTAATTGATTTTTGCCTCCCAGCTGGAAGGTCCTCTCTGGAAATACCATGCAGAGAATCAATGCCGAAACTAAGTAATTTCTTTTAAGAATGGATACAGCGAAATGCAAGAGATGAACTGCCTTTGAAAACAGAATAGAGCACTGACAGGGTAGCTCCGTTCGTTGGAGTGTGTCTGGATACACCAAGATTGTGGGTTTGATCACCAGGCAGGGCACATACAAGAATCAACCGATGAATGCATAAATAAGTGGAACAACACCTCTCTCTCTCTCTCTCTCTCTCTCTCTCTCTCTCTCTCTCTCCCTCTCTTGTTCTCTCTCCCTCCTCTCATCAATTAAAAAAAAAAACACAGTAGAAGAGGGCTGCAGAGACCCAGGTTCATTTGGGGAGATATGTCCACACAATGCCCACCAAGTGTGGCCTGGAATATCCTCTATGGGCAGTTTGTTTTCTTCAGCTCTCACTCCTAAATAAGCAATATTTCAGCTATAAGGATAAAAGAAATTATTTTTGAAATCTAAGACTAGGGAAGAAAATGGTTTTCTTTGATCCTCTGGGTGATATGGGGTCTATCTATGAGCTTGCCTAGTTTTTATGATATGAGCCAGAAACACACACACACACACACACACACACACACACACACACACACACACACACAAAATACAAAAAAGCACCTCTGGTTGCTTCAAGGTGTTCTCTTTTTTATCCTTTTTAATAAGCTGTAGATTTCAGGAGAGAGCTTCAAAAAAGATTGGGGCACTTTTGTTCTAGGTCCTTCCTGGTAATTCAGTTAAACTTGACAAACATTTATTAGGCTCTTACTGTATATGAGTCATGCTAGGCAATGGCACAGATAATAATAATAGCTAATATTTATTTAGCACTTTGTACGGGGTACTGTTCTAAGCACTTTCCATATGTAAACATTGTATTGAATAAGCAAGACTTATAGATTGTGATTAATAATTTTATTTTTGCCTCCACCCCTCCTTTACATTTTTTTCAGTGAAGTTCATTCTTCTATGTTCTTAAATGAAGACTGGGGCAAGCCTCATGACTTCTCTGATTTCTCATAGGGCACACGCTCTGTCTCCATTTAATAATAAGAAAGTCCAGTCTAAGTAATAGTAAAACTCCTGGTCTCAATGAAAATTAAGGCTTTTCCTTTCCCCATGTGAGGCTTGCTGTAGCAGTAAGTGTGTATGACTAGATGATTCCCTCTTCTTGCCCCCTACCCCTACTCTGGGGTTTTTACTCCACCTCCTGGAGCGGCTTACTGGTTTCTGACCCATTTGGGGTTGGGAGGGGAAGTTAAGGATTCCAGAAGACATCTTACCTATGGTCCTTCATGGTCTGGGTGGTGGTCTCTGTACTAAGATTTTGAGGTTATCGGGAAATTCTCTCACTTACTGGGCATCTGTCACAAGTATCCGTGGTAAGGCCAAAGCACCTCTCTTCCTGGCCGCGGCTCGCTCACAGCTCCTTCCTCTGTTCCTGGTAATCCACGGTTTACCTCCAGCCTTTTCTGATGATGTCCCTCCGCCCTACCAGGCAGCATCTAAACAGGACCAGGTCCACCCAATGCCAGCTCCCTCTCACATCTTTTGCCTGACAAATGCTGGGCCTGCCAGCCACGTCCAATCCAGCACAATGTCTTCCTCCTGTTTTAAGGCAACCATTCAAACCAACCCTCACCTTTTATGTTTTCCAGGCAGGAGTCAGACAGCAGCCCACAGTGTCTCTGTTATATGGGAAATTACCTTGAGGTAGAGCTACACCACCAGGCAAGTTATCCCAGAGGTCCCAGAATAGAACCACTCACAGATCAAAACGGGATGCTCCAATGACACGATTTATTCTGTCAATTTAAAACACATTGAAAAGCAAAAGGAAAGAGATGGGTAGGTTTATCAAAGCTTAGGACAGTATACAATAAATCCTTTGTTACTCGTTGGTCATATGTCTTTTCTTGCCCCAGGGGCCCCTGCCACATCAGTTTCCCCATTGATGTGTGGTTATAAGAACCAAATCCAGGCCCCGGCTGGGTAACTCAGTTGGCTGAAGTGTCATCCCAATATTCAAAGGTTGTGGGTTCAATCTCCAGTCAGGGCATGCATGAGGCAACCAATGAGTACATTTATAAGTGGAATAAGTCAATGTTTCTCTCTCTCTCTCTCTCTCTCAAATCAATAAATAAAAAAAAAATGAGAACCAGATTCAAACATAAGCAGAGTGGGTCAGCATATAGAAGGTGCTTACAGCCAACTAGGGAGGCACAGGGTCCTGGCCATTAGCCACAGCTCACCAGTGAGCTTGTGGAGCAGCAATGGACTTAATGTGAATCTCTGGGTATGCTCAGTGGGTTTATAATAGGTATCACAGGTGGATGAACAACTTAGGGTTAACAGAGTTGTCTGTCTGGAGGTGGCTGATCCACTACCTACCTTATGACTCGGTCTTTCCCTCCTTTTCTATTCATGAGATAGACCCTTGTTTGTTCCGTTTGTTTTTTTTTTAAATCGTTTAATTCATGTATCCTTTTTATCTTTAACATGTATTAGATGTTACTAACATACTGTCTTTTTAACATCCATCCTGTTTGTATTTGTTGTCTTCTATAACAGATTGCGTAGTCTTAAATAATACAATAAACACACATTACAGTACTTCCAAAACTTCTGCGTACATATTCATCACTCGAACGTTTCTTAAAGCTTCTCTCTCATGAGATGAAAGTAGTGACGCTCCCCACCCATCCTCCTTAGGGTTGGAAATACAGAATAACCGTCTCCAAAGAAATCTTCTTAAAAGTTCTTCTAACTCTATCTACTCTTGAACCCTTTTGTATCCCCATGAGGAGAAGGGCCCGAGAGTTACGAAACTGGATGTCAGATGGCTACTTGGAAAAGATTTATTCTGCTCTAGTTTCCCTTTCAAAATGTTGTATGTATTTTATCCAATTGCCTCAGTCAAAACTTCCATTTTAACACCCTGTCACACATGTATTACTCCACTGAATCCCCATGACCCTCTGAAGTTGGCCTGAGCATCATCTCCATTTTATAGATGAGGAAATTGAGGTGTAGGGAGACTTAGTAACTGGTTCACAGCGCACAGTGGTAGAGCTGGGATTGAAACCTAGGCAATCTGGCCGCAGAGTCCTTGATATCAAGGAACTTTTGTTCTCCACAAGGTGGAGGGGGGATTGATTGATGAAAGCACAGATGACATAAGACTGAAGTTCAAGTGCCATAAAATTATCACACGCTAAATGCTCATGAATGTGGGGGAGGGAGAATGCATGCTACCTGGAGGGAAGCAGGAAAAGATTCCCTACAAGTGATAGTGGACATGCATCTTGTAAGATAAGGAATATTTTGAGAGTAGCAGTGAAGAGCTAGAAATGAAATGAAATGAAGGATGTGTGATGGGATTGCATCTGTCATTCAGAAATCCTTTCACTTCAGCCAAATCCCCAGGTGATCACACATCTCACATCTATTAAGATATATGATGGGATTCACTTGAATTGACTGACTTTTAAAGCATCCTGTTTCCATAGCTTATCTTATGAAAGACAATTGTTTTGTCATTGACTGAGATTTCTTGTCTACCTGTTAAATCCTAGCTGGTAGACTGTCACCTTAGAAATGTTCTAATTCGAATCAAGTCTTGGATAAGATATTTTCCTATCTCTTTTGAATGCTTTAAAGGTGGGTGAAATGTTACATTAAATCATTTTTATTTTTGAGGCCCAAATGTATAGCAGCACTATATACCGTGTTCGATGTATATCTTCACTATACATTCATGAAACTCAAGTACACTTTTTGAATTTTGTTCACTGTTGTCTCCTGTTGTCAACAAGCCTTAGAAGCACAATAAGGCAGGAGTGACACACCTGGGTGCAGTCAAGGGCCAGGCTCAAGGGAACTGTGCAAACAGAGAGTACCTTTCATTTAGGGGACAGACATTTTTCAGCTCCAGCCATTTGTCACCGTGTGAGATGGGGTCCACCGTAGCCAGAGCTTCTGATGGTTTCAGAGAATCTTGAAATCTGGGTGATTACCTGAAATGCTCTTATTTTAAAATGCTGGTAATTCATTTTTTTAATTGGTCAAACAAAACATGCATTTGAGCCAAATACAGTCCAGTGGCCATCTGTTTGCAACCTCTGATTTAAGATACACCCACTAGAAATTACTAAAATTCCTCCTACGCAGAGGTTTGAAGAAACATAACACCAAAACAAACAAACAAAAACCTCTCAAGGCCTTTATTATGGGACATTTCAAACATTGAAAAGTAGAACAGCATAATGGACCCCTTTGTACACATTACCCAGTTTAGACAAGTAACTCATAGCCAGTCTTGTTTCATCCACACTCCCACACACTTCCTAAGATAATTTTGAAGCAAATCCTAGACATCATATAGTTTCATCTGTAAAATTTTTTGGGGACCAGGACTCAAAAATATATAACCAGAATTCCATTTTTCCACTAACAAAAAATTAACAATAATTTCTTAATACCATTAAATATCCAATGTTCAAAAATCCCCTCCTAATTGTCACTTTTTTTTTAAGTTTTCATTTTTCAAATCAGGATTGAAATACATTGCTGTTGGTTATGTCTTCATAAAATCTCTTAATTTGTAGCTCAATGCAACATTTTAAAAAATATAATTCTTTCATAAAGAAGAGAAAAACAACAAAACTTGTGTCCATCAGAGGGAAAAAAATCCATTGTTCTTGTGATTTGATGAATAATTTGATAAGTTTTCTGGGAACTTAAAAAGTATCAATACGATTTAGGCACCCTCACCAAAAACCTATTAACAAGGACCTTCTAAGAAGTATTTTGTAAAGTAACACACACACACACACACACACACACACACACACACCATAAAAGTAATTATTAGGAAGACATCAGCAAAAATAGTGGGATAAACCTCCAAAAAATACAAAAGAAAGGAGAAAACTAGCAAAATTGGTCAGAATCAACTATGAAAATCCATCAAAATCTTGCAGCAATTTGGAGAGCGTTTATTTTATTTTTTTTTGTTTTGTTTTGTTTTTGTTTGTTTGTTTGTTTGTTTGTTTTTTATTAAATAAATCTTTATTCAGATTATTACAATTATTTCTCCTTTTTTCCCCCATAGCTCCCCTCCACCCATTTCCCACCCCACCTTCTGCCCTTACCTACCCCCCACTGTCCTCATCCATAGGTGTATGATTTTTGTCCAGTCTCTTTATGAACCCCCCCATACCCCTTTCCCCCTGAGAATTATCAGTCCACTCCCTTTCTATGCCCCTGATTCTATTATATTCACCAGATTATTCTGTTCCTCAGGTTTTTAATTTACTTGATTTTTAGGTTCACTTGTTGACAGATATGTATTTGTTGTTCATAATTTTTATCTTTCCTTTTTTCTTCTTCCTCTTCTTTAAGAATACCTTTCAGCATTTCATATAATACTGGTTTGGTGGTGATGAACTCCTTTAGCTTTTTCTTGTCTGTGAAACTCTTTATCTGCCCTTCAATTCTGAATGATAGCTTTGCTGGGTAGAGTAATCTTGGTTGTAGGTTCTTGCTACTCATCACATTGAAAATTTCTTGCCACTCCCGTCTGGCCTGCATAGTTTCTGTTGAAAAGTCAGCTGACAGTCGTATGGGTGCTCCCTTGTAGGTAATTAACTGTTTTTCTCTTGCTGCTTTTAATATTCTCTCTTTGTCTTTTGCTCTTGGCATTTTAATTATGATGTGTCTTGGTGTAGTCCTCTTTGGATTCCTTTTGTTTGGGGTTCTGTGGGCTTCCTGGACTTGTAAGTCTATTTCTTTCACCAGGTGGGGGAAGTTTTCGGTCATTATTTCTTCAAATAGGTTTTCAGTATCTTGCTCTCTCTCTTCTTCTGGCACCCCCATAATTCTGATGTTGGTACGCTTGAAGTTGTCCCAGAGTCTTCTTACATTATCTTCAACTTTTTGGATTTTTTTTTTTGCTTTTTGCTTTTTCGGTTGAGTGTTTTTTGCTTCTTTGTATTTCAATTCTTTGACTTGATTTTTGTGTTCCTCTTGTCTGTTTTTGGGTCTCTGTATAATATTTTTTATTTCAGTCAGTGTATGTTTAATTTCTAGTTGGTCCTTTTTCATCTCTTCGAGGGTCTCGTTATATTTATCGGCCTTTTCTAGGATATTCTTAAAAAGCCTTATAACTGTGGTTTTGAATTCTATGTCCAGTCGTTTGTTTTCCTCCATTTCTTTCGTTTGTGATCTGATTCTTTGACCCCGCATTTTCACTGATTCCCTGAGTTGGTAAGGTAGATATTTGTGCTAGGTTTCCAATTTGGCCTAGTGGGTCTGCCTCCCCAGTTAACCTGAGGTGGACACTCTTGGTGCACCCCTTTGTGGACTGTGTGTACAGCCTTGTTGTAATTAAGTCTTGATTGTTGTTGGTGTAACTGGGAAGAATTGACCTCCAGGCCAGTTGGCTGTAAGGATCAGCTGTGTCTATGCTGGGAGAAGTCCGGTGCTGGAGACAGCCTTATAGGATTAGACTTGCCAAATTGCAATAGCCTCTGTGCTCAGCTTGGATGGGGTGGAGTCTCAGTCTTGGCTTCCCGTCAGCCTTGCCCTTGCGCGCACGTGTATGCCTTCAGTCCTCTGCCTTCCCGGCTCCCGATTCTCCGCCCGAGAGTCCAGACTCCCCCCACAAGAGCGTGGGTCCCCAGGGGCTCGCCTGGAACTGGGGTTCACTGCAGTCAGAACTGGGGCTCACTACAGTCAGAACTGAGGTTCAGTGCCGTCAGGAGCCTCTCACTCCCTTCCGCTAGGGAAAGCCTGTGGCAGCCTCCGCAGCCTTTGTGCGCACTGGCGCGGGCGCGCGGACTTTCAGTCCTCCGCCTTCCCCAGCTCCTGAGTCTCCGCCCGAGAGTCCAGACTCCCCCCACAAGAGCGTGGGTCCCCAGGGGCTCGCCTGGAACTGGGGTTCACTGCAGTCAGAACTGGGGCTCACTTCAGTCAGAACTGAGGTTCAGTGCCGTCAGGAGCCTCTCACTCCCTTCCGCTAGGGAATGCCTGTGGCAGCCTCCGCAGCCTTTGTGCGCACTGGCGCGAGCGGACTTTCAGTCCTCCGCCTTCCCCGGCTCCTGAGTCTCCGCCCGAGAGTCCAGACTCCCCCCACAAGAGCGTGGGTCCCCAGGGGCTCGCCCGGAACAGGGTTTCAGTGCAGTCAGAACCGGGGTTCAGTTCGGTCGGGGGCTCCCTTCCCCCTTCCGCCAGAGAAAGTCAGCCAGGCTCTCAGCCGCCCTTCCTCTCTGCGCGCACAAAGACCCTTTGCCGTACCTCCAATTCTCTGTGAGCTTTTCTCTATCCTTCTAGTTGTAGAATTTTCACTCAGTCAGCTTTCCTGCGGTTCTGGATGGTGTCCGTTCTGTCTTTTAGTTGTAGTTTTGAAATTGTTGTGCGAGGCAGCAGTTTAGGTGTTTACCTATGCCGCCATCTTGGTTTTCCTCCTTGGAGAGCGTTTATACAAGGAAAAATGCCTGGCACTTTCTGGCATGTTAACTTGCCCTATTCCCATTGCCCCTTCCCAGATCTGCAGTAACCTTGAGAAACAACAATCTGGCAGCCATTAGAGGAGCAGAGTTGGGTTGAAGCATCTTAAAGTTCTCATTCACAGAAAATTGTCATTGTTTGATCTGTTTGGCTATTCCTTAGAGAATATCAATTGCTGTCAGACTTACAAAGAGTGAAGAAGACTTTTCCTATGGCATTTGTTGAAAACAATGAAAAGCTATTGATTAATTTTGTGACTGCTTGAAGGAGGGAGTAACTTTTGTTAGGATAAATAATACGCTAACCAAAAAGCTTAACTTAAAAAATGGGTAATGAGATGTTCATAGGAACTTTGAAAGGCTCTGGCATGTTCTTGGGAATCTAGAAGGCCACTTGTATGAGTAAGGCTGTGCACATGCCTACAGGAGATCGAATGCTCAAGAAAGACCTTAGAGCTCTGGCCGGATAGCTCAGTTGGTTAGAGCATTGTCCCAATAAGCCAAGGTTGTGGGTTTGATCTCTGGTCAGGACACATACAAGAATCAACCAATGAATGCATAAGTAAGTGGAACAACACATTGATGTTTCCCTCTTTCATTCTCTCTCTCTCCCTTTTTCTTTCTAAAAGAAAGGAAGGAAGGAAGGAAGGAAGGAAGGAAGGAAGGAAGGAAGGAAGGAAGGAAGGAAGGAAGGAGCTAAGAAGCCCTAAGCTCTCACCTCTAGATGCTCTCGAGACTTTGCACAAGCAGGAAGTGAAGGGTACGTCAGAATTACTAACTGACCATTGAAGGCATGACCCAACATACAGAGTGCTTCAACAGATGTGGGAAGCTTATTGTTTCCAAACACTTAAAGGAGTCTGTGAGCTGACCACTAAGCTGAGCAGAGACTTTAGTGGCTGCCCATGACAACGCAGTCTTCAGAATTAGTTCAGAAAAGTCACTATAACAATAAACAGCAATAATAGTTGGAGGGAATAAGATTTATTTGTGGATTTGCCACATTATATGATTTGAAATGTCCAGTTTTCAACAAAAAAAAATTGTAAGACATGCAAAGAAACAAGAAAGTATGACCCATAGACAGGTATAACCCAATTTAAAAATGGACAAATGATTGAATAGACATTTCATCAAAGATATACAATTGGCTAATAAGACAGGAAAAGATGCTCAACATCATGAGTAATCAGGGAAATGCAAACTAAAACCACAGTGAACAAACTCATTGTGATACCACACAAGAGGAAATAATAACAATTGTTGAGGGTGTAGAGAAATTGGAACACTTATCATTGCTGATGGGAATGTAGAATGGAACAGCCCCTTTGGAAAACCTGGGCGATTTCTCAAACAGTTAAACACAGAGTTACCATGTAACCTTGTAATTCAACTCCTAGGTGTGAACTCAAGAGAACTGAAAACATATGTCCATGAAAAAACTTGCACACAAATGTTTATAGCAGCATTATTCATAATAACCACAAAGTAAAAACAACTCAAATTTCCATCAACTGATGGGTAAACCAAATGTGGTATATCTATACAATGGAGTGAACTCCCTCAGCTTTTGTTTATCTAGGAATGCCTTCATTTCTTCCTCACTTTCGAAGGGCAGTTTTGCCAGATACAGGATTCTGGGTCGACACTGAACATTTTGAATATAGCCTACAACTTATTTGTTATATGCTGAATTGTGTACACCCCCAAATTCATGTGTTTAAGATCTAATCCCCATTACCTCAGAATGTGACCTTCTTTGGACATAGAGTCTTTATAGAGGTAATATTAAAGTGAGAACATTAGGGCATGTCCTAATGCAATATGACTGGTGTCCTTAGGAAAAGGGGACATCTGGGCACAGAGATGCACAGAGAAGAAAGTTTGTGTGGAGAGACATAGGAAGAAGACAGCCACCTACAAGTCAAGGAGGCAGACGTGGATCAGATTCTTCTCTCATAGCTCTCAGAAGGAACCAACCCCGCTTACACCTCACTTTTGGACTTTTACATTCCAGAACTGTGAGACAATCCATTTCTATTGTTCAAGCCCAGTTTGTGGTACTTTGTTACAGCAGCTGTAGCAAACTGATATATTACTTGTATGATTTTTTGAAGCCAACAACTATTTAACAAAGTGATAGAAGATTATAGAAATGGAAATATTTTGGGACTATTTTAATTTTGCCATTTTTAAAGTTCACAAGAATTTATAGATTATTTCTATGCCATGCACCTTTTCTCAGTGATCTGATTTTAAGCAATGAGGAACTAAACATTGCCCTTGCCTCATTTCTTCCCATTATTTAAAGAGTCCTGTGATGTGATGCTGTATCTTGCTCAAAGGGATGCTCATGTTTGATGTTGTTCTACTTAGGACTCATCAAAGGTTTCAGAGCATCTCCTTCATGGTTCTTGGCAGAATCGCCTGCAACAGAGCCAGGGAAGCCAGCATCCTCACAGTGCCTTGCAGACTGATTTGCAGCTGCTGAATATAGCTACATTGAAAATTGCCCTATTTGAAAGGAAATGGATGCCATCATTCCTTCCAGAACATCAAAAGCTACAGGACAGAGAGCATACAAAATATAATGACTGCCTAGAAAACCACCTGTAGGAAAGGCAGCCAGTGCAACCTGCTGAATCTTAATCATTTACATGGCATGTTTGCTATGGAATTATTTCACTTTGAAAGCCTCTTTTACATTTCACAGTCTGTATGCTAACCTGCATAGACTAAAAAAGATAGAGGCCTCCCAGCCTTGTGGAATCTTTCGATGAGACTTTTATGAAATTGTGGCCCATCTTTATATTCCTCAGAGTAGAACAGGTGCAGCCGGCCTAGGAGAAAGTAGCTGGTTCCAACTGATCACATGACTCACTTGGTTAGCTGTGGCAGTGAACTTTCAACTCTCCTATTTCCAGTGTGTTTGTTTTTTTTCATAGACTTGGGCCTTCAAAATCTTTTGGGATAGTTGAGTCTTCTGAATTCCTACATTAACCCAGAGATATGTGCTTTTATGAGGATGGGGGTAGGTGGGCTTGTCAGATTCTTTCCAAGTTACCAAGATGATCAGAGCTGCAGAGGGAACTTTCCCTGCCGGAGGACTTGAAGTTTTTGTGCAGTGACTCTAGAACTAGATTTAGGCTGTGGAATATGAATGCTATTTCACATTGAGTGACTGGAGGGATAGAGATACAGGCTGTCATCTCCTAAGAGGGCATGGAATAGGATTAGGAGGCAGATAGGGGAACTTTCACATTTTATCCTACATGCTTCCATTTGATTTTTTTTTTTTTTGCCAAGTAAGAAATATTTGTATTATGTCATTTAAAATCAAATGAAGGTAAAAATATAAATCTTGAACTGAAATGAAAACAATACTTGGGTAATTAACACCAAATGTTTTGAATGCTTATTTTGGAAAATGGTAAGAGGGAGTGGGCTGATTAACAGAAGCATAATTTTCTTTCCTCCTTCCTGCCACTCATGTTACACTTTTTAAAATACCGTCCCCACAATCCATAAAAAATAATGGTAGCCTGCATTTACTGGGCATTATTAACCTAATGTACCAGGCACTGTGTAAAGTGTATTACAAATATCTTCACCTTTAATCCTCACCAGAATCCAAAGGACAAAAAAAGGGTGAATGTTAGAGAGTTATCCACATAGGTACCATCTACAGCATCAAAAGCATTATTCTTAGGAATACGTTGTAAATGTGGAACTCCACAAAACATCATTTGGAGATACTGTCTTTTAATTGGATTTACTAGCAACTTGATGAACTGTTCAAACACAGTAAACATAATTATCTTATCTTTTAGTCATCCTGATGCTGCTAGAAAATGAATCTGTGGTGGTCACCTTGTGATGTCTCTCAATACACCTATAGAGATAGTTGATGTTGTGGAATCAAGGCTTGAAGGTTATATTCCAGCTGGAAGAAACAAAATGTCAATATATATCCAGAAGTGAATTAGTAATATATGATATTCTGAAAGAGACTGAGCTATTCTACATAGTAAATCCTTCAGATAGCTGATGTCCAAGCATCAGAGTTTTTAAAGATTTATTCTTTCTATTGGAAGTCTTTCAAAATTATTTATCTTGCCTGTGGTAAGCAGTATACTACTTGTAATTTAATCTTGATAATCAAACTTATCATTATGAACATCCACATTGTTCTGTGCCAGAATGTGAAATAATGCAATTAATTTAGAGGGCTCTTTTAGTGTATACCTCTAATTGGATATGATCCTTTTCAAAACAGTTCTCTTGTGAGGTTTTATACTACTCTAACAATGTTGTTACTATGTACAACACATTTGGAACTCTTCCTTAGGAATGTTCTACTTAGCCTTAGTCATATTACTTCAGATTTCCTTACTGGTGGAATGATCTCTTTTGAAGGTAAATTTGATTTTTGGGAATACCTTGTAAATCCCAAGTCTAAATTAACATCTGGGCTTAGAGAAAACCTGTGATTACTGAGGAAGGAATGCAATTTGTTACTTGCTTTAGGTCTTTGTATTTTCACTTGCCTTTGCCTTTGATATCTGCATTTGAAATCTCCCCTTTCATTGAAAAAAGTAGATACATATTCTTACATGGTAGAACAGAAGAATAATTCATATTTATAATGATAAGCTAGGTGTGGAACTTTGAAGAAATAGATGAGTAGAGAATATTTAGAAGGTTTTGCTGGGTGTTGTGTGACATAAGCTATCCCTCCCAAAAGGCCTTCAATAAAGACTCATACAAGCTTTTAACATTTTATGATGAAGTTTTTTTCAAATATCCAGAGAAATTGAAGAACTTTATAGCAAACACACATATCTTACCTCCTGGTTTCAACTGTTGTCTTTTTTTTAAATTATACTTGCTTTATCTCTTTATCAGTCCATCCCTATAGCCACCCAGCAGTAGTTCAATTTTTGGATTAATTTAAAACTTCCAACTTTGTTCTTGTTTTTCAAAATATCTTTGAATATTCTGGGTCCTTTACATTTCTATATATATTTTTTATCTTATTAAGTTTTATGTTTCAATTATAGTTTACATTTAATATTATTTTGTGTTAATTTCAGGTATACAGCATAGTGGTTAGACAATCATATACTTTATAAAGCATTTCTATATACATTTTTTTTCTTTTTTCTTTTTCTTTTTCTTTTTTCCCATTTGACCTCCCCCCAGCCTCCCCTTCCCCCCAGTACATTCCTTTACCTGCCCTGCCCCCAGTGTCTTTTATCCATTGGTTATGCTTATATGCATGTGTACAAGTCCTTCGGTTGATCTCTTATAGCCCCCCCACCCCCAACTCCTTTGCCTTCCCGCTGTAGTTTGACAGTCTGTTCAATGCTTCTTTGCCTCTGTATCTATTTTTTCCCCCATTTCATTCCTTTAAGAAATCTTGCCTCTGCAGACTAGAAATAAACATATAATAACAAAAAATGTTTGAGTCTCAATTTCAATGTCCAACAGTTCTGAGTCCCCGTTTCAATGTCAAACAGTTCCTTAAGTGTACATGTCATCAATGATATCTGGATGGTGGGCACATGGTGGCAATGCAGGTCCGACCCTCTCTGGTTTGGTCCTAGGCAACCTGCTGTGTCGCACAGCTGCTGACTGCTAGTGTGGCAAGGCGTCGTCAGCGTCTTCCATCTCTGGACTGTTTCTCCTCTGTCTTCGTGGTTGGAGCAGTTTTAATCAGCTTGCCAAGTTCTACAAAATAGCCTACCAGAATTAAAACTGAAAATGTGTTAAATGTATAGATTGATGAGAGAATTCACATGCTAATAATACTGAGTCATCCAATTCACGAACATGGTATGTGTCTTCAATCATTTAGGTTATTTTTAAATTTGTTCAGAATATTTCATGGTTTTAGGTATAGAGGTCTTATATGTGTTTTGTTAAATTTATCACTAAGTATCTTTTTCATAGTATTGCTAATGGAATTGTTTTAAATTTTTATTTTCCAATTGTTTGCTCTTCTACATGAAAATATAATTTAGTTTTGTACATTAACCTTGTATCCTGCAGTCTTACTAAATTCACTTACTCATTCTAGTGATTGTTTTGTAGATTCTATAGGATTTTCTATGTAAATAGAGGGAAAGAAAAACTTCCTTTTACCTTTTAGGTCCTGTGGTGAACCTAAGAATTAAACTGAGATGAGAACAGATGAACAGTAGAAAAATATAAACCCTTTATTGTATATTTTTACATTTCCACAAGAGTCTTCAGAGGAAAATGAAAACTCGAAGAAGCCATTAGATACCAAAGCTTATATATCTTTTAAACAAGAACATTAAATTGTGGGGATGTAACAAGACAAAGGGGCTTGGTCAAGGAGCAGTAGATTGTGGAACAGTGATAGGGAATATTTGGGGGAAACTAATGGAAGATAAAAAAGTTATTTTAGTAGGTTTTTGTACAGGCCCAGTCCTTGTTACCATACGGAACCAGTGGGCTCCTTGGCATCCTGCACAGAAAGCCAAAGCCTGAGGCAACAGGTTTTTCCGCAGAGAAAGGTTTATTTGTCAGGCAGCCAGACAAGGAGCCTGGAGTTCAAGCTCAATCTATGCCTTTGAATTTATTTTTTCTTGCCTTGTAACACTGGCTATGGCCTCTGGTACACTGGTGAGAGGAGTCACCGGTACACAATCTCGGCATTCAATATTTCACTATTTGGTCTGATGTCAACTTCAGGTTTTTCATAGATACTCTATTAGATTGAGAGTTCCTTTTTTTATATATATATATATTTTATTGATATTTTACAGAGAGGAAGGGAGAGGGATAGAGAGCTAGAAACATCGATGAGAGAGAAACATCGATCAGCTGCCTCCTGCACACCTCCCACTGGGGATGTGCCCGCAACCAAGGTACATGCCCTTGACCGGAATCGAACCCAGGACCCTCCAGTCCGCAGGCCGACGCTCTATCCACTGAGCCAAACCGGTTTCGGCTAGATTGAGAGTTTCTTTCTATTACCAGTTTTCTGAAAGTTTCTAAAAGAATCATAAATTGGATTTTGTCAAGTGCTTTTCCTGCATTTATTAAAATGGTTCTGTGGATTTTTCTCCTTTATTGCCTTCAGATTGTGAGTTACATTGATTAATTTTTGTATGTTAAGGGAATCTTGCATCTTGAGATAACTCACCCTTTATCATGATCTATTATTCTTTTACGTATTTTCTTACTCAAATATTTCATACAATTCACAAGTCTATTCTTCAGCTTTTGAGGGTGATTTTTCTGTTTTTATAAAAAGTTAAAAGGCTCAGTTGAATAGTGTGGACATGGCAAAAATTACTGAGAAAGATTTAAAAAAGAAAAGCTACCCTGAGTACTTAAAGCCAGAACCCGAGCAAGAAAGACTATGGGAGTGTATGACACAATAAAAAATAAACATTCTGCCCTAGTCCCTAGTTCCTGACACACAGCTCCTAAAACCCTTGGAAATTCTGTAGTGATAAGAGTGCCTTTTGTTTGCTAATGAGTGAATTTATGGCTGGGGGCTCCTAGATGGCTTCGGGGTAGGAAGTGGTAACCACACAGGAAAGACTGAAGCCTGATTAGAGGTTTGGAGGTTCCAGCCCACTTCCAGACCTCTGGGAGAGTGAGAGGGGCAGGAGGGTGAGTTAATCATTGATGGCCAATGATTTAAGCTAGTGATCGGCAAACTGCGGCTCGTGAGCCGCGGTTTACCGCTCTATTGACTAATGAGTTTGCTGACCACTGGACTAGACTAAATGTCACCGTGTAGTTGGAAGCTGTGAGGATTAGGCAATTGTGGCATATTGTGTGCAAAGAGGTAAAGGGTAGTATATGACAGTGGTTGGCAAACTCATTAGTCAACAGAGCCGCAGTTTGCCGACCACTGATTTAAGCAATCATGCCTATGCAATGGGACCTCCATCAAACTCTATACACGATGGGGTTCAGAGAGCCTCTGGATTGGTTAATGCATCCATGTACTGGGAGGGTGATGCACCCCACCTCCATGGGACAGACGTTTATGTACTCCAGAGCCCTTTCAGACCTCGTCTTACGTGCCTTTTTATCTGACTGCTCATTTGTATTCTTTATAATAGCCTTTGTAATACACTGGTCATAGTAAGTAAAGTGCCTTTCTGAGTTCTGTACGTCATTCTGGTGAATGATTGAGACTGAGGGAGTTGTGAGAACCCCCCGAGTGTATAACCTGTCAGTCAGAAGTGCCACCCTGGGACTCGTGGGAGGCACATGAAGTAGGGGCTCTCTTGAGAGGCTGAGCACTTAACTTGTGGACTCTGGTGTTAACTCCAGTGTTAGTGTTAGAGCTGAATCGAATCATAGGATACTCCGCTGGTTTTGGAGAGTTGGAGAAGTGGCCTTGGAAAAGACACTATGCATTTGGTGTCAGAAGTGTGAGTAACAGCAGTTGGTAGGATGACAAAAGTGTCTTGGGTTCCTCCTACTTTCCCTTTCATGTCAATTCCCATCTCTCCCTTCCCAAGTCCTATCCTTCTTCCACAACTGTGTTTGCTCCTTTCCACCAGAGCCTAGATCTCAGATAGTTGCTATGACCATACAAGGACCTCTGGAGGTCATCTAGTTTGATCTAATATGTACACATCCATTTCTAACTTCTTTAATGAGTAGTCAATTGGTCTCAGCTGTAACTTACCTTCCCTCCTCAGAATGTTAGGAAGGTTTAGACTATTACCCACGTCAGGTCATTTGCACTTAGTATGTATTATTGAGGGCTGCAGAGAGTTTTCTGGTGCCAAAGGAATGAATTACAAAAGGGTGGAAATCAGCCCTTTGGATTTGGGTGAGGAAGGAACAGTTTGAGAGGCTGAGGAGTCTTTTTCGCTTCCCCAGTGTTAGACTACATAGGTTGTTTCCCAGTCTACCCTTTCTTAACCCGCCCAGGCCAGCCCTGGGGCCAGTTGCTTTGAGTGACATGGTCACTGCAGTCTTTGAGTGGCTGCCTTCAGCTTCTCTTAGGTGTAAAGCAGGTGCCATTTCTACGGGAGAAGTGTTTTGGACAGAACAGTGTTCCACTTCTCACCTCTCTGCCTTATTCAGGCCACAAGGTTTTAAACGGAGATAAGGCTACACCTGTTATCAGCTTTGGAGGAAACACAACAGAGCTTTTCAACTGGAACTGGTGGCCCGGCCTACCCCAAGGTGCAGTTTCTACAACCTTCATGAAAATGGAGTCATCAAAAATACAAATTTTTTTTCAGGCTCCTGCTTGGGTGCTCCCCTTCTTTCTCCCACTAGGTGTCACCACACTACACAGTAATGAAGGCACATGACCTCTAGTGAGAGGCTCCTAGAGAAATGGTTGTGTTTAGGTTAGCAGCAGGTTGGGTCTAGTTAGTTGATGTAATAAACTGTATCTTTAAGATATGAATATCACATATAATCAGGCCATAAAGTAAGTTACTTCATTCATCCATTCTCTTAAAATGCTATCAGTTTTGGAAGCCCAAGCAGGGAGTTGCTTATAGTCACTGACTCTATCTGTAAAAAACCTGTCTGGATTAAATCGGCTGATGACCCCGCACGGCTGAGTGGATCTCACCGCTCAGGATAGTATCTCGTTGTTGAGAGGTTGGATTATTGCTAGATCCCTTTATCACCAGAGCTGAACTCTCTGGGCTGCTGGGGATTAGACATGATCCTGCTCCATCTACCGAGCTTTAACATCCTTCCTCCTCCTGGAGCCTTCTTTGTGGTCACTCTTCTGTGAAGTCGAAGATAAGATGCCAGGGGTAAGGGAGGAGTCAATGTGGCAGGCTCTGCAGCATTGCATTTCCAACACCCCAGCTGCTGGTTGCTGCTGGTATATAAGATCCTTCCTATTCCCTGAACATCAGCCTCCCCAGGCCGGGTGAGTATCAGCTTGATCTCAAATTTAATTTAGGATAGCGGGACGGTAGGTGGGAAATAAAACACAGCTAATTCTGTGTCTCTCACAGGATGAGTGATAAACACTTGTGAATGTATCTAAATCCAATGAAGCTCCAGGAGGCTAACCCCTTCCAGCTCCAAGACAGATCCCCCCTGGGTGCCTCCATCCTGCTTCTTAGGGACAATGATTTAACATCCAGGGGTCAGTGATTACTCTGTGTTCTGTTCTTTGACAAGGACAAGATGCTAATGACATCTGAGCTTCCTTTTGGTGCAAGGCTTAAAGTTTCATTTCACGTAGGTCATCTGAGATTGCTGTAAAAAACGTCCTGGGAGTCTGCAAACTCTCAGGAGGAGAAGGGAGATTCAGGCACCATCATTAGCACCAAGTGGCACTGGTTAAGTAACCGTGTCCAACTTGCCATATATAGTTGTGCACAACTCTAGGGGGTGCTGTTTGCATCACTGTCTGTGTAACCACAGGTGGTGCCTGGGCAGCACCCCAACCTATAAAGCAGATAAAAGTGTTTTATTGATATAAAAATTTATTCCAATTTTGAATCTTTATTTAATAGCCATTGAGTGGGAAATAACCGTTTTGATGAAGATGAAAATTTTAAATGGTGAGTTATGGTCCAAAGTTGCCCTTTCATCAGCATCTGCACCTCAGGTCATGAAGATAAGAGCTGAAATCTTGCCTGGCCGGTGTGGCTAAGTGGTTGAGCATTGACCTATGAACCAGGAGGTCACAGTTTGATTCCTGGTCAGGGCACATGCCTGGGTTGTGGGCTTGATCCCCAGTAGGGGGTGTGCAGGAGGCACCCAATCGATGTTTCACTCTCATTTCATATCGATGTTTCTATCTCTCTCTCCCTCTCCCTTCCTCTCTGAAATCAATAAAAATATTAAAAAAGAAAAAAAGAGTTGAAATCCTAGGGGCACTTTAATAAAACCAATCCAGACACTCATATGTAAGAGTGACAGGGATCAGACATTTTGAAATTTGGGTAATCTCTGTGGAGGGGCAGGAAGGAATATCTATCAAATGCACACACTGTTTAACCCAGCAATACCACTTCTAGGATGTTATCAGATATACTTTCAAATATAAAAAAATGATCTATAGGCAGAGTTATTAATTGCTGCATTGTTGATAACAGCAACAGACGGGAAACAACCTCAATATCCAATAGAGGACAAATCACGCAATGAAATAGTTGGCAGCTCTCGCAAGGAATGAGGAAGTTCTCTATGTGTGAAATGGTCTCCAGATGTAGGTTCCTAGGAAAAGAGGAAGGTGCAGAAAAGTGTGAATAATATGTTACCCTAAGTGTGTGTGCATTTATTTATCTGCTTAGATGTGCCTAAGAAATGTCTGGAAGGATACCCAAGGAGCACCGTTTGCTTCCAGGGCTGGGAGAGAGGATACTTACTACATACCTATTGTACCTTCGGAATTTTAAACTGCGGGAATGTATTAACTAATCAAATAACCATCGTAGCAGGAATATTAATAAAAGCCAGATCCTCCCCACTACAAAGAAAAACCCACATCCCAAATGCATGATAATCGTTGTAGCCGTCTAAGATACAATATTCTCACAATGTAGCCCAACCCTGTGCTAATGCACTCGGCTGGTGCAGCTTCACAGCAGGGTCCGCTTACTACTAACCTGGCAGGGTAATTTAGTGCTAGGGTTTAATTCTGCCTCCAGTACTTAGAAGTGTTCAACCTAGGACAGACCTATGTAACTTCTCTGTGCCTCAGTTCCCTTTTTTAAAAAAAATATATTTTATTGATTTTTTACAGAGAGGAAGGGAGAAGGATAGAGAGCTAGAAACATTGATGAGAGAGAAATATCCATCAGCTGCCCCCTGCACACCCCCTACTGGGGATGTGCCCCCAACAAAGGTACATGCCCTTGACCGGAATTGAACCTGGGACCCTTCAGTCGCAGGCTGACGCTCTATCCACTGAGCCAAACCGGTTAGGGCCTCAGTTCCCTTTTAAATAACTGATAACAAACCCTACTTGGAAGGGTTATTGAGAGGACTTGACAAGTTAGTATATGTTTAGTTTTCAATGAAATGCTTAAAAAGGACAGAAGAGAACAGAGCAAAGAACCCCACTGTGCCCAGTATTAGTTGTGATGTACAGGGCTGCCATGGTATGACTGATAAGCGAGAGAATATAAGTGTAGCCCTTGACACAGTGTAGATACTTAATAAACATTAATCCTCTCCTCACTCATACTTAAATGGGCTGCAGGGGCTTTATGGACGCTGTCTGAGCAGACTGAGCAGTAATTTTCTACTGGACGCATTTGCGATCTCTCCGTTTTAGTCTGCAGATGGACCCTTTGAGCTGTCTTAGTCTGGGTCAGGATGCTTTTAAAATGAAGAAGCTGTATGGCTTCATTATTTCCATGTCAGTTTCTTGGGCTTATTGAAGTAAACATTTCCATATTTTTTGTCCGAGTTTTATATGCATTAAATCGGTGCAGTGGAACCGGGCCATGCTGTGAAATGCAAAGTCTGTGGCCATGACCACAAGCATACATTGAAGGAAAGGCACCCGGCGATCACATGGATATTTTTCAGAAAAACAGAAACAAAAACAAAAAATAGCCAACATTTTTAGAATAGTAGGGGTCAGTGCCAAACACTTTCCAAGCGTTAGCCTTAATCCCTTTGAGATACTGTGATCAACTCCTGTTTACACTTGAGCCGTGGTCGGCAAACTGCGGCTCGAGAGCCACATGCGGCTCTTTGGCCCCTTGAGTGTGGCTCGTCCACAAAATACCATGGCCTGGGCGAGTCTGTTTTGAAGAAGTGGCGTTAGAAGAAGTTTAAATTTTAAAAATTTGGCTCTCAAAAGAAATTTCAATCGTTGTACTGTTGATATTTGGCTCTGTTGACTAATGAGTTTGCTGACCACTGCACTTGAGGAAACTGAGGCAGCTTGTTCAAGGTTATGTGGTAGTAAATGGCAAAGAGAGGATTTAAACCCACGTCTGAATAATTTTGGTTTCTAAATTTTGTGTGTATGCCTTTTCCTAGGAGGGAAATCATCATGAAACTAAATTGATAAGCCTTAAACAGAAATTGCTGATTGATTTTAGGATGTAGTTTTCTTTTTTTTTTTTTAATATATTTTATTGACATTTTACAGAGAGGAAGGGAGAGGGATAGAGAGCTAGAAACATCGATGAGAGAGAAACATCGATCAGCTGCCTCCTGCACACCCCCCGCTGGGGATGTGCCCGCAACCAAGGTACATGCCCTTGACCGGAATCGAACCCGGGACCCTTCAGTCTGTAGGCCGACGCTCTATCCACTGAGCCAAACTGGTTTCGGCAAGGATGTAGTTTTCTAAGTAAATACCATCTGTTTGATTTTAGTATGTGCTCAGGTCCTTATATGTATTGTCTTTTATTTTTATCATTTATCCTGTGAGTTAGGGATTATCCTCTTCAGATAAGGAAAGCAGAACTCAGAGATGTTAGGTAACTTGTCCAAGACTGCACAGCAAGTGGAGAAGAAGGCATTCAAACCAAGGCCTGTCTACTCACATAGCACTCAGACTTACGGTTCTTAAGAGCTTCTATTCATATTCATTCCTGTCTTGTTTTTCTTCAAACATCCTGCTGCGCTACATGTTCGAAGGGAGTTTCTGTGTAAGATCCTTGAGACCGTCTCCTGGAGTTCTTTCTCCTGGTTAAATGCCCAGGGGACTCAATGTAGAAAACAAACTTTCACATTGAGATAAGTCTCTGTCTCTGCATCTAGATTCCATTTACCCTCTCTTTATCTCATATAATATTTCTCCTTACAATATACATTTGTGACATGATTCTTATAGCAACGCAATAGTTTCTGCAATTCTTTGTAGTCTGAGTTGTCAGTGCCTTAAATTAGGTGGAAAAGAATTCCTTTCAAATTAGGAATTTCTGACAGGGTTTGTTTGGATTTCCTTCACACAGCTGTTTACAGCTAGATTTTTCCCCGAGTGCACAGACCTGAGGGGACTGACAAGTGATAATGGGAAACCTTGTAAGGGACCCTCATGCAGAAAATGTGCCTGAGAGAGGCCCCTGAGGGGGTGGAGAGAGGCTGGGATGGTGAGTGGATTGCTGGCTCTAGGATCCCACGTCTACAGAAGCAGGTTGGGGCAGGTGATCTGCACAGGAGATGTGACATCAGGACGCTGGATTATGGCCTCTGACCACAGATGAAAATATTCTCCACATATAACTGAGTGCTGGCCATGTGCCGAGTAATATGCTAAGTGCAGGTCAGGGACTGCCCTGTGAGGCAGGTTCTGCTAGTACCCTTATTTCACAGATGAAAACATTGACTCTGAGAGGTTCAATCACTTCACCCAAAGTCCCTTAGCCAGTAAGTGGTAGAGTGGGGATTCAAACCCAGACCGCCTGGCTCAGGAAACTTGAACCTTAACCACTTAACCACTACAGCCCTGAAGCTAATAGTACTCATGCTTTTACTGCCCAGAGGGAGTCCATTCTCTGTGCAAATGTATTCACATGTGGGTAGTTGGCAAAACTGGATCCCACTGCATGTCTTATTTGGTAATTATTTTTTTTCCTAACAATACACTTGGAAGTTTATCTTCATCTTTAAGTTAAACCCCTCACTCCCCTCTTGCAGGTTTCTCCCTGTACAGCTAAGCAGACTGAGGGGTGGATGCAAAGAAGGGAACAAAGGTAGCAGAAAGCTCACTGTTAAAAATACATGCCAAGGTCTTTAAATGACCCTCTCACACAGCCAAATCCTATTCAGCAAAAGGAGAAAAAGAAAAAGAATTTTCTTGGCTGTGTTTTGGAACTTCCATTAGCTTAACTATCATCAAGAACAATCCTGAGTCAGGGCCTGAATTACTTTTACTTTTTCTTTGCTTGGGTTCCTGCCTTTGGCTTGCTGTCATTCTCTGCATGCCACAGGCATGAAGACAGGTCTCCATCTCGTCCATCTCTCAAGAAAGGTGATAGATATTATATGTATTTTAATGGGGAAGAATATTGCATATGAGCTAGGAATGCATTCAAGTCCCAGCTCCAACACTGTCGAGCTGTGTCCTTGAGCATGTTATTTAACTCAGAGCCTTGGTTTCCTCATCTGTAAAGTACAGATTCGGAGAGTGCCTCTCTTCCAGGGCCATTGTCAGGGTGGGTTGAGATTGACCTGGAAGGTGCTCAGCCCAGGGCCAAGATAGCAGCCCCTTCTGTGCTCTGCAGGGCCACCTGGGATCCTGTTGATGTTCCCAGCCTCTTGAAGAGGCCACCTCAGACCTCTCTGCCTCGACAAACCTCAGCACACAGGGCCTGGGGAACTCTGGGTTTGCTACCTCCTGGGCTCCCTGGGGAGAAGAACATAGCTCTCCCTCTTTAAAGGCCCAAAATGATCTGGGGGAGATCTGTCTTCCTCTTCAACAGGAATTTGGCTCAGAGAGACAGGGTACAGGGGCATTTCTCAGGGATGCGTCAGCATCTATGATTTTTTTTTTCTTCTCTTATTCTCCACTTGCTCATTCCCACCAAGCTGATGGAATTTTGATCCAGCCTGGCGTGGGGGAGGAGGAGCTTCAGACAGGAAAGCCATCTCCTACCATGCATTCTTGCAAGTCTTTAAGGAGAGGCTTTTGAAACTCATAAAGCCAAGCATTGATCCCTGTATTTGTTATGTTCTATTTCAAAATAGTATCCTGCCATAGATGCATGGCTTTGTTTTATGGAGAATGCTAAGCAACTCAATGCCCTTGGTGACCTGGCTAATAGCTGTGCAGTTTGACTGTTTTAGAGTCTTGGTGAGCACAACCACCAGGGCCTGTGAGCTCTGCAGTCCTTGGCTCCCAGTACAGTGTCTGTCTGGTATGCAGGAGGCACCTTGTATATGCCTGTTACACCCAAGGGATATTCTGCTCTAACTTGTTAAATTAAATTTTTAAGGTCCTTGGTAGTTTTTAAAAAAATATATTTTATTGATTTTTTACAGAGAGGAAGGGAGAGGGATAGAGAGTTAGAAACATTGATGAGAGAGAAACATCGATCAGCCGCCTCCTACACACCCCCTACTGGGGATGTGCTTGCAACCAAGGTACATGCTCTTACATGCCCTTGACTGGAATCAAACCTGGGACCCTTCAGGTCGATGGTCTATCCACTGAGCCAAATCGGTTAGGGACCTTTGTAGTTTTTGAGCACAGAAGAGATTATTCATAAGTAACTTTGATTTTTAAATTAGTCTTTGATTTATTAAAATTAGAATTAAAAAACAAAACTTGAATTTCTTAAGCTTTTAAGTTTAGAATACAAATCTTATTACAGTCATGCACACTTCATGATAGGGATACTTTCTGAGAAATGCGTCATTGGGCTATTTTGTCATGAGAACATCACAGGGTTCACTTACACAAACCTAGATGGTCTAGCCCAGTGGTTGGCAAACTCATTAGTCAACAGAGCGGCAAACCGCAGCTCGCGAGCTGCATGTGGCTCGTGAGCCTCAGTTTTCCGGCCACTGGTCTAGTCTATACTCTAATTGTATGTACTATACTTTTGTACAACCGGCAGCAAAATAGGTTTGTTTACACCAGCATTACCACAAACGTGAATAATGCAGTGAGCTAGGACTTTATGATAGTTACAACGTCTCTAGGTGATACAAATTTTCAGCTCTATTAAAATCTCATGGGACCACAATAGTATATGCAGTCTGTTGTTGACTGAAACGTTGTTATGTGGCACATGACTGTATGTGCAATGATGAACATTCGCTGTGATGTTAGCTTTTCATGTGCAGTAGATGCTCTATTTTTTAGTAATTTTGCTCATCCCCACTAGCCTGAATGGAAAATCATAGCTGTGAACAAACAGAAAAATATGATTTTCAGAATTTTATGGTTAAGACCTTAGAGATCATCTAACCGAACCTCATCCATATATTTTTTTAAGTAAGTAAAGAAGACAGGAACCCTAAGAGGGTAGTAGCTTTAGCCAAGGTCACACAGGCAGTTGATGGAAAGGCGGTCATTGAAATATAGTCAGGATGCTCGGCCAGTGTGTCTCAGTGGTTGGGCATTGACCTATGAACCAGGAGGTTATGGTTTGATTCCTGGTCAGGCACATGCCCAGGTTGTGGGCTCGATTCCCAGTGAGGGGAGTGCAGGAGGCAGCTGATCAATGATTCTCATCATTGGTGTTTCTATTTCTCTTTCCCTCTCCCTTCCTTTCTGAAATCAATAAAAACATATTGGAGAAAAGAAAAGAAATGTAGTCAGGATGATTGGGGGGCAAATGTACAGAGGAGAAAAAGAAAAGAGAGGGATGGTTGTTCAGGATGGCATGGTTACTTAATTTAAAAATAAGCACAGTAATGTTTAAGACTCTCAAATGTGGTGTATTATATTTTTAGGTTAAGGAATCTGTGCATTTTTGGCATTTTATATTTTGGCATATTTCAACTTAGAGTGTTTAAGAGAATTTGGCCTAATGGAGCAAGAGTTCATCCTTATGATTCTAATTTCGACTTGTGATTTTAAGTTTAAATTTTAATAAGTTTATTACAGAATTGAATAATTTAATAGAACTAAAGATTTACCATATTTATAAGTTTAATGTATTAGATTTATAAGAGTTATTTAAGTATTCAGGAAGGTTTTGTTAAGCCAGATAATTGCAGTACTCAAAAGGACATTGAACACATTAAAGTTATAAAAGCAGTTTAAAAGGAGTTTAGCCAAGTTTGTAAATGAAGCCAAACATTTATCAAAGGCCCCTTAAAAATGACTTTTATAACTTGCTGGGCTTCTGAACAAAATATGCATATAGAATATTCTAAGGAATACACACACACTAATACAACCGTTAGAACTAGCACACGAATACAGCAAGGTTGCAGGATACAAGATCAATATATCAAAATCAGTTGTATTTGTATATGGAAGCAATTAAAAATTAAAAAATGAAATTAAGAATATAATTACATTCGTAATAGTATCAAAAATATTAAAATACTTAGGAATACATTTTAAAGAGGAAATTCAGGATTTGCACACTGAAAATTAGAAAACTTTGCCGAAGAAAGAAGATTTAAGTAAATGGAGAGACATTCCATGTCCATGGATTGGAAGACACAATATTGTTAAGATGTCAATTATCTTCAAATTGATCTATATCTACAATGCAATTATTGTCAAAATTCCAGCATGCTTTTTTGAGGACAGAATTGACAAGCAGATCTTAAACTCTATAAGGAAATGCAAATACCGAGACTCAAACAGCTGTGAAAAATGAAATGTCATCTCCCAATTTCAAAAACATAACTATTAAGTTACACTTACCAATACAGTGTGAGTGTATTGGCATATATATATATACCAAAGGAACAGAATTGAGAATCCAGAAATAAATCCTTATACAGTATCTAGAGTCAATTGATTTATTTTTATTTTACAGGATGCCAAGCTAATTTACTTAGGAATGGGTACTCTATTCAACAGTGGTGCTTGGATAATCAGATATCCATAATGCAAAAAGATAGACTTAGACTCTGACCTCTTACCATATGCAAAAACCACTTGGTGCTTTGGAAACATTTTGGCTGTGTTCTCAAAAAGATAAACATAAAACTACTATATACCATGTGTGCGATTCCTCTCCTACGTAGAGAGAAATGAAAACATAAGCCCGCATGAAAACTTGCACACAAATGTTCATGACCGTGTTATCCATTATAGCTCCAAACTCGAACAGCCTAAATGTCCATCAGCTGGTAAATGGATAGACAAAACATGAGGTATTCACACAATGGAACGCTATTCGGCAATAAAAAACAACAACAAACTACTAACATGCTAATAATGAGTGAACCTCAAAAACATTATGGTAAATGAAAGAAGCCAGACAAAAAAAAAACACATAGAGCCTGATCTCATTTATATGAAATGCCCAGAAATATGGAGACAGAAAGTAGATTAGTGTTTGCTTGGGGCTCAGAGTATAAACAGGGATTAAGTGTAAGTGGGCACGAGGGATCTTACTGGAGGATGAAAATGTTTTGGAACTGATTTATGGTGGTGGTTTACCACTTGGTAAAGTTACTGAATTGTACACTGGAGAGAATGTATGCTATATGAAATATACCTCAATAAGGGGTGAAAGAAAAAGCATGTGACTTTGGGCAGGTAACTAACTTCTCTATGCTTTAGCTTTCTCTGTAAAATGGGGATAGTGAAAGTATCTCACAGGGTCACTGAGCAGATCAAGTGAGAACATATGTACCCTGTGTTTAAAGTGAGAGTGCCTATCATATAGTAACCACTCCAAGAAGTATTGGCTTCTATAATTATTTTTTTTCACGTTAAAAAAAAAATAAGTTTAATGCAGGTGGTTCGTTTCTTAAAGAATTTCACAGGTGCTTGAGACCCCGAGCAACTACACGTTGAGGGTGTCAACTCCTAGCACTCCCACGCAGACACGCGAGGCAGCACACGGCCAGACCCCTCCCACCATCCCCATGGTGTGCACACATGCCCACCTCAGTCAGGGGACTTCAAAGGATCTGAGTAGCATGAGTTAACTCAAAACAAAGCTTTTAGGAAGCAGCATGATTTAGTGCAGAAGATTCTCCGTAGCTCTGAGAAGGGGGTCTCCTCGGGTCACCTCCTCAAGCTCCTTCTTCAAGGGGCCTTCCCATTGACCTCAGAGCTGGCAACAAACTGAGGGGCACGGTTATAGCCAAGTGCTTTTTGCTTTCTCTGCCTGATTTGGGTTTTCTTCCAGTGGCACATAACTGTCCTGACAGCGCTCCTGGGCCACTGGCCTGCCTGCTCAGGCAGAGTCAAAAGGGCCACTGTCAGGGAGGTAAGGGGGCAACTTGGGGTGAAGCAGCATCGGCCCCATGTCCTGTCCCCCGTCTCTGCCGGTTGTCCCAGCAGAATTATTCAGAGTGCCCTCCCACTTGCCAAGCAGGCCCACGGTGGCCACTGAGTGATGTGGACACCTCATCCCCCTCACTGCAGAAGGCCAGAGGAAGGGATGCTGGCTCTGGAGTGTGTTCTCTGTGACCCAAAGTCCCTCAGGACCATGGGCCCTTTGCTCTTTCCTGGCCACAGTCCCTGCCCACATTCATTTTTGTTTTTTACTCCCCAGCTACTCTAACAGCCCCCAGGGCAGGAGCACAGGGGCGGTCTGGCCCTCGCCCAGAGATCCAGCCCTGGGCCACCTCTCGACTCTAAGTGGTGCCTTAAACACAGGTGTGCCCATGTTTCGTAGTGCACTCTCAGAGCGCACAGAGACCTCCGACATCTGCTCCAGACACGTCCCAATTCTGTGTTCTCTCAAAGGAACAGACCAAAATCAGCCCCCAGAGCCAGGAAGGAACTGAGGTGCCTCCCCAGAAATCCACATGTGAAGGGGCCTGACCTTCCCCGACCTGCTCAGGAGGAAGACGGATCTGCCCTGGGCCGGACCCCAGTCTACCACCTACCAGGGCCCTGACTGCCCGCTGGACTGAGCATGCAGGGTTCCACCGTGATCCTGAAGACTGGCTAGGACTCAAGACCCCAATATCTCTCAGGGTGCCGGGCGGATGAAGATCTGTGGGCTGTGCCCCAGGGGCGGCCCCGCGGCAGTGTGGTGAATGGAGCCCAATGCTTCCCTAAGGCTGGGGAAGGGGCAGAGGCTGGGCCGGGGGAGGGGGCCAGGCCAGGCGGACCCCTCCAGATTTGCTCCTGGGCAGCACACCCCTTGGGGGAGGGCGTGACCCCCTACACCACTGGGGACCCCAGTGTCCTGGAGAATGGACAGGGGCACAGAGGCTCTCCAAGTACAGACTGATGGGGCAGCCTCGCAGCACGGCTTGGAAAAGTGCAGTTGGGACCACGGGAAGTGGCCAAGGGTGACTGCACGTACAGGAGGGTCAGCGGGCGGGAGGCGGAACGTCCCGTGCACAGGAGGCGTCAGCGGGTGGAGGGCGCAGCGTCTGTGCACAGAAGTGGCAGCCTGTCCCTCTCCTGGGCAGAGACCCAGCTACCGGATGGATGGACGGAGGGAGCGTGAAAGACCAGGGCCCTGACCTACCCCGTCAAGAAGAGGATGGTCGCAGGCATGGGCCCCACTGGTCACAGTAACCAAGCCCGGCCCAGGCCCCGGGCACTCACTTGCACACAAAGACCATGAAGCGCCAGCCCAGGCCGCCCACCAGCAGCGGGGTCACGTGGATGCCGTAGACCAGCAGCTCGTGGAGCAGGCAGAAGTCCCCGCACCTGTGGCCCAGCAGCAGCAGCAGCAGCAGCACCCACAGCTTGAGCTGGACACTCAGCAGGACGCGCAGGTAGGTGCTGCAGGCCAGCGCTGCCGGCCATGAGGAGGCTGCAGCTGAAGTAGAGCAGGAAGCGGATGAAGCCATAGAGCCAGCGCGCCTGCATGTACACTTCGAAGTTGTACTTGGTGCACGCCAGGCGGGAGGTGCAGAGGGGCCCGCAGGCTGCGTGTAGGCAGGCGATGTGCGGCAGGCCGAGTGCGGGCAGGTGGTGTGCAGGCTGGTGCTGTGCGGGCAGGCGGCGTGCGGGCCGGGGAAGGAGCGCACCCACCTCGGGATGGGCATGACCTGCGTTGGGGCCTCGGTGCTAGCTGGCAGCAGAGGCGGCGTCCAGGCGGTGGTTAGCGTCATGGGCACTTAGGCCTGCGAGCCCTCAGTTGAGCCGCGGGGCAGGAGTGGGCCATGCCTGGTAGGTGATGGCAGCCTCCGGCTGGTGTGTCAGCAGGACACAGGACCCGCGAGGAGAGAAGCAGCAGCAAGTGGCTCTAGTTTATGTAGTAACTGCCATTCGAAGGTTGCCTACATCTTCGACGTCTCGGCCTCGTGTACGTCGCTGGCCTCTATGATTGTTTTGAAACACCAGGACAAAGGTCTGAAAGAATAAGAAAAGTTCTTTACTGACATATTAAAAAGCTCTTGAAAAGACACGGGGAACCTTAAATGCATTTTACTAAGTAAAAGAAGCCAATCTGAAAAGGCTACATACATGCTGTATGATTCCAAGTATATGACTTTCTACGAAAGGCAGAACTCTGGAGATAGCAAAACCATCAGTGGTTGTCAGGGCTGGTGAGGAGAGCAGGGAGGCTAAGATGAATACGTCTTTAGGGCAGTGAAAATACTATTTATGATACTATAAAAATAGGTCCATGTTATTGTTAATTAGTCCAAACCCACAGAATGTACAACACCAGGAGTGAATCTGTGGGTTTTGGGTAATAATGATGTGTCTGTGTAGGTTCATCAACCTATATGAGTGTATCCCTTATGGAGGATGTTGGTAATCGGGGAGGCTATGCGTATTTGAGGGCTATGTGGGAATTCTTCCTACCTTCCACCCAATTTTGCTGTGAACCTAAAACTATTCTGAAAAGGTCATTTTTATAATAATAATTAAAAATAAAACCAAACCCAACTTATTTATTTTCCAACCTGAAATTGTCTATCTGTAGCACAGAACAGCTGGTAGGAAAGAAAAAGAAAAAGAAAAATGTATGGAAAACCTAAAATTTGGCTTTCCAGGTCGAATAGGCAAACATTCATTTTAAGGGATAATGAAACTAGAAAGATTTATTATTTCTATTTATGAAGTTCCAACTCAGTAGAAATGAAAGATTTTTTTTTTTTTCAAATTTTTATTAAGGTATTATATGTGTACATATCTTACCATTGCCCCCCACCCCCACCCCACTCCCATACATGCCCTCACCCCCCAATGTTTTGCATCCGTTGGTTACTCTTATATACATGCATATAAGTCCTTCAGTTGATCTCTTATTTCCCCCACCTCTCCCTAACCTTACCACTGTAATTTGACAGTCTGTTTGATGCTTTACTGCCTCTGTAACTATCTTTTTGTTCATCAGTTTATAATGTTTTTCATTATCCCCAAATGAGTGGGATCATGTGGTATTTTTCTTTCATTGACTGGCTTATTTCACTTAGCATAATGTTCTCTAATTCCATCCAAGTGCCTACAAATGGTAGTAATTCCTTCTTTTTTACGGCAGCATAGTATTCCATTGTGTAGATGTACCATAGTTTTCTGATCCAGTCATCTGCTGATGGGCACCTAGGCTGTTTCCAAATCTTAGCTATTGTAAATTGTGCTGCTATGAACATAGGGGTGCATATATCCTTTCTGATTGGTGTTTCTGGTTTCTTAGGATATATTCCTAGGAGTGGGATTACTGGGTCAAATGGGAGTTCCATTTTCAGTTTTTTGAGGAAACTCCATACTGTTCTCCACAGTGGCTGCACCAGTCTGCATTCCCACCAGCAGTGCACGAGGGTTCCTTTTTCTCCGCATCCTCGCCAACACTTGTCGTTTGTTGATTTGTTGATGATAGCCATTCTGACAGGTGTGAGATGGTATCGCATTGTTGTTTTGATTTGCATCTCTCGGATAATTAGTGACTTTGAGCATGTTTTCATGTGTCTCTTGGCCTTCCTTCTGTCTTCTTTCGAAAAGCTTCTATTTAGGTCCGTTGCCCATTTTTTTATTGGATCATTTATCTTCCTTTTATTAAGTTGTATAAGCTGCCTGTAGATGTTGGAAATTAAACCTTTATCAGTGATACCATTTGCAAATATGTTCTCCCATACAGTGGGGTTTCTTGTTGTTTTGTTGATGGTTTCTTTTGCTGTGCAAAAGCTTTTTATTTTGATGTAGTCCCATTTGTTTATTTTCTGTTTGGCTTCCATTGACCTAGGGGCAGTATCACTGAAAAAGTTCTTTTGGCAAATGTCTGAGATTTTGCTGCCTGTGGATTCCTCTAGTATTTTTATGGTTTCCCGTCTTATATTTAAGTCCTGTACCCATTTTGAGTTTATTTTTGTGTATGGTGTAAGTTGGTGATCTAGTTTCATTTTTTTGCATGTATCTGTCCAATTTTCCCAACACCATTTATTAAAGAGACTGTCTTGACTCCATTGTATGCTCATGCCTCCTTTGTCAAATATTAAGTGCGCATATTGGTTTGGGTCGATATCTGGATTCTCTATTCTGTTCCATTGATCTATATGTCTGTTCTTGTGCCAGTACCAGGCTGTTTTGATGACAGTGGCTTTGTAATACAGCTTGAAATCTGGTATTGAGATCCCTCCTACTTTATTCTTCTTTCTCAGGATTGCTGTTGCTATTCGGGGTCTTTTTTTATTCCAGATGAATTTTTGGAGAGTTCTTTCTAGGTCTGTGAAATACGCCGTTGGTATTTTAATGGGGAGTGCATTGAATCTATAGATTGCTTTGGGTAGTATGGACATTTTAATGATGTTGATTCTACCAATCCATGAACATGGTATGTTCTTCCATCTGTTTACATCTTCCTCTATCTCTTTTTTCAGTGTCCTGTAGTTTTCCGCATATAGGTCTTTTACCTCCTTGGTTAGGTTTATTCCTAAGTATCTTAATTTTTTTGGTGCGATGGAAAATGGGATTGCTTTTTTAGTCTCTCTTTCTGTAAGTTCATTGTTGGTGTATAGAAATGCCATAGATTTCTTGGTGTTAATTTTGTATCCTGCTACATTGCCGAATTCATTTATTAAGTCTGTTAGTTTTTTGATGGAGTCTTTCGGGTTTTTTATGTACAATATCATGTCATCTGCAAATAAGGACAGCTTTACTTCTTCTTTTCCAATTTGGATGCCTTTTATTTCTTCTTCTTGTCTAATTGCAGTGGCTAATACTTCCAGTACTATGTCAAACAGGAGTGGTGAGAGTGGGCATCCCTGTCTTGTTCCTGTTCTTAGGGGAAATGGTTTTAGTTTTTGCCCATTGAGTATGATGTTAGCTGTGGGTTTATCATATATAGCTTTTATGATGTTGAGGTATGATCCTTCTATTCCCACCTTGTTGAGAGTTTTTATCAAGAAAGGGTGTTGGATTTTGTCAAATGCTTTTTCTGCATCAATTGATATGACTATGTGATTTTTATCTCTCAATTTGTTTATGTGATGTATCACATTTATTGATTTGCGGATATTGAACCATCCTTGCATTCCTGGGATAAACCCTACTTGGTCATGGTGTATGATCTTTCTGATGTACTGCTGGATCCTATTTGCTAGAATTTTGTTGAGGATTTTGGCATCTACATTCATGAGGGATATTGGCCTGTAATTCTCTTTCATTGTGTTGTCTTTATCTGGTTTTGGTATTAGGGTGATGCTGGCTTCATAGAAGGAGCTTGGAAGTGTTCCTTCCTCTTGAATTTTTTGGAATAGTCTGAGGAGGATAGGTTTTAGTTCTTCCTTGAATGTTTGGTAGAACTCTCCTGTGAAGCCATCTGGCCCCGGGCTTTTGTTTGCCGGAAGCTCTTTGATGACTGCTTCAATTTCTTCCATAGTTACTGGCATGTTGAGCTGTTTAGATTCTTCCTGATTGAGTTTTGGAAGGTTATATTTTTCTAGGAATATGTCCATTTCCTCCAGGTTGTCCAGTTTGTTGGAATAGAGTTGTTCGTAGTATTTTTTAACAATCCTTTGTATTTCGGCGGGATCTGTTGTTATTTCACCTCTTTCATTTCTGATCTTGTTTATTTGGGTCCTCTCCCTTTGCTTCTTGGTGAGCCTGGCTAGAGGTTCATCAATCTTGTTTATCCTTTCGAAGAACCAGCTCTTGGTTTTGTTGATCTTTTGTATTGTTTCTTTGGTCTCTATGTCGTTTATCTGTGCTCTGATCTTTATTATTTCCTTCCTTCTGCTTACACTGGGCTTTTCTTGTTGCTCTTTTTCTAACTCTTTGAGTTGTTGGGTTAGGTAATTTATTACCCCTGTTTCTTGTTTTTTGCAGTAGGCTTGTAGAGCTATGAACTTCCCTCTCAAGACTGCTTTCGCTGTGTCCCATAGATTTTGGATTGTAGTGTTTTCATTGTCATTTGTTGTCATGATGTTTTTTATTTCTTCTTTGATCTCTCTGGTAACCCAGTCATGGTTTAATAGCATGCTGTTTAGTCTCCATGTGTTTGATTTCTTTGGGTTGTTTTTATTGTAGTTGATTTCCAGTTTTATGCCACTGTGGTCTGAGAAGATGCTTGATATGATTTCTATCTTCTTGAATTTGAAGAGACTTTGCCTATGTCCCAACATATGGTCTATCTTTGAAAATGACCCATGTGCGCTTGAGAAGAATGTATATTCTGTGGCTTTGGGGTGAAATGTTCTGAAGATGTCAATTAATTCCATCTGGTCTAGTGAGTCATTTAGGATTGATGTTTCTTTGCTGATGTTTTGTTTAGAGGATTTGTCCAATGGTGATAGTGGGGTATTAAAGTCTCCTACTATGATTGTATTGCTGTCAATGTCTCCCTTGATATCCTCCAGGAGTTTTTTTATGTATTTGGGTGCTCCTGTATTGGGTGCATATATGTTTACCAGAGTTATTTCTTCTTGTTGGATTGCTCCCTTTAGTATTATGAAATGGCCTTCTTTATCTCTTGTTATGTCCTTCAGTTTGAGATCTAATTTGTCAGAAATAAGTATTGCTACCCCAGCTTTTTTTTCAGTTCCATTTGCCTGGAAAACCTTTTTCCATCCCTTCACCCTCAGTCTGTGTGCGTCTTTTTTTCTGAGGTGGGTTTCTTGTAGACAGCAGATATATGGGTCGTGTTTTCTTATCCAATCTGTTACCCTATGTCTTTTGATTGGGGCATTTAATCCATTTACATTTAAAGTTATTATTGATAGGTACTTATTTGTCGCCATTCCTATTCTTTACCCCTGTGTTACTTCTTCGCTTCCTGTTTCTTTCTTTCTTTCTTTTTTTTTTTTTTTTTACAGTAGACCCTTTAGCATTTCTTGCATTGCTGGTTTGGTGGTAATAAATTCCCTTAGTCCTTTTTTGTCTGTGAAGCTCCTGATTTCACCTTCAATTTTGATTGACAGCCTTGCTGGGTACAGTATTCTTGGATTCAGCCCCTTCCTTTGCATGACTTTGTATATTTCATTCCATTCCCTTCTGGCCTGATGAGTTTCTGTTGAGAAATCAGTTGCTAGTCTGATGGGGGTTCCTTTGTATGTAACTTTCTGTCTCTCTCTTGCTGCTTTTAAGATTCTTACTTTGTCGTTGGTGTTTGCCAATTTAATTATAATGTGCCTTGGCGTCGGTCTTTTGGGGTTCATTTTGCTTGGGACTCTGTGAGCTTCTTGGATTTGTGTGGGTTTTTTCTTCCCTATATCTGGGAAATTTTCTGTCATTATTTCTTCAAACAGGTTTTCTATTCCTTGCTCAGCTTCCTTTCCTTCTGGGACCCCTATTATGCGGATGTTGTTTTGTTTCGTGTTGTCCCAAAGTTCCCTTAGACTCTCCTCCTGCCTTTTAATTTTTTTTTCTAGAAGTTGCTTTTCTTGGGTATTTTTTTCCATCTTGTCTTCTAGCTCACTGATGCGGTCCTCTGCTTCTTCTAGTCTACTCTTGATGCTTTCTATTGAGTTCTTTACAGCAGCGATGTCATTTTTCATTTCTTCTTGGTTCTTCTTCATTTCCTCTTGGTTCTTGCTCATATTGTCGAATTTGTCTTCCATTCTTTTCAGCCACCTTATGACCATTTCTCTGAATTCTTTTTCTGGAAGGTTGCTTGCCTCCATTTCGTTTACTTCCTTTTCTGGTGATGCCTGCTTTTCTTTCATATGCGGGCTACTTCTTTGTCTCCCCATGGTCTCTCTTCTCTGGGTGTCTGGTTATGTAGTTCTCTCTCTCCTTATCCCAGGCGAAATCTGACCTTTCCGTGGTGGAGTGTAGAGCTTCTCTGAACCCGTGTGCTTGCGCCAGTTGGGGAGCGTTGTTCTGGGGCTCGCAGCTGTTCCTGGGGTGCCGCAGTTGTGGATTCTCAGGCTTCAGATAAGCTCCACTTTCCGGATCAAGATGGCGCAGACTCCGCGTCCAAGCCCGCAGCTCCGGGAGGGGACCCAGCCGCAGTTCTTGCTGCCAGGTCAGGGGAACCCCGTTCAGCAGTCCCCCACCTCCTTCTGGAATTCAGCTGTCTCCCAACCAGCCAACAAACACTCCTTGCGCGACCCTCAGCTGTTCTTTCTTTCTGCTCCGGGACAAGGCTCGGAACACGTCTGTCTATTCCGCCGCCATTATTCTCTCCAGAAATGAAAGATTTTGTTAGTCAAACTAAACTTCAATCAAGATGCAATAAATATATTTTTTAAATTTAATATTTAAGTAGGTAATATTTAAGTAGGTTTGTAGGGTTCCAGAGTCAAAACTACACATCTGATATCCCCATTCCCTCTACTTTGTCTCCTTCCCTCTATAGGTAATCATTTAAAAACATTTTTTTTTAGTTTTTGGATTATCTTTTTTTTTTTTAATATAAGCAAACAAGTATATTTTCTATATCTTCCCTCCCCCTTTCTCACTAAGAGGTAACAATACATCCTGTTGATTGTGCCATTCTTTTGTTTCAGTGGCATGGCACTCACTCCACTGTGTAGACACCACAGTTTATTAAGCCAGTGTCTTGATGATGATCATTTGGGTTGTTTCCAGGCTTTTGCTATTATACTTAACTAGAGGCCTGGTGCACGAAATTTGTGCATGGGGGGGGGGTGTCCCTCAGCCCAGCCTGGTAGGATCAGGCCTAAACGGGCAGTTGGACATCCCTCTCACAATTCAGGACTGCTGCCTCCCAACTGCTCGCCTGCCTGCCTTCCTGATTGTCCCTAACCGCTTCTGCCTGCCAGCCTGATCACCCTCTAACCACTCCCCTGCCAGCCTGATTGATGCCTAACTGCTCCCCTGCCAGCCTGTTTGCCCCTAACTGCCCTCCCCTGCAGGCCTAGTCACCCCTAACTGCCCTCCCCTGCAGTCCTGGTCACCCCTAACTGCCCTCCCCTGCAGGCCTGGTCCCTCCCAACGGCCCTCCCCTGCTTGCTGTCTTGTGGCAGCCATCTTGTGTCTACATGGGGGCAGCCATCTTTGACCACATGGGGGCAGCCATCTTGTGTATTGGAGTGATGGTCAATCTGCATATTACTCTTTTATTAGATAGGATAGAGGCCTGGTGCACGGGTGGGGGCCGGCTGGTTTGCCTTGAAGGGTGTTCCAGATCAGGGTGGCAGTTCCCTTGGGGCGTGGGGCGGCCTGGGTGAGGGGCCTGTGGTGGTTTGCAGGCCAGCCACACCCCCCGGCGACCCAAGCGGAGGCCCTGGTATCTGGGATTTATTTCTCTTCTATAATTGAAACTTTGTAGCCGAGGCCAAAGCAGGCCAGGGCTGCGGGAGCTTGGCTTCCTCCATCGCCAGGGGCAACCCAAACCTTCTGCTCTCTCCAGCTCCATGGCTGCCGCCATTTTTGTTGGGATTTATTTATCTTCTATAATTGAAACTTTGTAGCCTTGAGTGGAGGCCTGGGCCGGCCAGGGTGTGCGGAAAGCTTGGCTTCCTCCATTGCTGGGGAAACCCAAGCCTCCTGCTGGCTCTGTGGCCATAGCCATCTTGGTTGGGTTAATTTGCATACTCACTTCTGATTGGCTGGTGGGCGTGGCTTGTGGGAGTGATTGTTAACTTGCATTTTACTCTTTCATTAGATAGGATGCTGCAATGTGTCGCCATGAAGTAGCAGTAGATTTAAGGTGCAAGCTCTGGACATTCCTTGGCATCTAAATAAGTTTGTCCTTTCTTTGGCAAGGCAAGCTAGTAGCTATGGCTTATGTAACCGATTCAGGACTGTTTGTGAAGAAATTCCGTTTGGACTACCTGTTGGTTTGAATCCCTTTGAAAGTGTTTACTTTTCTAAGCTCCTAAAATATTTTTGAAACAAGTCCTTGATAGTAAATGCCATTTCCTACTAACTGTTATATGTTTAATGCCTGCCACCAAATTGTTTAACTATCTTTAATTAGTATTTCTGGGGTTTTTCTATTTCATTGTGACAACTCTGTGAACAGTCTTTCACTTGTTCAAGTGTGGGAATTTGGGGTCTAACAAAATTTACCAAGTCAAATGTCAGGTATTTGGAGTTTGACAGAGCCCTTAGATATATTTTGCAAAACTTTTGAATGTCTTGAGTCTTTTACAAACATTTATATTTTTCGCTTTGCACACGTTATTTGTGTTTACTAAATAAACATTAGGAAGTCCAGACAAACAGAATGAAAAAAACTGCCTGTAATCCCAACCTCCAGAGATAACTAATATTAGCATTTGGATGTATATCCTTTTAGACTTTTTCAATGAACATAAACAGCCTCCCTCCCCTAACACACTTGCATATGTAATTTCTCCCTCTCT
The DNA here is from genome assembly GCF_963455305.1 of Plecotus auritus. NCBI lineage: Eukaryota > Metazoa > Chordata > Mammalia > Chiroptera > Vespertilionidae > Plecotus > Plecotus auritus. Next base: position 135,180,839 of record NC_137773.1, on the reverse strand, counting down.
TATTCTAGCAGGAGTTGGGGGGAGGGAAGAGGGCACAAGTAGGTTTATAGTTGTGAGTATGTAAAACACAGAGTTTATTCTTGTATTATGTATTAATTATTGTAGTATTTTCCATATGAACAATTGTAAACCTATACTTGCCCCACCTTGTATATGTCTTTCAAGGGAAATCTCATCTTTTCTATTTATTAGAATTTATCCTTTCACTTTGCTGTTTGCCTTACACACCACATAGATATTTTATTTCTGTTTCTCCATCAAAGTTAACTCTTTGTATTTCTCTTTATATTGTTTATCTTAGGAGTGGAAAATCAAATTGTGTTTTTCTTTCTGGACACATAAACTGAAAGTCCCCAAGATTTGTTTTCCATGGTTTTCTAAGTCCTTGCCCTTCCTTCTGTGTGTTTGCCCAGGGGCAGTTTACTGACTCCTAAAGGGAGATAAGTATCTGAGACAGGTGTCCTTGGAGAGGTTGGTTATGCAGAAAAGAAAGCCAAGCAGCTTCTCCCTGACCATTGTTCTGCTATTCAAAAGATTTGTTGGAAAAAACAATTCTTGCTAGGGCTTTCTGTGATCATGATTGTCTGTATCTTATTCTAACTACTAAAACTGAATATCTAATTAAAACCTTAAGGGGTGACCAGGCCTGCAGGGGAGGGCAATTATCTGCATGTTCAGCATCATGTACCAGAAATAATATTTGATACTGAACTGAATTTGAAACTTTCTATATGGATGAATTTTGACATTTTGCACACCAGAGTTGTGTGTAGGGGGTGCAGGAGGGGCATTTTCCCTGGCCATGGGTCATTGGGATCAAGGGCCACATTAAAGTAATTTCATTATGCTTTGTTACTATTTTTTTAGGGAGACATATGAAAAAATAAAACTACCCAATTATTTATTTAATAAGAGGAAACAGAAAACTTCTTTCATAATATGTTAAGATTTAAAATATGCTTTTATGTCATGTTATAGTCAGTTAAACAGGGCAGTAAAAGGATGGTGAGATAGATGTAGAAAGAAGTGGAGAGTAGACCAGGAAAAGTGAAGAGGACAGAGAAGAAGGACAAACAAAGGCTGGGAGACATCGTCTAAACACCATCCCCCCGAAGCGGGACAGGAACACACGCAGAGAAAAAGACACTGCTTAACAAAGTCATTTGGACTCACGGATCACCAGTGGTCCTGGGACCACCAGTTGGCGACCACTGGTTTGGAGAGCACTTTGACAATGTCTATCAAATGTTTAAGTTTCTAACTCTTTAAACCAGCAGCAGTTTTCTGCAGTAACACTGCTTGGTATATCTATACACAGAACTACTCATGGAAGCATGCAAGGATGTTTACTGCAGCACATTTATAACAGCAAAAAAACTATAGGCAATTTAAATGTTGAGCAGTAAGAAACTGGTTAAATAGATAAGAGTTCACTCATTCAGTGGAATTCTAGGCAATCACTGAAAAGAATAAGGTTTATTTATACACATATGTGATAAAGTGCAAGAACCATGTTTCACAACATGATGTATAGTAGAAACCTAATTTTGTAAAAAACAAAAGTATGTCAAAACAGTCTAGATAGATACATGCTAAACTGCCGATAGTTTTGGATGGGAAAATTTGAATTGTTACAATGATATTTATTCATTTTTGAGAAGATGAAATAATTTATGTGTCTGAATGCCTACAGAAGAGATTTCACAACTGGGATTGAGTTGTTCCGAGTTCCAGGAGAACCCAAACAAATTCAGTTTAGGACTGAGCCAAGTCTGCAGCTTTCTGTCTACCATTTTGAGTGGACACCACAGAGCCCAGACCTAGGTAATTCTGTATGTGGATATTAACAGACAATTTTTGCTAAAATTGTGGGATTTTTGGGTGAACCTCTGAAAGAAAGGAGATTTCCTCATTTATAATTTAGGGATAATAATCATCCTTGCTTTGAAAGCTTATTTAGAGTGTTAAATGTAGTAATATATAGAAAACCTGGTCAGGATTCATAAACAGATGTCACTATTGTTACTAATATTTTAGAGAGATTCAGAATGAAATTCCCATTTTTTTCTAGGCTTCATTTTATTTGTATATGCTTCCTACCCATGTAGCATAGAAAGCAATTTGATATATGGAATTGGAGGTAGACAAAATCACCTAAGATTTCATACTTGGCCATTACAGCTTATGTGCTGCGTCTATGAAAAAGCATATTTTGTTCATTTTTTTTTCCTCCTCTCTCATGGAGGCTCAAGTATTTATGTGAAATTTTGTATTCGTCACTAAGGTGGCGCTGAACAGGTATCTGCTCTTTTCCTGAATATAGACATTTAATTTTTAAATGCCTTACACCATTTTGGGACATTTAAATTTTTTTTAATGAAGCAAATTTTGACACATTAAGTTTATTCCAAGAGATGATATTAGGCCCTGTCATGTGCCTGTTCTCTTGAGTAGATTTAATGTACTTCCATATTCGTAAAACGTTTTTATAATAGCTTCATAATTACGAGTGATGTTTTTGAAATGTGTTGCCTTCTCAAAAAAAGAATGACTCTGACTTGCAGTGTTCGTGTGAATTTTGCTAGTTCCTTAATGCATTAGCTTCACCAGCTTGTGGGAAGAAAAGGTCAAGCTGCACAAACAGCCAGGTCAGGGCAGAAGTGATGAAAGCCAGGCAGAGTCGACACATGGTCATCATGCATGGCCAGGTGGAGGCTGCTGTTCCTGGTCATACTGGGAAATCATGAAAAAACAAAACAGTATTAAATCAACACATGAAGTGCACAGAGAAGATGGTAAAATATGGGTTCCATTTCTAATTTAAAAATTTTTTTTTTTGTTAATCATCACCCAAGGATATTTTTTCCATTGATTTTTAGAGAGAGTGGAAGGGAGAGAGGGAGACAGAGAAAACATCAATGTGAGACATGAGAGAGACATACTGATTGGTTGCCTCCTGCATGCACGCCAACCCAGGCCAGGGATGAAGCCTGCAACTGAGGTATGTGCCTTTGACCAGAATTGAACCTGCAGACCCAATGCTCTATCCACTGAGCAAAATGAACTAGGGCAATATGGGTTCCATTTTTAGATGCTTGTTTCCTTACCAGCTCTAGGGTCCTATTCCTGTCCCTGTGGGGCCCCACTTTAGTGTAGTCACCTTAGTCCTCACCCCTGGCCAGGCTTCTGATTGGCCTGTTTGTGTGAATGTGGATGTCCTGCCTCCTCATGAACTTGAGACATGCTCAGGTATAGGTGTGGCCCAGCAGGTGTGTGTGAGCGTTCTCACAATGCTGTCTGTGTCCTTCTGCAAGAGCCGCCAGCTCCTTCTCTCTTGTTTGTTGCCCCCTGAGGTGCCCTGGCAGCCTGAGGCTTGAAGCAGGTACCCTGATTTGCAGTTTCCAGGACAGCTCAGTTCCTCAGGCAGTGAAGGTCATGTCATAACCGACTAATTCATTCTCTTTTATTTAGAAAATTAGAGAAGTTTTTATTGAAGTAAAATACCTTACACCAGGACTTTTGATCTAAACTGTCTCTTCATCTTGTGTTTGCTAAATAATTAATGGCTTACTGCTCACACTATTCAATGATTACTAGTGCCTCATTTGCATGTGAAGTTAATATTCCATATGGTTGGTCCGATCATTTAAGCCTAAGCCAGCAGGAAGAGGTATGTTGCTTTGAGCAGAAGTTTGGGTTGCAATGGAATGAACTATTGGCTCAGTATCAGTACTTTGGTGTTCTCATGACCAGTGCTGGAGGCATGCAATAGGGCAAATTTTTTATTTTGGGGTGGTTCCTTTGCAATGATAGACTTGTTCTCGGTATAAGGTGTCATGAAGATCATTCTATCATTCAACAAATATTTTTTAGATTCTTATTGTGTACATACCACTGTGCCCAGAGCACCAACCATTCTAATGGTTGTTAGCCAAGCAGTAAAAAAATAAAAATAAAAATTTTAACTCCACTTTAATATGGAATTGTTTTCTAGATCCCAAGCACAGACTACTGTCAATGTTTTGAAACTCTCGGGTTGCTTGACATTTGTCAGCACTTTATAGTGAGCCACCTAACCGAAAGGTTTTTCCCTGAATCTTTGGTTCATCATCAATTATGATTATCAATTATGACTAAGTTCATCATCAGTATTCTGTTTATAAGCAAAGAATATTTTGTAGGGAGTTCCAAAGCTTATTTTTATTAATATAAGAATATGAAGGTTAATATTTGTTCCTTACCATATTGCAGTGGACTTTCATAAATATTTTAAGAGTAGAATCTGACAGCCCGGGAAGTGTGTCAGAGAAACTCCAGCTTGAGTGTCCTGCCAATAGTGTCCTTAAATGATACTGCTATTATTTTCCTTCTTTTGGTGGTGTTATTGAGAAGGACACTTCTAGTTCAGACGTGGGCCATGTACCAAACAAGGTAGGCAATATTTTGTTAGGATAACTGTAGGGTTAATTTTCCATCTACCTTTCTGAGTTCTTGTCTGGGACCCCTGTAATAAAAGACAAATTAATAAGAGGAAAACAAACATGTTTATTAACTAACATGTATAGCTCATGTATACATGGGAGATGCTCAGGGAAAATGAGCAATATAATTACATGGGTGCTTTAAAGTAGGAGAGGGAGGTGGAAGAGGAGGTCAGAGAGATGGAAGCATTAGCAAGACTTGGGCTGATTTGCTGGCTTTGAAGATGGAGGAAGCGGCCATAAGCCAAGGATTGTGAGTGGTCTCTAGAGACTGGCAAAAGGCAAGGAAATGGATTCTCCCCTAGAGCCTCTAAGGAATGCAGCCCATTGAAACCCATGTCAGACTTCTCATCTCTAGCACTGTAAGGTAATAAACTTGTATTGTTTTAAACCACTAAGTTTGTGGTAATTTGTTATAGCAGTAGTAAGAAATTAATACATGTTCCATGACTTCTCTAGAAGAATAGAGGCAGGAGGTTGGCATTTCCTGGAAGACTATGCATGGAAACTATAGAATTACATATCTTCTTGTCAATATCCTCCCAAATAGCCTCAAACATTCCTGGAGGAAAGACAGAAAGCTGTAAAAGTACATTTTCTGGGAAAATATAAAGATTCATCTTTTCCATTCTATTCATAAATACGTTTGTCAATCTGTTGAGAAACTTGTGCAGAGTATTAGGAGAAGAAGAAAACAGAAAGCACCAATTTTATCAGAAATTCACATGACCTTGGAAGAACTAAGAGTTTATGGCTAAAATTTAGCAGGTATTCAGAGGAGTGATTGATGGATGCTTTTGGAACAGCTGAGGGCTGGGGGTGATATGCCAGAAAATGGCTTTTGTGTGTGATGCTTTATTTGGTCGGGAAAAAAGAGATTAGGATTGTGGATACTGTGTGCAACCTCTCTATCTTGAATCTAGGTAGGGTGTAGCCAAGGTGAATAGCAAAGTTCCTAGTTTCTAAGGAAGACTATGTATTACAAAATACATAGTCTTTACAAATTAGGAATTATAAAACTATCTTTGCATTAATGTATGACTGTAAAGTCTATAAATAAATATATAAATTGATGAGAACATAATGAGAAATATACACATACTAGAGGCCCGGTGCACAAAATTCATGCACCGGGGGTGGTGGGGTGGTCCCTCAGCCCAGCCTGCACCCTCTCCAATCTGGGACCCTTTGAGGGATGTCCAACTGCCCGTTTAGGCCCATCCTGGTGGGATCGGGCCTAAACGGGCAGTTGGACATCCCTCTCACAATCCAGGACTGCTGCCTCCCAACTGCTCGCCTGCCTGCCTTCCTAATTGCTCCTAACCGCTTCTGCCTGCCAGCCTGATCACCCTCTAACACTCCCCTGCCAGCCTGATTGATGCCTAACTGCTCCCCTGCCAGCCTGTTTGCCCCTAACTGCCCTCCCCTGCAGGCCTGGTCACCCCCAACTTCCCTCCTCTGCCGGCCTGGTCACCCCTAACTGCCCTCCCCTGCTGGCCATCTTGTGGTGGCCATCTTGTGTCCACATGGGGGCAGCCATCTTTGACCACATGGTGGCATCAATCTTGTGTGTTGGAGTGATGGTCAATTTGCATATTACTCTTTTATTAGATAGGATAGAGGCCTGGTGCATGGGTGGGGGCCAGCTGGTTTGCCCTGAAGGGTGTCCCAGATCAGGAGGGGGGTTCCCTTGGGGCGTGGGGAGGCCTGGGCAAGGGGCTTGTGGTGGTTTGCACGCCAGCCATGCCCCCTGGCAACTCAAGTGGAGGCCCTGGTATCTGGGATTTATTTATCTTCTACAATTGAAACTTTGTAGCCTGGAGTGGAGCCAAGCCTTCTGCTCACTCCCTGGCGGCAGCCATTTCTGTTGGGATTTGTTTATCTTTTATAATTGGAACTTTGTAGCCTTAAGCAGAGGCCAAGGCAGGCCAGGGCTTCAGAAGCTTGGCTTCCTCCATCGCCAGGGGCAACCCTAGCCTCCTGCTCTCTCCAGCTCTGTGGCTGCCGCCATTTTTGTTGGGATTTATTTATCTTCTATAATTGAAACTTTGTAGCCTGGAGTGCAGGCCTGGGCCAGCCAGGGTGTGCGGAAAGCTTGGCTTCCTCCATTGCCGGGGAAACCCAAGCCTCCCTCCTGTTCTCTTTGTGGCTGCAGCCATCTTGGTTGGGTTAATTTGCATACTCGCTCCTGATTGGCTGGTGGGCGTGGCTAGTGGGCGTGGCTTGTGGGTGTAGCAGAGTGATGGTAAATTTGCATATTACTCTTTTATTAGATAGGATATATTTCAGTTAATTGAAAAGATTCTCAAAGAATGTAAAATACAACAAAGTTGTTATCCTATTTAATAAAAGCCCAGCAACTGAATGGTGGAACAATCAGAACGACCACTCGATCAGTCGCTATGATGCGCACTGACCACCAGGGGGCAGATGCTCAACACAGGAGCTGCCCCCTGGTGGTCAGTGTGCTCCCACAGTGGGAGCATCACTCAGCTGACCGGGATGAACGGTGCTCCCACAGCAGGCTGATCCCCATAGGCCACACCTCCCACCAGTGCATGAATCCCGTGCACTGGGCCTCTAGTTTAGAATAACCATATAGAAAAAGACAAGAATTTGTCTCAAAATAGAAAACTGTTGAAGACTGCTCAATGAATAGTCCCAAAGATCACCAATGGTAGATACCCAACTTGACTTATTTTAACAATCATGGATCTTTTATCAAATTTCTACAGATAAGCCTCCTTTTCTATGTGCTAACATTCTGCATTGAACAGAATTAGACTTTCAAAGCTCCTTTCTGTTAATGTTAACCTGTGCCACCTGTCATTATTCTCCTCCCTTCTCCCTACCCTAGTTACCAGAAGCCAGATTCTGCTCAAGAGCATTCCTTTTTAATCATTAGTAGCTGTTTTACAATAATGATGACAAAAGTTAGGTAATAATTCTGTTTATTTATTTTCACTCCCACAAAAAGGATTGAATGTGGGTTGCAAAAACATATGCAATACAACAAGGTAAAACAAAGATGAGCAAAGTGAGGAAATTAGGGCCAATGGAAAATAAAGGTGAGAAAAAATAAGAAACTGGGAGTACAAAATGTGCTCCCTGAGGCTCTGAGCCTTATCAGGAGTGGACCCCAAATTTGTCCCTGGCTGTCTAGCAATCAGCACAAAGGGGAGAAAATAATCGGTCTCATGAGTCACAGGTCAGTTGGTTAGAAATAGCACAATAATTCCTGCAACTTCCCAGAGAGAAATTTCTCCCGTAAAGAGGACCCCTGTAATTCGGAGAGCAGAGTCCTCAGTAGCACCTTCCTGGAAGAAAAGAACAGACTCCTTGGGGCTGAGTCTTGTTGCATCCTTCAGTATGGGCCTGCCACACCAAACACCAGCAGAATCCAGCAAAAACCCTTGACAGATGGTCACAGGGATGTATTCTAGGTTTTCTATGCATTGCAGGTTTGACCAAGGCTTAGGTTGTCGCAGTGGTCAGCAAACTCACTAGTCAACAGAGCCAAATATCAACAGTACAACGATTGAAATTTCTTTTGAGAGCCAAATGTTTTAAACTTAAACTTCTTCTAACGCCACTTTTCAAAATAGACTCGCCCAGGCCGTGGTATTTTGTGGAAGAGCCACACTCAAGGGGCCAAAGAGCCACATGTGGCTCGCGAGCCGCAGTTTGCCGACCACATCATTATTGCTAGACAGCCAGGGACAAGAGGAACGGATGATTGAGCAATCCTCTATAATCACTTTCTTCTCAGCTGAGCCCTGCAGAAGTTAAATGTGTGTGTGTCCTCCCAGGAGTTTAGTGAAAGGGTGAACAGTTGAAGGCATTTTCAGAGAGCTCAGGGCCTGGGAGCGAGCTTCTGGCTCCCTTTTTGTGTTTGGAGCTCTCGAAGGAGAACCCTTCAGGCCCAGCAGAGGTGCTGGGAGGAAGGAACGTGCGTGGCCTGTGTGATGTGTTACAAGGGGTGGGGGGCAGAGTCGTGGTGCTGTTGGGTCTCAGGTTTTTCCTGGGTGGGGACAGTCCAGCACATGCAGTTTAGCTCTTTACCCTATTGCCTTCAAGGGTGCCAGGTCTGGTGAGTCAGCGGGCAGAGCAAATTCCCCTCTGTGTGCTGAGGACCCAGAGTGGTGCCTAAGAGCCTGGTTGGCTGGGGCCCCGAGCCATCAGTGATGTCTTCATTCAGGCTTCCTCCCACGTGCAGGCCTCTTGTGAGGCCCCTGGTGTTCATCTGGCTTCCTGATCCGTTGTAAACAAAGATCGCCAATGCTGTCCTCCTGCAGCGCAGCACCTGCCCCTCAAAACTCCTGAGGCCTCAGTGGGGTGTGGGAACCTCTCCAGGCTCCAGCAGTGGGCCACTCACATTTCCCCAGCAGCATCTTCTTAGTACACTTTTGGCAGAAAGGGGAAATAATGAACATGTGTCTTTCCAAGAATACTGCAATTCATTCTCCACACTACAGTCGCTGTGATCTTTCTAAAACATAAATCTCATTATGTCACCCTGGTGAAAACCCATCCATAGCTTCCCCAGGCCCTTCAGGATAAAGCTGCAGGCTTGTAGTATGGCTAACCAGATGCTCAGCTGATCTCTACAGCCACCCCTCCCCTCTTCTCCTTCTTCCCTCCCAGCCTTCCCCTCCCTTCTTCTTTTTCTTCCCTCCTCTCCCCTCCCCTCTGCTGCTCCAGTGGTCCACACTTCAGTTCCTTGAACTTCCATATTCTCTTTCCTTCCCCAGGCCCAACACCTGCTTTTCCATCTTCTTGGAAAACTATTTTACCCTTTATCCATTAGGCTGGCCTATGCCTACTTATGTGGGGCAGGACAAAAGTAGGTTTACAGTTGTTCATACAGAAAATAATACAATAATTAATAAATAATAAAACAAGAATAAACTCCATGTTTCACATACAACTGTAAACCCACTTTTGTCCACCCTATATTTCAGGGTATAGCCCAGAAATTAATCCCTCCGGGGACTGGTCCTAGAGGTGCCTCTGCTGGGGACTCCACAGCACCCTTTGCTGTCTCCAATAGTAGCACTGGGTTAGTTAGGAAAATGCCAGCTGCTGAGACAAATTCCAGCATTTTAGTGGCTAATGCAACAGAATCTTCCTTCTCCCTCAGCTAAGCATCCAGTGCAGTTGCTCTGACTGTTAGATTGTTCTCTCCAGGGTGACCAAGACCCCAAGCTCTTTCCATATTGTGGCTCTGCCATCCTCCAGGGCAGGAGGGGGACAGTAGCTGACAGGCACATCTGTCCCTTATTGTCCTGATGTGGAGGCATCCTGCATCCCTTCTGCTCCCATCCCACTGGCATGAACATGTGCTGCCTAATGTCCAGGGGCAGCTCCTGAAGTGCCTTATTTTAACTGTCTGCAATTCAACTAGACTCTAAGTTTGATGAGGGGAAAGAAGGTGATGTCATTGCTCACTGTTACATCCCTTTGCCAGCACCATGCCTGGTACTGGGGTGCAGAGATTGCCCCATGAGTCAGAGCCCTCAGTGCTGGCCAGTGGGAGGGAGTGGATCACTAGACTGTGGTCCTCTTGAAGCCCCACCCCCACGTGTGAGTGCTGGGAGGAGACAGCCTGCAAGCACACAGGGCTTCCTCACTGCTGCTGGCAGGCAAGCCCCCTGCAAGGGGTCACTTCCCTCCACAGAAAGGCATTCATTGTGAACAGAGAGGTTCCATAATCACAGGTGCCCAGAAAGGCACGGACCTCCTCATGAATGATGAGGCCTCCTGATTAAAGACTTGTGTGTGGCACTTTGTGGGGCAGAGAGATGTGCTCCTGTTAGAACTGGCACCGCAGCTCCACAGCACATCTGGCACCTGCCTCTGCGTCCCAGGAGATGGGTGTTGAATGCATTTCCCCCTCTTTATAAGCCAGCTACGTCTTTAAAGTGTCTCTTCACAGTCAATGTGTGTGTGTGCGTGTGTGTGTGTGTGTGTGTGTGTGTGTGTGTTGGTGTGAGCGTATAATAGTGAGAAGGCAATCATGGATCAGATTGTCTGGGTAGAAAAGAAGGAATGAATAGACATGATGTGTAATTGACTTATGAAACTGGGGAAATATTCATGATCTGAAGCCGTGTGTTCTAGCTCTGAAAAGCCTGAGGTAAGAGAGTCGTGCTTTGACTTGTGAAATTGGGGCCTTCTGCTTTACAGTTTGAGGCCCCCAAAGTGACCCAAGGTAATGATACAAATGAATACACTCGTGTCCCATCCCCACAGTCCTATGTTGGGAGGAAGCCTGTATTCCTCTCCCCAAGGCCCCTTTCTTCTGATAAGCCCAAGAGCCCAGGGGGTCTGTACACATTGCCCCTGATGTCACGGCAGGAAACAGGGAGTCCTGTGGTCCTGGGCAGCCCCATGCCAATTGCAGGGCCTGGTGCAGGCTGAGGGGCAAGTTGCTATCTCTGGTCTTGCTGGCTTCCTTGGGGTTTGGGGGAAGGAGTAAGCCTCCCTTCTCCCTTGCCAGAGGTCCACTCAGCTGTGGGCACTGCAGGCCAGCAGCAGGTGGTCAGGTTACAGTCCTCTAGTGAGATTATTGAGCACCTGGAGGTGAAATGTCCATCTCCACGAGAGCCAGGGCAGGGCAGAACGGCCTTGTTTGATACCCACGCTGCTTATGGTTCAAGAGCCAGCCCTGGGCCTGGTTCTGTGGACCTCAGGGTCAAGCTGATGGTAATCTCACTGTCTCTCCCAGCCCACAGCTCTGGTTATGGGCACTCCAGGCCTAAATAGGTGCCTATGACTTTGAATCTCAAAGATGTTCATGGTTTTTTCCTTTAGGAGGACCCAGGATATCCCACCCCTTCCCAGGGACCTCCTCTGAACCATGGGTTCCTACATGCTTTACCACAAATAATAATCACGGACATTTATGGGTGCTTACCATGTATAGGCATGGTTTTAAGTCTTTTATATGGATTAGCTCATTTAATCTTCACATACACTCTATAAAGTATGCCTTTATATCATCCTCATTTTATGTAGGAGGAAATTAAAGTATAGACAAAGTAATGGACCCAAATTATACAGTGTCCATGCCTGGCTCTTAGCCTGCTCCTTGCTGCTTCATTTATACAAGAGTCGAGTCTTCTCAGAATCCAGGTGGGCTCCAAGGCCGCTGGACTTTACAGCTGTCATTATTAAAAATGTAAACAATGAAAAAGTTTAAAATATACGAAGTAAATCCCGCCACCCCCCACATAATCATCCCTTATCGGAGGTGCGTCCTTTCAAACCTTTTTCCAGCTTTACAAACATACCCATGTGCTTCTACAAAACCGGAATCATTTCTGCAAAATAAGGAGTGAAATAGGGGGCAGTGTGTTCTGCAGAAAATTATTTTGCAAGAAAGTTCAATCTCTCTGGCCTGGGCACCTCGCTGTGTTATAATTCTGAGAGGTTTTCACTGACCATCTTAGTGAAAGTAGCACCCCTGCTTAGACTGGAAGTTTTGATCCCCCAAAATTTATGTGTTGAAATCCTAATGTGCAAGGTGATAGTAATAGGAGGTGGGGCCTTTGGGAGGTGATTAGGTCATGAGGGGGGAGCCCTCAGGAATGGGGTTAGTGTATTATAAAAGAGGCCTGCGAGAGGTCCCTCACCTCTACCCCCTTCCACTATGTGTGGGTGCAAGACAGCTGTCTATGAACCAGAAACCCAGTCCTCCCTGGACGTGGAATAAGCCTTGCGTTTTGATCTTGAACTTCCCAGCCTCCAGAACTATGAGGGATAAATCTTGTTAAGCCACCCAGCCTGTGGTATTTCTGGCAGCCCAGAAGGAAATAATATTTCCCCCTCATCTTTACTCTCCAGACCCTCTGTGCTTCCTTCTTTGTATTGTATTGGTTTGGTTTTGAAAAGAATGTGAGTACCAACAGATTAATTCCCTTTGACAACCTGGGGGTGGCTAGTTAGCATATGAAGAGTCCTAATCTGAATCAACCCTTTAGGCCTGGTTAATAAGCATAGGAAGATCAGATGTAATTTTTTTGTTTTGTTAATTCTCATCCGAAGAAATTTTTTTCCATTGACTTTTAGAGACTGGAGGGGAGGAAGGAAGGGAAGGAGGAAGGAAGAGAGAGATTTGTGTGAGAGAGACACAGGAAGTGGTTGCCCACTGGGGCCAGAAACGAACCTGCAACCCAGGTACCTGCTCTTGACTGGGAATCCAACCTGAGACCCCATGGGGCTGACGCTCTTACCATTGAGCCACACCGGCCAGGGCTAGAGGTAATTTTTGACTGGTGAAATTTGTGGTGGTTTGGATATGCAGGATGGGCTACATAATTTGCTGGGTTCAGTGAAAAATGAAAATATGGTTGCTTGCTCAAACAGCAGGAAAAGTGTCGTTAAAAATACTAAGGCATGCCCGGCAGATATGACTCAGTGGTTGATCATTGACCCATGAATCAAGAGGTCACTGGTTTGACCCCTGTTGAGGCACATGCCCAGGTTGTAGGCTCAATCCCCAGTAGGGGGTGTGCAGTAGGTAGTTGATTGATGATGTTTCTCTCACCGATGTTTCTCTCTATCCATCTCCCTTCCTCTCTCTCTAAAAATCAATAAAAGCATTAAAAAAAAAGATACTAAGACATAACACTTTTTCCTTACTTCTGTGGTCTCTCCCTTTACCTGTGATAGCATTTTAGAAATGCCTTATTTAATTCCATACTCGCTCAACCACAGGGACACATATGGAGGAGTGCAAATCCTCATAGGCACTCATGGGGGATGAGAGGTCCTCCTCTGTGACTCCTTTGCTCACAGGATCTGTAGTAGGCAGTTAGATAAGCATGAGCAGAACAAGGACAGTGGGCCAGGTACCGAATGTCACCAGGTTGGAAAGCCCCAGGTGCCTGGCAACAGACAATTGTAGGGTGGGACCTCGCCCCCAAGGTAGCCTTTCCCCCCATAGCATATTGCTGGTCATGAGACCCCCTTGAAGGAGGAACAAGGGGCCTAAAGAATAGCTTCATAAGACTCCCATACAAGCCTTTGCAGGAACACTCCCTTAAGCATTAAGCCCTAGAGATAATACCCAGGCTTCAGTTGTGTTTCAGCCTCAGGCCCAGAAAAGCAACAAGGCCAAGCAGGGCATTAGGACCAGCTTTGATGACTAATGACCCCTTGCCTGGCACTGACCAATGTGTAGAGACCATGACCTTGAAAGGACACACCTGGAAAGCTGATGAATATTCTATTGAGATCTTCCCCTGGGACCTCCCCTAAAATCCCTGACCTTAAAAGTCCTTTAGGTGTGTCTCTTTGCCTTCTTTCTCCTAAGCTCCAAGGGCCCTTCTTTTGCCTCTGTAACTTGTTTCGTGAGCCCACGCAGCCCAGCTGGCTCACTTCTCCCACAGCTACTTCTTCTACCTCTGTGACTTTCTAAATAAACTTTTGTTTGTATTTGAGTCTTGGCTTTGAATTCTTTCTTAGCCAGAATACAGGTACCCAGGTTGCTGAACCAAAGTTCAGTCACTGATAACAATTTGGTGCTGTTTCACTGCTAACAGATTCACTGACTTCCAGGTTCCCTTTCTTCCAACTTCTGTGCCCAGATCTCCTCATCACCCACAGTGAGTGGGTGGCCCCCAAGAGTATTGCAGCTTCTGGCTTGGAGGTGCTAGGGACCTGAATGGGTTGAGAGAGAAGCTTGCTCCTGCTAAGTCACCAGCTGTGGCACTGCCAATTTGGGATAGGGACAGTCACCTCTGTTCCCCACCCAGAAACAGTGCAGCATAACTGTGCCAACCTGATCATCGCCACACTCATGCCCTGGTCCCCAGTGGGGACAAAGGGTAGCAGCAGTCTGGGGTGGAGCAACGTGGGGCATGGATGGGGGCGACAGGTAGGGTCTAGGACACCAGGGAGGAAGGAAACAGACATTATGTTTATTAACACATTGTGGGTGGATCACGAGCATTCTTGTGTTTTCATATTACACAGTGTTTTACATAAATGTTAAAATTAAATACCCATTGCATTTTGAAGTTATTTATTGCATGTTCTTACAAGCTAATATCTTTTTAAAGTATGATACTTTGTAAAATGTTTTTTGTACTCGTTCAATAGAAACTTACCTGGCCACTGGGTCAAACTAGCAATAAAACTACTGGTGCGCAGTGTGTTAAGATACCAGTACAGCTCCTGGCACATGGTAGGCAATCTGTATACAAAGTAGCTAATATCATCTTAAAGGCAGAAGAGAGAATATTAAGTGACATTTGATTTTGTATTTTTCATTAGAGTCTTTTTTGCTCCCTTTATACTAATGTTAGTAGAATAAATAGAGAGCAGGCAAATAACCCTAAAATATCTGTGACTTAAGACCAGGTCTTTTCCTTCCTTCTCCTAAACGTCCTTGTATGTGGACTGGGACTCTGCTCGGTATCACCATTATTCTCCCTGAGACCCAGGCCCATGGGACTTTGCTGTGGCTGTGGCAGAGGGAGCCCTGGAGGGTCTCCTCTCAGCTACTAAACGCTTGGCCTAACAGTGACACATAGCATTTCTGCTCTTGGCTCCTTGGTCAGAACTGGTCATGTGTTTCTGCCCAACTGCTGAGGATCAGGAAGTATAATCTTACCGTGTGCTTAGAAGGTGGAGAGCCAGAATATTTGGTGACGAATATGGAGTATTAATAGCCACCATTTATTGAGCAACTCTGCTACAGATTGAATGCCTGTGTCCCCCCACCCACCCAATTCATATATCGAAACCTAACCTCCAAGGGGATGGTTGTAGGAGGTGGGGCCTTTGGGAGGCGGTTAGGTCATTAGGTACTAGGGTGCAGCCTTAAAAAAGAGCGTCCTTAGAAAAGAGACCCCAGTGGGCTTTCTCCCCGCTCTTGCCATTTGAGGACTCTGAGAAAATAGCTGTCTATGAACCAGAAGCAGGTTCCCACCAGACAGTGAATCAGCTGGTGCCTTGATCTCAGGCTTCCCAGCCTCCAGAACTGTGAGAAATAAATGTTTGTTGCTTAAGCCACTCAGTCTGTAGTACGTTATAGCAGCCTGAACAGACTAAGATGGCCTCTTCTGTGGCAGGCACTGTGTATGCAATGTAGTTACACACACAGAACCACAGGTTCCCCACGAGTCCCTGCATTTATTGCACGTCCGAGAAGGGTGTTACTGTTGCACCATTTCTTGGGCTCTGCATGCCAGTGGAAGGAAGCGTGTGCTCCGTAAGGCATTGTATCAAGCCAGGTACTGCTCTCCTCACTTTGCCCAGTCCCATCTGGAGGAGGGCAGAGCTTCTTTGCTGGTGTCTGGCTCCAGGGGCTTACATCTCAAGGGTAACTTGTCTCCAGTTGTACTCTTTCCCCCGTGAGATGTCCCAGGGAACCCTACAATGCTAGAAGGCTGGAGTCTGAGACCATTAGCTTCCTGGTCACTGGACCTTAAGACCATAGGAAGGGTCACTGGCTGCCTCTGAAAACAGATTTTGGGTTTGAATTGTTCTCTGGAGGTGTAATGGGAGAACTCCCCTGTGCTGGGAACACAGTGTGGTTGACAGCTCTCTCACAGGCACCCGGGAGGGATGGAGGCAATCAGGAGTGGCACATGCTTTGCTCTAGGTGACTGAACCAGTCAGGGCCAGAGCTGGCATGAAGAGGGCAGGCAGGCCCTGAGCCTTCAGACTGAACTTGCCTCTTCCCTCCTTCTACAGCCTCTTCTAATGGTGTATTTTTTTAAAAAATGTATTTTTATTGATTTCAGAGAGGAAGGGAGAGGGAGAGAGAGATAGAAACCTCAATGATGAGAGAGAATCATGGATCAGCTGCCTCCTGCATGCCCCACACTGGGGATCGAGCCTGCAACGCTGGCATGTGCCCTGACTGGGAATCCAACTGTGACCTTCTGTTCACAGGTCGACGCTCAACCATTGAGCCACACTGGCCAGGCTAATGGTGTATTTTTAAATGCAGCCAGGGAAGCTTCCAAGCGAAAATTCCTTCTCTTAAAGTTTACCATGTTCTCCTACACATGGTCATTTTGGCTCCTTAAGATGTAATACAATTGTGACCTACTTTTCGAAAAAGGATTACACTATTTATGTGTCAAATTTACAAAAGAATTAAATTAGGACTTGATTTTAAAAAGACTCATCACAGCTTTCTTTCAACAGAAAGGTACCTTGGAGGCATTTCAAATGGTTTGGTTTACAAACACTTCAGGGAAATAGGTGCAGAGAGGAAGGTAGATGACTGTGATTTGTGTGGGCATACCATGTGCGCTGCTCCTAAACCTTGTACACATTTCTGTGATTTGAGCTGTCTTACTCTGTATGTTGTGATCATTTGTTTTCATGTCTATTACTATCATTGTTGCCGTGCCGATTGCTGGCAGGGAGCACATCTTTATCATCTGTGTATCTCCAGCATCCAGCAGAGTCACTGACAGCTGGAGGCATGTCTTATTTCCTTTCCATCCTTGGCACCTGGTTCAGGGACTGGCATTCGGGGGCACTCAGAAAATGTTCGATGAATTGCAATAGCTATGCATGTTTTCCACTTTGGAAACTGTGGATTTTTGTGCTTATAAAAATCCTCGCATTAGTACAGTTCACTAAAACAATTACTTCATGTTCCTGGCTGAGGGCCATCTGGAGAAGCTGGCTTCCCACGGATGAGCTCATTTATCGGTGCCAATCAGGTGCCAGGCACTGAGCTAGTGGCTGGGGATACTGTGAGCAAGGCAGGTGGGGTTGTGCCTCGTGTGGAGCTTACAGTCAAGGGGCAAAACAGAAGAAGAAAAAATGATAACAGTGAGTAGGTGCTGATGGGGTGGAGCACAGGGCAGGAGCAGAACTGAGGTCTGAGCTGAGACATGAAGGACAAGGAGGAGTTAATCAGGCAATGCAGTGGGCAGGGGTCTAGGACAAGGAACTGAACTTGGCAGAGCCAGAGTTCAGAGAGGAAGGCATAGAATGGGGAGAGGCGGTGGCAGAGGTTGGCCTGGGAAAGTTGGGAGAGACCCTGATAGCATGTGGAGGAGTTTCTAGTGAACTCAAAGGAGGGGGAGGGGAACATGAAAGGTGGTCTGGCTGCATCAGGGAAGATGAATCGAAGAGACCAACACTAGGGTCAGTTTGGATTCTTAATATCCAAGGGAGCATTTTATTGTGGAAATAAATGAAGATCAACCAAATGTGAAGGAGCAAAGACTGTTTACTCAGCCCTTGCTGTACAAGGGAGTCAGCCATCATCCCTTGGTTTTGGCGGAGATTCACAGGCAGGCGGAGGAGTGGGAAGGCTTTACTGTGGGAAAGGAGGAGACTTCAGGTGTGCCCTGAGTGGTGCAGTGGGCATGAGGAAGCTGTTCTCAGACTAACTGGAAGCGGGGCATCCAGTGTGATTGATTAAAGGAGCGTATTTGGCTTGTTCTAGTTGGTCCTACTTTGGAAGTGGGGACAAGATTTAGGAAAGCTGTCAGTGGCTCATCAAGTCCTGGCCATTTTAGGTCCATTGTTACAGAAGTTATTGTTGCCTGCTGGGCTATTACTAGAGATAGCAGCCAGGCCTCCTGTCGGTCTGACATGCAGCAGGCTGGCTTCCTGGGCTGGTTACTGTAGATAAGGGCTGGTTCCTGGGCAGGCAGCTGCAAGTGGTGGGTCAGAGCTCTATTTTTATATGTGGTCTGGCCACTACTTGTACCGTGAGTCTCGCATGATCATCAGGGAGAACTAGTTACAGTGGTTGGTATTTAAATCAGAGTTGAAGATAAGAGCAATCACTTTCATTAATGTGTATTAAATTCCCCTTGACAATGATCCCTAATTATACAATTAGACAATTAAGTGATCTTAGACACGTCATACCACATTTAGAGATTTATTTACTATATCTGACTTTTTCCCAAGCACTTCAAATGCTTGGTTGGGAAGACTTATAACCCTAACAGGCAACAACTTCCTAGATATTGAAGCATTTTTTTTTGCAAATATAATAAAATGTTAAATGTTGTAAACCATATTCTTTTTTTTTAAATTGAGGTATAATTGATGTATAACATTATATTAATTTCAGATGTACAACATAATTTGATATTTGTATACATTGCAAAGCATATTCTTTTGAACATTCCCCAAACCTTTATCAACCTGATCAAATTTTAATACACTTTTAAAAACTTTTAAAAACTACCAAATCTGAAATAAACCACAGGTTCATCAATATGCCATATTAACCACTGCGTTTTACATTATAATGATACACAGGGTATCCTAAAGATTGCAAAACTTAGTCCTCTAGTTAGCAGTATTACATTACAGGTGTAAGGTATTTTTTTTTAACCATCTCAGTTACCCAAGAAAGAGGAGCAGTTTTGCCACCTCAGGCACTTGGTGAAAAATTTAGGACCACAGTATTTTACTTACCAATTATATTTGAGACTGAGACCTGGGTCCTGGTACTACATACCTCCTGGATGATTCTACCCATGCCACCAGGGAATATGCTGAGCACTTTGTCTGAGGCAGGTTCTGTCTTTTATTGTGGGTGGATGACTTCCAAGCCCATACCTTTCACTGGGATTTATTGCAACTCAGTGCCTTCCATTTCTCTTGGGCGTCTTTCACCATTGCTCAGGACTTTTCTTAACTTCCTTCAACTCTGACCACCTGTGCAGTGGCTAATTTGTCACCACTTGATTGGATTAAATTAATATCTTTACTTTCTCATGGATTCTGAATTCCTTATATATTTTGCTTGCCAACCTCTCAAGTTAGGGAGGCTGCCAAGGTCAGAGGCCTGGATGTGTGAATGGAGACCATATCAGAACTACTTAGGGCAGAGTTATAGGGGAGATTTAGTGACTGATTAGATGCGGGGGAGAGGATGGAAGGAGAAGAGAGGCTGTCCAGGTTTCTGGCTTGGACAAGTGGATAGAGATATGTTTTATGTAAAAATCACTGACCACCGATTCAACATTAACTCCTTATGTATGACTGATTTAATTAGCTAAACTTGTGGTAATTTGTAAGCAGGCAGGTGCAGCATGCTAGAGGCAACAAGGTGGGGCAGAGAGACCCAGGACCATGGTCAGGAAACCAGGCTCCTTTCCCAGCTTTGCCTTTGACCTTCTAGTTGCCTAGGCTGGACAGATCCTGTCTCCTCCCTGGGCCTTCCTTCTCCTCTGGTAAAGAAAACTCACACTGAAAATCTGAGTCCTATTAGCTCTAAAATGCATAAATCTGCCAAATGAGAAAGTTGGATTAGGCAAAGATTCATAAACTTTTTTGATAATTTGATAAACACCCAGGACTTTCTCCCTCAGAAAATGCATGAAGCCATTACATACCCTTCCATGGGGTTTGTGTGCAGTTATTCCTCCCACCCTCAGCACTCATGGATTAGAAGGTCTCCAAAGCTCTTTCATGCTCTTAAATGCTCTGATTTTATGATTCTGCAAACAAAGATGTGCCCTTTTCAGCAGTTTAAATCACCTTATCTCTCCCAAAGAAACAAGGATAAAAATGGTGCTATTCTTCTTTTCCCTTTGAATTACCCTGGCCATCTATTGAGAGTGGAGCCCCTGGGGCAGAGGCTGTTTCTGTCTTGGTATTTGTTCCAGTGGTTACAATGCAGTTGGATGCCTTATAATGCCTAATTATAATAATATGGATTATGGTATAATGCCATCTGTAAACCTCGAGAAGCTTAGGACAGAGTTATAATATTTAAAAAACTTGTACAAAATGGATGGATAACATTTAAGGGAATATACAATGAACTTGAACTTTCATGTTATAATACAGAGTTAATTAAACATCCTCAGGAATTTATCTCTAAGAATCCATGTCTCACAGAATATCAGACTACACACACACACACACACACACACATATATATCTCCTATCTAATAAGAGTAATATGCAAATTAACCATCACTCTGCTACACCCACCAGCCATGCCCACCAGCCAATCAGGAGTGAGTATGCAAATTAACCCAACCAAGTTGGCTGCAGCCACGGAGAGAGCAGGAGGCTTGGGTTTCCCAGCGATGGAGGAAGACAAGCTTTCCGCACACCCTGGCCAGCCCACTCCAGGCTACAAAGTTTCAATTATAGAAGGTAAATAAATCCCAACAAAAATGGTGCAGCCAGGGAGCTGGAGAGAGCAGGAGGCTAGGGTTGCCTCCGGTGATGGAGGAAGCCAAGTTTCTGAAGCCCTGGCCTGCCTTGGCCTCCGCTACAAAGTTTCAATTATGGAAGATAAATAAGTCCCAACAGAAATGGCTGCCACCAGGGAGCGAGCAGAAGGCTTGGCTCTGCTTCAGGCTACAAAGTTTCAATTGTAGAAGATAAATAAATCCCAGATACCAGGGCCTCCGCTTGGGTCGCCGGGGGGCGTGGCCGGCCTGCAAACCACCACAGGCCCCTCACCCAGGCCACCCCATGCCCCAAGGGACACCCTTCAGGGCAAACCAGCTGGCCCCCACCCATGCACCAGGCCTCTATCCTATCTAATAAAAGAGTAATATGCATATTGACCAACACACAAGATGGCTGCCCCCATGTGGTCAAAGATCCTGCCCCCATGTGGACACAAGATGGCCACCACAAGATGGCCAGCAGGGGAGGGCAGTAGGGAGGGACCAGGCCTGCAAGGGAGGGCAGTTGTGGGTGATCAGGCAGCAGGGGAGGGCAGTTGGGAGGGACAGGCCTGCAAGGGAGGGCAGTTGGGGGCGATCAAGCCTTCAGGGGAGGGCAGTTAGGGGCAAACAGGCTGGCAGGGGAGTATTTAGGGGGTAATCAGGCTGGCAGGCAGAAGTGGTTAGGGGCAATCAGGAAGGCAGGCAGGCGAGCAGTTGGGAGGCAGCAGTCCTGGATTGTGAGAGGGATGTCCGACTGCCCGTTTAGGCCTGATCCCACCAGGATGGGCCTAAATGGGAAGTCGGACATCCCTCAAGGGGTCCCAGATTGGAGAGGGTGCAGACTGGGCTGAAGGACACCCTCTCCCCCCCGTGCACGAATTTCATGCATTGGGCCTTAATATATAAATATATACACACATACATACATACACACACACACACACATATATATTCAAGAATTATATAGAAATATAATGTACTCTATATATTCAGAAATTATTTGATCGATCACTAGACCTACCTTTATTCAAAATAGTAGCTTGATATTCAAGGTTAGCTTTCTATGTACTACCTGGAACCCTGATGGAAAGTTTTGGCTTAGATAGTAATGTTTTCTAGTTGGCTGAGGATTTACTTCTTGAAGCATTAAATCTTTTCTTTTTCTTTAGCGATTTTGGAGAGATATCTTTCTGAAACATGCTATACACTTACTGCCTTCTTACACAGATTATCTGAAACATAGCCCACTATGAGCATTAACTATTATATTGTATTATATGATAGTCTTTACCACTCTTTAGGCATAGGCAATCTTATTGCCTATTGGGGTATCTGCAGAATGGTTTGGCCCTGGACAACAGAATTTTAGTTTTGTTAGAGCTATACAGGCACGTATTTCAAAGAGACAACACGTTCTTCGAGGTTTGTTAAGAAAAACAGTAGTCCCCTTGCTCCTATTTCTCCTTCCCTACAGAGAATCACTTTCACATTTTTAAGCAGGCTTAAAAAATTACCTTTCATACCAATAAAAGCATGGCTGTGTTGCTACTTGTTCATTTTTCTCTTTTCAGCTTTACCTATTGACTTCCCACTATGGAAGACAAGGATTTGACTTTTACCTTTCCCCATCCTTACCACACATACTTCCCACCTCCCAGGATAATTTATCATAATTTTAGTTACATCAATATTTAGTGTTTATGACTCTCTATGCTATTCAGAGCTTAACCATGTAGAAAATGATAATTACTTTTTCTTTCCTGCACAATTTTGTTTTCTCTCAAGTTAATAATTGTCTTTTTAAATAATTTTCTTCGGTTTTCTGTGTATTTATTTCTGATTCAACCCATTGTCTAAATTAGTGCTTCTCAAAGTACTTGTGATAACCAGCTTTTAAAAAAATTTTCTAATCTGCTGCAGATAGATACTTTTACCAAATATAATAAAAATACATTTCTAGAACAGTTCATGGGTAGCAGCAGTGGACCGACCATACTTTGGGTAGCACTGTCAGAACTCCTGTTAATACACCTAAATACATTGAGTATCCTGTTAGTTTTGTCTTCTTGGAGAAGCCTGTGTCTGGAGCCTTCTGACATGTCACTATGGGTTGGTTGCTTTCTGTATACCAGGTATAGAGCTGTTTCATGGGCCTGGGTTCTCCTTCTTCAACCTCAGGTTTTTTTTGTTGTTGTTGTGATTTTGCCTCCCTCTTATTCTGGTTTCCATGCCATCTCATTTTTTATTTTATTTACTCCCTTGTTTTTATGGAGAATATCCTCTAATAGCTTCCTGGAAAAGGATGTGTGGAAAAAAAGTCTTTTGAAACCCCAAATGTAAAAAATGGAAATGTCCTCATTTTATTCTCTTGACTGCTTATTTGGCTGAGTATAGAATTCTTGGTTGGAACTCATTTTTCTTCAGGTAGCTTTCTTGTCTTCCAGCTTCCAGTGCTGTTGTTGACATGTCTAAGACCATTCTGGTTCCAGAACCTTTTTGTATGACCTGCTTATTTATTTATTTTTTTGAAGCTTATAAACTTTTCCCTTTGATCCCAATAGTCTGATATTTCACATGATGTGGATTTATTTTCTTTCATATGGGCACTTAATGAGCCCTTTTAGTTCTAAGAAGTGTTCTTGAGTGGTTTATTTTACTATCCTTCCTTCATTTTCTTTTCCTGTAGTCATAAATACTGTAATTTGGATGTTGGATCTGCTGGATAGGTCTCTCATATGAGGATTTTTCAAGAAAATGAACTTGGTTTTCTGCTTTCCCCTCTGCTGACCAAGGAATCTGTATTCTCTAGACTGCTAAATGGCCTGCTCTTCTAGCTTCCAAAATCCGTTTTATAGGGATTTTAGTGAGGTCTTAAAAGAGAACTAAAACAGATACCGTGCTTCCCCGAAAATAAAACATCCTCTGAAAATAAGACCTACTTACATGTTTCCTTCTGAGTGAATATAAGGCACCCCCCCGAAAATAAGGCCCCCAGGCTCTGTCACTGCGCTAAAGACATGAAGACATTTCTTCATGAAAGAAAAATAGATCAGATAATGATTCCCAGAGGAAAGACGGCCTATCTCCAGACTCTTGATATTGCAATAAACAAGCCATTCAAAGACAATTTGGGCATGGAAATTAATGACTACATTGAAAATAGAATGGAGAGAAATCAGCGTGGAAACTTTGTGAAACCTAAACTGCAAGAAGTTGTGACTTGGGTGAAGAATTTATGGGAGAAAATCACTGACAGTTGCATTGCAAATGCACTGTGAGCAGGCTACCTTGACAAGAAGTACTCATTTAAAGACAGTGCTATTGCTAAACATGAGAGATCTGGTCCACTGATTCTGAAAGAAATGGAGTCACAAGAAATTCACCAGGAAATTCAGGAATTGGATTGTTATGATGATGTTCCAGAAGATGATGACATGATTGTCATTGAATAAATGAGTAAATTCTTGATACTGTAGGATTCACAGTTTGTCTGGTTTGTGTTGACAACTATCGTACTACCGTACCGTATACAGGTAATAAATTTCCTTTATTTTCATTTAACAATAAATGTGTACCGTATTCTTCTTCATGGAAAAATAAGACATCCCCTGAAAATAAGACCTAGCGCATCTTTGGGAGCAAAAATTAATATAAGACACTGTCTTATTTTCGGGGAAACAGGGTAGGTGTGTTCAATCTGTCATCTTTACCAAGTACCTGGTGTCTAAATACTGGTTTCTGCTTTCTGTGGTGCTCTGCTGTCCCTTCCCATCAGCCAAGTTGAGGATGTAGCTGTTGGTTTCCAAAGGCTTTGGTGCCAGCCCCACTAACATCACTTATCAGCTGTGTGACCTTGGACAAATCTCTTTAGCTCTCAGAAATTCTGTTTCTTCATCTATCTGATGGGGATAATAATAATATGTACCCATGTGATTGTGGAGAGAACCGAAGGAGGTAGCACTCAGTACAAAATTGTTCCATAAATGCAGTTGTTACTGCTACTACTGTTAAGGCTTGACCATTGCCCCTTCCACCTCCCTGTCACAAATAGACTATGGACTTGAAGTTTGAATTGCCATGCATATTAGACTGAAGTAAGACTCCAGGGCGGGGGTGGGGGATGCAGGTGTAATGGGTTATTTCATGGAATTGATAGACTCAGATAGAGCAGCCAGGTCCTCGCTCCAAAATGCAGATCTTATCACTGAATCTCCTGAGCCTTCACAATGCAGACCAAGTCTTTGCATGCACCTGCAGCCACTTGCCCCCACTCACTTGTGGCTCACAGGCCCCAAGCTCTTGTCCCTCAAGTTCTACTTTGCCAGAGCCCAGAGCCAATCTTGCTCTCCTACAGGGCTCACTTCAGCTTTCACCCTTTTCTGGAAGTTTTTTCTTGCCCTCCTACTCCCTCATCTGTTTCTTTTAGACTTCACCTTGGGGTGGTATGTCTTATATGCCACATCATATCTTTAAGGTACACACCTCTATCACAGCATGACTCTCTACTAAACTGGTTACTTATCTTTCTCATCCACAGAATTTTAACTTCTCTGTGGATAGAGCACATGGCCTTCTTATTATCATATTCTTAGCACCCAGTGTGGTGCTTGGTGCATCTTTAGTACAATTTTTTGTGGAAAATATCGTGTGTACATTTTTTGTGTACAATTTTTGAAGTAAAATAATATTTGTCAAGTGAATAAATGAATAAAAGGATTTCAAATAATAGTTTGGCTTGCACATAGTTAAAGAATGAAATCTTTGAATCAAGGAAATTAAAAAATGTAATTCTCTTTACAAATCTTAGAGTTCAAAACTTCCCCCCAACTAATAGTATTTACTTGGTATTACCTTTGACCACCTGTTTGGGTTGGGAACTTATGATTGAGGTGTTCTAAATGCTTTGATCCTCTTCTTCATGCTAACTAGCTGCCCAGGGCTTCCAGCATGAGAGCAGTCACCATACTAGAATTGTCCAGAGCAAACACAGGCAGCTTTGTAATTCCTCTGATCAGCCCAGCAATGATATTCCAGTCACATTCCTGGGTGCTCATTGCCCTTCCTAAAATACAAACTATCTGCATGCTCTTTCCAGCCAAATGAAGACAGGGCGAGCTTTACATGTCTAATGAAGGAACAGCTCAAAAGATTAGGAACAAAGCATTCGGTCCCACCAACATGCACTGTAGACATACCAGTACGAGGGCAGGGCCTCCTGTTCATCCACCAGCCTTTATCCAGGTGGCTCCTGAAGGAATCTGGATTAACATAATGAGGCTGCTTATGAACAAGCTCATTATTATTTTAGAAAACTTCAGGGCTGAATAAAACACCAGACTTGATGTTCAAGCTGTACTACTGACAGACTTTAGTTTAATGAACTGTTTTCTGCTTACAGATGGAGGTTGAAGTTGTAGTCACATGCTTTAAATGTCAGCCTGCATCTTTAGACTTAGAGGCAGGGAGAAATGACAAAACAACATGCGTTGAACCTTCTTATGTTATCCCAAACATGGGCATTCAGCTCTGGTAGCCTACCTCCACCCCTTTCTTGGCCTCATTGATGGAGGAATAGCCAAGTCAGGGAATCCGCGTACGGAGGAAGTTACTAAAGCAATTCACCAACCACAGTGTCTGATTACAGTAGTTCCCCCTTATCCTCAGTTTTGTTTTCCAAGGTTTCAAATACCGAGGTCAACTGTGATCTGAAAATATTAAATGGAAAATTCCAGAAATAAACAACTCATGAGTTTTAAATTGCATGCTGTACTAAGGAGCATGAAATCTCACGCTCTTAGCTCTGTCCTGCCTGGGACATGACTCATCCCTTTGTCCAGTGTATCCACACTGTATACGCTACCTGTTAGTCACTTAGCCATTTCAGTTATCAGATCGACTGTGGCGGTATTGCAGTGCTTGTGTTCAAGTCGCCTTTATTTTACTTAATGGCTCCGAAGCACAAGAGTGGTGATGCTGGCAACTCAGATATGATAAAGAGGAGCTGTGAAGTGCTTCCTCTAAGGGAAAAGGTGAAAGTTCTTGATATAATAAGGAAAGAAAAAAAAATTATATGTTGAGGTTGCTAAGATCTATGGTAAGAATGAATATTCTATCTGAAATTGTGAAGAAGGGAAAAAAAAATTCATACTAGTTTTGCTGTTGCACCTTAGACTGCTAAGGTTACAGCCACAGTGTGTGATAAGTACTTAGTAAAGATGGAAAAGCATTAAATTTGTGGGTGAAAACGTGTTGTGCCAGAAAGCATTGAGTCTTCATGAAGACTTTAGCAAGAGATCCCCTGAAATGAGTGACATCAAGCCATTGACTGCAAGTAAGGGATGGCTACCCAGATTCAGGAATAGACTTGGTGTTTTATCATCTCACATCATCATAAGAAGGGTGAGTACAGTTCAATAAGATATTTTGAAGGAGAGGGACAGAGAGACCATAATTGCATAACTTCTATTACAGTATATTGTTATAATTGTTCTATTTTATTATTAGTTATTGTTGTTAATCTCTTACCATGCCTAATTTACAAATTAAGCTTTATCACAAGTATGTATAGGAAAAACATAATATATGTGGGGTACTGTCCCAGATTTCAGACATCCATGGGGGGTCTTGGAACTTATACCCTATAGCTAAGGGAGTACTACTGTAGTGCTGTAATTTTAAATGTAAACAGTAACAAGCAACCTTTTAGATTTAAGGTGAGAATTGAACTCTTCAAAGTAGTTTCTATCTGTTGCTGTACTTAGTGAATTGATTGGACATTCTTTTTTTTTTTTTTTTTTTTGAGCCACATTTATTTTTTATTTTTTTTTTATTATTATTTTTTTTAAATAAATCTTTATTCAGATTATTACAATTATTTCTCCTTTTTTCCCCCATAGTTCCCCTCCAGCCATTTCCCACCCCACCTTCTGCCCTTACCTACCCCCCACTGTCCTCATCCATAGGTGTATGATTTTTGTCCAGTCTCTTTATGAACCCCCCCATACCCCTTTCCCCCTGAGAATTATCAGTCCACTCCCTTTCTATGCCCCTGATTCTATTGTATTCACCAGATTATTCTGTTCCTCAGGTTTTTAATTCACTTGATTTTTAGGTTCACTTGTTGATAGATATGTATTTGTTGTTCATAATTTTTATCTTTCCTTTTTTCTTCTTCCTCTTCTTTAAGAATACCTTTCAGCATTTCATATAATACTGGTTTGGTGGTGATGAACTCCTTTAGCTTTTTCTTGTCTGTGAAACTCTTTATCTGCCCTTCAATTCTGAATGATAGCTTTGCTGGGTAGAGTAATCTTGGTTGTAGGTTCTTGCTATTCATCACATTGAAAATTTCTTGCCACTCCCGTCTGGCCTGCATAGTTTCCGTTGAAAAGTCAGCTGACAGTCGTATGGGTGCTCCCCTGTAGGTAACTAACTGTTTTTCTCTTGCTGCTTTTAATATTCTCTCTTTGTCTTTTGCTCTTGGCATTTTAATTATGATGTGTCTTGGTGTAGTCCTCTTTGGATTCCTTTTGTTTGGGGTTCTGTGGGCTTCCTGGACTTGTAGGTCTATTTCTTTCACCAGGTGGGGAAAGTTTTCGGTCATTATTTCTTCAAATAGGTTTTCAGTATTTTGCTCTCTCTCTTCTTCTGGCACCCCCATAATTCTGATGTTGGTACGCTTGAAGTTGTCCCAGAGTCTTCTTACATTATCTTCAACTTTTTGGATTTTTTTTTTTGCTTTTTGCTTTTTCGGTTGAGTGTTTTTTGCTTCTTTGTATTTCAATTCTTTGACTTGATTTTTGTGTTCCTCTTGTCTGTTTTTGGGTCTCTGTATAATATTTTTTATTTCAGTCAGTGTATGTTTAATTTCTAGTTGGTCCTTTTTCATCTCTTCGAGGGTCTCGTTATATTTATCGGCCTTTTCTAGGATATTCTTAAAAAGCCTTATAACCGTGGTTTTGAATTCTATATCCAGTCGTTTGTTTTCCTCCATTTCTTTCGTTTGTGATCTGATTCTTAGACGCCGCATTTTCACTGCTTCCCTGAGTTGGTAGATTTGTGTGCTAGGTTTCCAATTTGGCCCAGTGGGTCTGCCTCCCCAGTTAACCTGGGGTGGACACTCTTGGTGCACCCCTTTGTGGACTGTGTGTACAGCCTTGTTGTAATTAAGTCTTTATTGTAGTTGGTATCACTGGGAAGAATTGACCTCCAGGCCAGTTGGCTGTAAGGATCAGCTGTGTCTATGCTGGGAGAAGTCCGGTGCTGGAGACAGCCTTATAGGATTAGACTTGCCAAATTGCAATAGCCTCTGTGCTCTGCTTGGATGGGGTGGAGTCTCAGTCTTGGCTTCCCATCAGCCTTGCCCTTGCTAGCACGTGTGTGCCTTCAGTCCTCTGCCTTCCCGGCTCCCGATTCTCCGCCCGAGAGTCCAGACTCCCCCCACAAGAGCGTGGGTCTCCGGGGGCTCGCCTGGAACTGGGGTTCACTGCAGTCAGAACTGGGGCTCACTTCAGTCAGAACTGGTGTTCGGTGCCGTCAGGAGCCTCTCACTCCCTTCTGCTAGGGAAAGCCTGTGGCAGCCTCCCGCAGCCTTTGTGCGCACTGGCGCGAGCGGACTTTCAGTCTTCCGCCTTCCCCGGCTCCCGAGTCTCTGCCCGAGAGTCCAGACTCCCCCCACAAGAGCGTGGGTCTCCAGGGGCTCGCCTGGAACTGGGGTTCACTGCAGTCAGAACTGGGGCTCACTTCAGTCAGAACTGGTGTTCGGTGCCGTCAGGAGCCTCTCACTCCCTTCCGCTAGGGAAAGCCTGTGGCAGCCTCCCGCAGCCTTTGTGCGCACTGGCGCGAGCGGACTTTCAGTCTTCCGCCTTCCCCGGCTCCCGAGTCTCCGCCCGAGAGTCCAGACTCCCCCCACAAGAGCGTGGGTCCCCGGGGGCTCGCCTGGAACTGGGGTTCACTGCAGTCAGAACTTGGGCTCACTTCAGTCAGAACTGGGGTTTTGTGCCGTCAGGAGCCTCTCACTCCCTTCCGCTAGGGAAAGCCTGTGGCAGCCTCCCGCAGCCTTTGTGCGCACTGGCGCGAGCGGACTTTCAGTCTTCCGCCTTCCCCGGCTCCCGAGTCTCCGCCCGAGAGTCCAGACTCCCCCCACAAGAGCGTGGGTCCCCAGGGGCTCGCCCGGAATAGGTGTTCAGTGCAGTCAGAACTGGGGTTCAATGTGGTCGGGGGCTCCCTTCCCCCTTCCGCCAGAGAAAGCCAGCCAGGCACTCCGCCACCCTTCCTCTCTGCGCGCACAAAGACCCTTTGCCGTACCTCCAATTCTCTGTGAGCTTTTCTCCTTCCTTCTAGTTGTAGAATTTTCACTCAGTCAGCTTTCCTGCGGTTCTGGATGGTGTCCGTTCTGTCTTTTAGTTGTAGTTTTGAAATTGTTGTGCGAGGCAGCAGTTTAGGTGTTTACCTATGCCGCCATCTTGGTTTCTCCCTGGACATTCTTGAATTGCTGTCAATTTAATATCCTGAGAATATTTTTCATTTCCTAATGTGAGTTCATGTTTTACCAAAAGGAAGCAAAAGACCCATCCATAGCAGTCTTTCAGGAAAGTCAGAAGAAACTGACAAAGCAAGATCAAAATTGCAGAGTCGACATTGAGGAACAAGTGATGGTGTTAAGCAGCCTTATCATCATTAAATGGAATAAAAAGTCATTAAATGCATATGAACCCAAAGCAAAATTGAGCAGAAGAGTTAATCACCCTCCTCAAGTCACATTTCTGGAAGTGGACCCTGGGTGCACATTATCACTGCTCTTGAACACGGGTTCATTTCTTCAAGGGCAGCAGACTTGGAGCTGGGTGCAGCCCTGGTCTTTGGTTGGAGTGGAGGGGGAGGAGGATAGAGGACAGGATCCTTGACCACATAGATTCCATTTATATTGCTCAAGACATCAGTGCTTGCATGGACTCCAATCAATTTGGACCCACAAATCTATTAAAAAATAATCTCTGTATTTAAAGGGCTTTCTTTCTCATCCGGAGAGATGTAACAAGTGTATGTATTCCAGGTAAATTGGATTTAGTTGTTTAGCGCTTTGTGCCACATGCAGAGAGCTTTATTGAATAACTGTATTGATTGATTCATGATCCCTTAGCTGTGGGAAAGGCACAAGGGAGAGCTAATGATGGCCAGCCAAGTATGTCTATCCCTTCATCGCTGCCCCAGGCAGGAACCAGTAAACTATGGATCTCACGCTCCCTGAGGCATCCAACGTTCCCAGATTTGTCGTGATGTGGCTTACTTTCGTTCATCATCTGTAAACTGGAC
Source organism: Plecotus auritus (assembly GCF_963455305.1). Lineage (NCBI taxonomy): Eukaryota > Metazoa > Chordata > Mammalia > Chiroptera > Vespertilionidae > Plecotus > Plecotus auritus. Next base: position 135,149,914 of record NC_137773.1, on the reverse strand, counting down.
CTAAAAAGGCATTATGTTTTACACATTAAAAATAGTGACTTCTTCTGTTTCACGAAACTGAGGAAAATAATTACAATTTATCCACTGCCCATTCTGTCCAGGTACATAATAGTCATTTTGCCCAATGGAAATCGAATTGCCATATCCTCAAGACATATATATATTTAATATATTTTATTGATTTTTTACAGAGAGGAATAGAGAGTTAGAAACATCAATGAGAGAGAAACACCAATCAGCTGCCTCCTGCACACCTCCCACTGGGGATGTGCCCGCAACCAAGATACATGCCCTTGACCAGAATCGAACCTGGGACCTTTCAGTCCACAGGCCTACGCTCTATCCACTGAGCCAAACCGGTCAGGGCTCAAGACATATTTTATTATTCCCATTTTACAGATGACTTGCCCAAGATCTAGCAGGTGGTGCAGCTAGGATTTAAACGCAGGTCTGTCTGATTCAAAAGGCATTCTCTTTCCACTCTGAATCAACAAGATTCTGTTTGAATGTGTGTGATAGGTGTGTGTGTGTGTGTGTGAGAGTGTGTGTGTGTGTGTGTGTGTGTGTGTATATGCCTAAGTGACTACAACTGGTTGACCAAACGACCAGTCGACTCGTCGCCATGATGCGCACTGACCACCAGGGGGCAGATGCTCAGCACAGGAGCTGCCCCCTGGTGGTCAGTGTACTCCCACAGCCAACTTCTTTTTTATTTTATTTTTTCTTTCTTTTTTCTTTTTTTAATTTCTTTATTGATTAAGGTATTACATATGTGTCCTTATTCACCCATTACCCCCCACCTACATTCATGCCCCCACCCCCCTGTGGTCTGTGTCCATTGATTAGGCTTATATGCATGCATATAAGTCCTTTGGTTGATCTCTCCCCCTTACCCTTACCTTCCCTGAGGTTTGACGTTCTGATTGATGTTTCTCTGTCTCTGGATCTATTTTTGTTCATCAGTTTATGTTGTTCATTATATTCCACAAATGAGTGAGATAATGTGTTATTTATCTTTCTCTGCTTGGCTTATTTCACTTAGCATAATGCTCTCCATCTCCATCCATGTTGTTGCAAATGGTAAGAACTCCTTCTTTTTTACTGCAGCATAGTATTCCATTGTGTAGATGTACCACAGTTTTTTAATCCACTCATCTGCTGATGGGCACTTAGGCTGTTTCCAAATCTTAGCTATGGTGAATTGTGCTGTTGTGAACATAGGGGTGCATATATCCTTTCTGATTCGTGTTTCTAGTTTCTTGGGATATATTCCTAGAAGTGGGATCACTGGGTCAAATGGGAGTTCCATTTTTAGTTTTTTGAGGAAATTCCATACTATTCTCCACAGTGGCTGCACCAGTCTGCATTCCCACCAGCAGTGCACAAGGGTTCCTTTTTCTCCGCATCCTCGCCAGCACTTGTCATTTGTTGACTTGTTGATAATAGCCATTCTGACAGGTGTGAGATGGTACTGCATTGTTGTTTTGATTTGCATCTCTCTGATGATTAGTGACTTTAAGCATGTTTTCATATGCCTCATGTCCTTCTGTCTTCTTTTGAAAAGTGTCTATTTAGATCAGTTGCCCATTTTTTTGATTGGGTTCTTTATCTTCTTTTTGTTAAGCTGCATGAGTTCCCTGTAAATGTTGGAGAGTAAACCCTTATCGGTGATGACATTGGCAAATATGTTCTCCCATGCAGTGGGCTTTCTTGTTGTTTTATTGATGGTTTCCTTTGCTGTGCAAAAGCTTTTTATTTTGATGTAGTCACATTTGTTTATTTTTCTCTTTAGTTTCCCTTGCCCTAGGAGCAGTATCAGTGAAGAAATTGCTTTGGCATATGTCTGAGATTTTTCTGCCTATGGATTCCTCTAGAGTTTTTATGGTTTCCCGTCGTATTTTTAAGTCCTTGATCCATTTTGAGTTTATTTTTGTGTATGGTGTAAGTTGGTGGTCTAGTTTCATTTTTTTGCATGTATCTGTCCAATTTTCCCAACACCATTTATTGAAGAGGCTGTCTTGACTCCATTGTATGTTCATGCCTCCTTTGTCAAATATTAATTGAGCATAGTGATTTGGGTTGATTTCTGGGTTCTCTAGTCTATTCCATTGATCTATATGTCTGTTCTTGTGCCAATACCAGGCAGTTTTGAGAACAGTGGCTTTGTAATACAGCTTGATATCTGGTATTGAGATCCCACCTACTTTGTTCTTCTTTCTCAGGATTGCTGTAGCTATTCGGGGTCTTTTTTTATTCCAGATGAATTTTTGGAAAGTTTGTTCTAGGTCTGTGAAATATGCTATTGTTATTTTAATGGGGATTGCATTAAATCTGTAGATTGCTTTGGGTAGGTATGGACATTTTGATGATGTTGATTCTACTCATCCATGAACATGGTATGTTCTTCCATCTGTTTATGTCTTCCTCTATTTCTTTTTTTCAGTGTTGTGTAGTTTTCCGCGTATAGGTCTTTTACCTCCTTAGTTAAGTTTACTCCTAGGCATCTTAATTTTTTTGGTGGTAAATGGGATTGCTTTTTAAGTCTCTCTTTCTGTAAATTCATTATTGGTGTATAGAAATGCCATAGATTTCTTGGCATTAATTTTGTATCCTGCTACATTGCCGAATTCATTATTAAGTCTAATAATTTTTTGATGGAGTCTTTAGGGTTTTCTATGTACAGTATCATGTCATCTGCAAATAAGGACAGTTTTACTTCTTCTTTTCCAATTTGGATGCCTTTTATTTCTTCTTCTTGTCTGATTGCAATGGCTAGTACTTCCAGCACTATGTTGAACAGGAGTGGTGAGAGTGGACATCCCTGTCTTATTCCTGTTCTTAGGAGAAATGGTTTTAGTTTTTGCTCATTGAGTATGATGTTGGCTGTGGGTTTGTCATATATGGCTTTTATTATGTTGAGGTATGATCCTTCTATTCCCACCTTGCTGTGAGTTTTTATCAAGAAAGGGTGTTGGATTTTGTCAAATGCTTTTTCTGCATCAATTGATATGACTATGTGATTTTTATCTCTCAGTTTGTTTATGTGATGTATCACATTTATTGATTTGCGAATATTGTACCATCCTTGCATCCCCAGGATAAATCCTACTTGGTCATGGTGTATGATCTTTCTGATGTACTGCTGGATCCAATTTCCTAGAATTTTGTTGAGGATTTTGGCATCTATGTTCATGAGGGATATTGGTCTGTAATTCTCTTTCATTGTGTTATCTTTATCTGGTTTTGGTATTAGGGTGATGCTGGCTTCATAGAAGGAGCTTGGAAGTGTTCCTTTTTCTTGAGTTTTCTGGAATAGTCTGAGGAGGATAGGTTTTAGTTCTTCCTTGAATGTTCGGTAAAACTCCCCTGTGAAGCCACCTGGCCCCGGGCTTTTGTTTGTGGAAGCTTTTTGATGACTGCTTTAATTTCTTTCATAGTTATCAGCCTATTGAGATTTTTAGTATCTTCCTGAGTAAGTTTTGGAAGATTGTATTTTTCTAGGAATGTGTCCCATTTCCTCCAGGTTGTCTAGTTTGTTAGAATAGAGTTGTTCATAGTATTTTTTAATAATCCTTTGTATTTCTGTGGAGTCTGTTGTTATTTCTCCTCTTTCATTTCTGATTTTGTTTATTTGGGTCCTCTCTCTTTGCTTCTTGGTGAGCTTGGCTAGAGGTTCATCAATCTTGTTTATCCTTTCAAAGAACCCGCTCTTGGTTTCATTGATCTTTTTTGTGTTTTTTTGGTCTCTATGTCATTCATTTCTTCCCTGATCTTAATATTTCCTTCCTTCTGCTCACTGTGGGCTTTTCTTGTTGCTCTCTTTCTAATTCTTTGAGTTGTTGAGTTAGATGATTTATTACCATTTTTTCTTGTTTTTTTGAGGTAGGCCTGTAGAGCTATAAACTTCCCTCTCAGGACTGCTTTCATTGTGTCCCATAGTATTTGCATTATTGTGTTTTTATTGTCATTAGTCTCCAGGATGTTTTTAATTTCTTCTTTGATCTCATTGATAACCCAATCATTGTTTAATAGCATGCTCTTCAGCTTCCAAATGTTTGAATTTTTTGGAATGGTTTTATTATAGTTTATTTCTAATATTATGCCATTGTGGTCTGAGAAAATGCTTTATATGATTTCAATCTTTTTGAATTTGGGGAGACTTTGTTTGTGATCCAATATGTGGTCTATTTTTGAAAATGTCCCATGTGCACTTGAGAAGAATGTATATTCCGTGGTTTGGGGTGAAATGCTCTGAAGATGTCAATTAGGTCCATCTGATCTAGTGAGTCATTTAGAATTGCTGTTTCTTTGCTGATTTTTTGTCTAGAGGATTTATCCAGTGATGTCAGTGGTGTATTAAAGTCTCCTACTATGATTGTATTGTTGTCGATCTCTCCCTTGATATCTTCCAGGAGTTTTTTTTATGTATTTGGGTGCTCCTGCATTGGGTGCATATATGTTTATCTGGGTTATATCCTCTTGTTGTATCGATCCCTTTATTATTATGAAGTGGCCTTCCTTATCTCTTGTTATGGCCTTTACTTGGTGGTCTATTTTGTCAGAAATAAGTACTGCTACCCCAGCTTTATTTTTTTTTCATTTCCATTTTCCTGAAAGATGTTTTTCCATCCCTTCACTTTCAGTCTGTATGAGTCCCTTTTTCTGAGGTGGGTCTCTTGTAGACAGCATATATATATGGGTCATGTTTTTTTATTCATTCAGCTACTTGATGTCTTTTGATTGGAGCATTTAGTCCATTTACATTTAAAGTTATTATTGAAAGGAACTTATTTGTAGCCATTTTATTTTTTGTGTCTGTGTTCCTTCTTACCTTTTTTATTTCTTCTTGTTATACCAGTCCCTTTAGCATTTCTTGCATTGCTGGCTTGGTAGTGATAAACCCCCTTAGCATTTTTTTTGTCTGTGAAGCTCCTTATTTCCCCTTCAATTTTGAATGATAACCTTGCTGGATAGAGTATTCTTGGATTCTGTACCTTGGTTTGCATCACTTTGTATATTTCCTTCCATTCTTTTCTGGCCTGATGTGTTTCTGTTGAGAAATCATTTAATAATCTAATGGGAGCTCCCTTGTATGTAACTTCCTGTCCCTCTCTTGCAGCCTTTAAGATTCTCTCTTTGTCCTGAATATTTGCCATCGTAATTATGATGTGTCTTGGTGTGGGTCTTTTTGGGTTCATCCTGCTTGGGACCTCTGTGCTTGTGTGATTTTTTTCTTTGCCACATCAGGGAAGTTTTCTGACATTATTTCTTCAAATAGTTCTTCTAACCCTTGTTCCTCTTCCTGTTGTTCTGGCACCCCTGTTATTCATATGTTGCTTTGTTTCATGTTGTCCCATAGCTCCCTTAGGCTCTCCTCCTGTCTTTCAATTTTTTTCTCCAGTTGCAATTCAGTTTGGCTGTGTTTTGCTTCCCTGTCTTCTAGTTCACTAATTCGGTCCTCTGCTTCTCCTAGTCTACTGTTGAAACTTTCCATGGTGTTTTTTATTGCAGCTATATCACTCTTCATTTCTTCTTGATTCTTTCATAAGTTGTTGATTTTTTCATCCATTTCTTCTTGATTCTTACATAAGGTTTTGATTTTTTTCTTCCATCCGGTTTATGAACTCTATGACCCTTATTCTGAATTCTTTTGCTGACATATTGCATGCCTCTGTTTTACTTAGCTGCTTTTCTGGTGATTCCTCCTTTTCTTTTTTGGGGGGGTATCTTTGTCTACCCATTTTTGGTCTCACTGACTGATCTAGATGTTGAGCTGTGCAGGGGCTGCTCCTTGGGTGGCAGTGGCTTCTCTGGCTGCAGTTGCTCCTCAGGCGGTTACGGTAGCAGGTGCTTCTCAGTTGGCAGCGGCTCCTCTGGTGGGTGCTGTTTGCAGTAGTCGTGCCTCCTTTGGCTGGTGGGGGAGGCTGCTTGTATAGCTTCTATTCCTTGGATGGTGGTGGGCTGATTATGAGGTTGCTGCTCCTCGGATGGGATGGGTTGCTCATGTCCGCTGCTCCTTGGATGGGGGCCAGCTGCTCAGGTGGCTGCTGCTCCTTGGACAGGGGCGGACTGCTCCCATGGCTGCTGTTCTTTAGATGGGGGCTGGCTGTGTGCTGCTGCTGTTCCTCAGATGGGATGGGCTACTCGTGATGCCACCGCTCCTTGGACAGGGGCAGGTTGCTTGCAGGGCTGCTGCTCCTTGTACGGGTGCGGGTTGCTCATGCAGCTGCTTCTCTTCAGACGGGGGCGGTCTGCTCATGTGGCTGCTGCTCCTCATGTGGGAGTGAGCTGCTCGTGCTGTTGATGCTCCTCAGACAGGGACGGGCCGCTCACCCGGCTCCTTCTTGTCAGACAGGTGCAGGCTGCGTGTAGGTGCTGCTCCTCAGACCAGTGCGTACTGCACAGGGCTGCTGCTCCTTGGATGTGGGTGGTCTGCTTATGACATAGCCAACTTTTTGCAGCCGGCCAACCTCCCACGGTCCCTCCCTCCTGGACTGGGTGAGACGACCCTTATTGGCCCCGATTGGCCCCAATCGCCAGCCAGGCCGAGGGACCCCACCCATGCACGAATTCGTGCACCGGCCTCTAGCATCTGTATAAAATTGGGACTATACATGGAGAAAGTCTGGATCAAAAGTTAAACACAGCATTACTAGATGACTCAACACTCCACTCCTAGGTATATACCCCAAAGAATGAAAAACAGTAACTTAGATTCTTCAATATCAATGTTTATTGCAGCATTATTCACAGGGGTGAAAATGTAGAAACAACCCAAATATCCATTGAAGGATGGATGGATAAACAAAATGTGGAATGTATGCAATGGAATATCATTCAGCCATAAAAAGGAATGAAATTCTGATACTGCACATGCTATGTAGATGAACCTTAAAGACATTATGCTAAGTGAAAGAAACAAGTCACAAAATGACCAATATTGGTTGCTTCCACTGATATGAGGTACCTAGAATTGGCAAATTCATAGAGATAGAAAACAGAATAGAAGTTACCAGGGGCCAGGGAAGGAGGAATAGGCAATTATTGGGTTACACAATTTCTGTTTTGAATAATGAAAAATATCTGGAAATAGATAGTGGTGATGGTCACACAAGTTGTGAATATGCTTAATGACACTGAATTGTACACTTGAAAGTGGTTGAAATGGTGAACTTCATGTTTTGTGTATTTTACCACAAAAATTTTAAAAGGTCTGGCACATTGAAGAGTCAGACAGACACAGGTGTGAATTCCCAATGTGTCACCTATCTGTATGAATTAGACAGGTGACTAACATCTCCGAACCTCTGGTTTCTCATTTTAAAAACGGAAATGACAATGGCTAACTCACTAGGTAGGATGTAAAATATCTACCCAGGACTAAGCACACAGTGTGAGCACTCAGTACATGGGGAGGTGACAGTAGTGCAGTGTTAGAGTTATTGTTAGCTCCGAAGTTCCACACCAAGCACTTACACACACGGACAGTGAGCATCACTCACTTCACACATTGATGAATGGTTAAATGATAACTGAGAATTCGTTCTTGTTCTGGAAGAAGTTTTTTTCAGCAGAATGCCAACGAAGAACCAGGTGTTTGAGAAAGGTGGCCACGTTGAGTTAAATGAGCCTTTTTTGGATGCCAGATGGGAACATGAAGCTGTTGGAAACCCCAACAGTCTTTCCTTATTGGTTTTCACATGACTGACAAATGATTTGACCACAGCACAGAGGGGCTGCCCATGCGTTCCTGTCGCCAACTCCATTGCTGCTGTTTAGGAAAAGGAGAGATGCTTGAGCAAACACTCATAACCCTTAAAAATAGGCAGCTTGTGATAGAAGCCTCGGAGGAGGCCTTTCATGATGGCATTGCTGAGGGGACATACTAATTACAGGGTTCTCGGACGGTCCCTTCAGCTGAGTACAGTCATCGTGCCTCATGTGTCGGGAAATTGAGTTCCATGGGGAGAGAAGTGGAAGGTGCCAACCAAGTTGGGAAAGACCCGCAGAAAGCATTTGAATACATCTATGAAGCTGTTTGGCTTCTGCGTTCCATACGGCATATGATCAGCCCCCTCCCCCATACATATTAAATCCACTTCCAATGCACGTTAACATATTTTCAAATAAGTTTATGCCAAATTCTTATGGATATTGCCTGCAGCTCCCTAATAAAGCCCAGCTGTAGACCTGGAAACTTAGTCTTTGAACATTTGGAAGCAACTCTGCAGCCTCCTTCCTTTGCTTGAGACACATCTGGCCACTGAAAAATAATGTGCCTTTGTGTTTAACCCTTTGGGCCTTCAAAGGAACTATTTAGTGGAGTTGAGCTTTAATGTATCTAAAGGTTCCCCAACAATCTCTAAGAGTGAATACACCTCCTGAAAGTTACCCATAGCTCCCTCCAAGTCCCCCATGAGGCATTCAGCAGTACCGCCTTAAGGTATGGCTAAATATTCCTCTCTGTGTGTGTTTAACTAAAAGCGAATAGGGTTTCAGGTGGTAGGTAGTGTCTCTCATGGGTCAGTTACATAATACCTGTTCCTGATATGAAACTAATTAGCCATTTGGTATAAAAAAACAGACTAATTAATCACTGTAGTCCAGCTACTCATAGGTAACTATCTTGGAGTATAAATAACTCTCTAGACTTTTTTCAGTACATGAGTATCAAGTTTCATCTTTTACAAAAGTGAGATTATACCATACACACTGTTTTTAAACCTGCCTTTATCAAATACTAATATATTGTGGACTTCTATCCATATTGTATCCTTATAAAGGGCTACTTAGGTTTTATTATGTGAATTTCATATATTTTATTTAAGTAGTTTTCTTCTGCTGGACTTTTAATCCCAGGTATGAGCTGGGATTAGGTTCAGCTTTGTTTACAGAACACTCCAAAGGGTAGTGGCTTAAACACGATGCTATTCTTTCTCCTAATGTACTAAGGCAGTCCAGAGCAGGGCGGGTATGGCTGGCGGGCACCCAGAGACTCGGCTTCTTCTACCTTTCCGCTCTGTCATTTTCCTGGAGAGCTTCCATCCTCAGGGTAACTTCTTGGCTCCAAATGACTCCAGGAGCTCTGAACATCAGGTCCAAGTTCTAGATAGTGCAGAGGAGAAAGGAAGGAAGGGTCCAAAGGGCTCCTCTCCAGATAAGTCAGCTGCCTTTAAATAGCCTCCCTCAAGTCCCATGCAACACCCCCACTTTCCTGTAGCTGGGCAGACTCAGCTGCAGGGTGGCTGTGAAGGGGAGTCAGAGAGTTCTACTGCTAAGGGAAAAGGGAAAGAAAGGATCTGGAGTAGCGACTCGTTTCTGCCACACCAATTTTTGCCCTTAAAATCAATGCTGTCATCTATCTCTTCTAGCTAAATATTTTTACACATCCATGATTATTTCCTTAGAATTTATGTTGAGAAAATAATTGTGTCAGGTCAAGGGTAAGCTCATTTCAAAATGTTATCTATTTTTTGTTGTTGTTGTTATCACAAAAGCAATGTATGGTTCTTGAAAAACAATCCAAATGTGGTATAAACATATGCTATTTTAATACATAGTGCCACTCCGAAATGTGGTGCCAATCCACATTCATTAGCAGTGCTCAGAGGGGGCAGTTCCCTCTATTCTTACCCGTTCTCTTTTGCCCTGTTGTCTTATCAACAAATCTGATAAGTGAAAAACATGTTAATTTGTACTTATTTGATTTCTCACCAATTACCTGCTGAGATCCTTTGCCTAGTTTTCTGAGTGCTCATTTGAAAGATAACTTTATTTATTTATTTTTTTTATTTTTATTTTTTAAATATATTTTATTGGTTTTTTACAGAGAGGAAGGGAGAGGGATAGAGAGTTAGAAACATCGATGAGAGAGAAACATTAATCAGCTGCCTCTTGCACACCCCCTACTGGGGATGTGCCCGAAACCAGGGTACATGCCCTTGACTGGAATCGAACCCGGGACCCTTCAGTCCGCAGGCCGACGCTCTAGCCACTGAGCCAAACCGGTTAGGGCTGAAAGGTAACTTTAAAAGGTTCCTTTATAGATTGAATATTTGCTTGGTGATTATCATGTGTTCTAATATTTTTTCAAGTTGTCACTTGCCTTTAACGTTATTTACAGTATTATTGTCATGTAACATGAAAACATTGTAAACACTCAAATCTATCTTTTTCTAGAGGGCTTCTCTCTGGTGTAAGTGCTGCCACTTACAAGAAACAAATACTTTGTATTTTCTCGGGGAACATGAAAAAGTTCTGTGTTGGATTGGAATTAAAGTCCAAGTGTTGAAAGCCAGCCATGTTAAGTGGGCAGTCGGTGAGGTGGTGGTCTCCCTCCCTCTCTCCGAGCACAAGGCCTGTGCCCATTACCTAAGACAACCCGAGTGTGTTCCATCAATAAAGCAGTACGGGGGAGCCTCCCCTTCCTCAGTGGTTAGGTTTCAGAGGACTGATATGTAAACAACGTATTGGTTTTACTAGAATTCTATTTTTTCTTTAACTTACATTATGCCTAATTTTAGGAAAATATTTCACAAACTAGACACCTAAACATTTATTAATTCAAATTGAGCCTCCCAGTGCCTGAGAAGCAGTGCGGAATTGTGGGAAGGACATGAGCCTAGAAGCCAAACAGCCTGAGTTAAACTCCTACCAGCATTTATTGCTTTTGGAGCTCTAGGCAGGTTATATGACCTGGATGGGCCTCAGTTTATCTGGGCAGTTAAAACACCTGACACCACAATTAGCTCATAGTGATGGTGACCATCAACAGATGTTTCCCTAATCTGCCCAGAAATGAAAGCATTTAAGTGTATTGGTAATTGGTATTATCTTTGGTACTAAGAATCACATTGTGGTGTTTTTTTTTTTTTTTTTTGTGTGTGTGTGTGTGTGGTTCACATTTTCAAATATTAAAGTGGCCAGAATATAACAGGACCTCCCTGGCTTTCCCTGCTCCTTTCTTTCTGTCGTGGGGTCAGTCTTATATTCCCAGAACATCCTCTCTCCTCTCTCCACCCCCAAAATCAATTCCAGTTAATGGGAGGTGAGGGTGGGGTGGGGCAGATGGGTTGATACACATTACCCAAGGCCAGGCAGCCAGCAAGCCATTGATTCCTTCTCTTGACTTGTAAGAATTAAAATTGTTCAGATCTCTTAGACTGAATAGGATCTTACACATCCTCCAGGAGGGGAGGGCCAAGAGTTTTTGTTTATGCTCTGGCTAGACCTGGAGAAACTGAAGCCCAAAGGAAGAAAGGGCTTGTGTAGAATTTGCAGTTAATGGCGGGGCTGAAACCAGGGCTGCAAGTTCAGGTGCCCCTTCTGCCCTCCACATCCCGTCCTCCACGTCCTTCTGTGCTGACGACCTGACATGGTGAGTTGCTCCCAAGCTTTGGCATCAGAGGTCAAGACATCCATTAGTTGTAGCCTTGAGAAGAGCCGTTTCGTATCCAGGGGGAATAATATGCCAGATGAATAGGAACATTAGTGATTTTCATTTGCTGCGCACTAATTTCTCTTGAGAAAGGTAAGCGGACTTTTTAAAGCCACAAGCTGGCAGATTTCATTCTGTGCTATTTCGGAGGTCTTGGCAGAAGAGCTGACTCTCCATCCCAGATCTCTGAGAATGCCACAGAATCTGGTGCAGGGTGTTCCTGTGAATTAAGATTTTGACAAGCATCCACAGTATCTGGGCGATATGGAGGGGAATGGGAGCACGTGTTCAGGCCCCAAAGTCCACGTCGGCTTCCATCACTGGACTGATCAACAGCCAAACAAAGGACTCCGGGAAATCATGTGCAGGGATCTTGCTGGTGAGGTGGGTGTGGAGGGAGCATGGACGTGAGGCCTGCTAGATGTGGGTGACCTGCCACGTGCCAGCCAGGGTCTCCCAGCTGTGGAGAGCATTGTTCATAAATATCAATTACCACTTATCCATCTAGGCCTGGCAGGTTCTATGAGTGTCCAAGCAAAATAGCTTTAATAATTTCATCAGTGGAATTCACTCACCTGGAGTTTTAGTTTAATCCCAGGAAGCTCTTGTAATGTGCATTTGGGTGATAAGTGGGTGGGCTGAGGTGCATTTGGGAAAATTGGTTTGATCCAAAAATTTATTAGTAAATTTAGAATTGAAAAAATTATTCTGGCGCTAGACAATTTCCTCTGGCTTTTTCATCCTTTTGGAATGCCCAAGCAGTTTAGTGGGTAAAACGCTCTTGGACACAATCCAAAGTTCACATTCGCTGTATTAGAGAGAGGGGCCTCTGACCCACTCTCCCTGTGCATTCCTGTCCCCTGTGTCTTATCGAAGTGCCTGTCTTCACAACGATGGATGTTAACCGAGGAGCCTGAGTCCTAGGTCCTGTGGCTGGAATTCTAACATTTCAGGGTGTGTCCGATGAGTTACTGGAACAGGTGACCAATCTGTGTTTCTCTGAAAGAGTGACTGTAGGCTGGCCAATGTGCTCAGTGGATTGAGCATCATCCCAGGCACCAAGAGGTATTGGTTCAATTCCCTGTCAGGGTACATGCCCAGTTGTGGGCTCGATCTCCAGTAGGGGGCATGCAGGAGGCAACCAATCAATGTTTCTCTTTCATTGATGTTTCTATCTCTCTCTCCCTCTCCCCTCCTGTCTAAAATCAACAAAAAACATATATTTTTAAAAAATAGTTAATGTGCATCGCAAAAGAGACTTGCTCAGAGAAGAGATGGGGACAAGGGAGGACAGGAGAACAGCATGTTGTATGCTTCAAGCACGAGTCCTCCCAGCAGGCCCCTGGACCTCATCTGAGCCCCGTGGAGAGGGCAGCAGACACTAGCCAAGCAGTCGTTTTCATTAGGACTGAGGCCTGTGGCAGCACCAGCAGTGCCACTTCAGGGCCCAGGGACAGAGGACAGCACGGACCGGGACAGGGAGTGCCACAAGGAGCTTCTTTGACATAGTGAGAACTCCAGGGAACCTGGCTCTGTGTTGGCACCCAGAGGGAATCACTCTGGGCTCTCTTCAGCTAGCACCCTGGCATGGACAACAGTGTTCCCGTGGAGGGCAGCCAGCAGCAATGGTCAGAATGAGTCTGGCCCTTTCTTGGTGTTGTGGAGAGTTGACATCAACTAGGGGCTCAAATAGAACCAAAGGGCTCTTTGTGACTCAGGCAAGACACCTCAGGATCTCTCAGAAGTAACTAGACAGGACTTTGTGTGGACAGGGGCCAGGGAATTTGGGGCCCTGTTAGTGAGACTTGCTCAGAGCTTGGGGAAGCTCAGGCTCGTCTGCATTCTCTTCCTTCCTCCAAAACAAGAGCCACCAAGTAGTGTGAGAGACATGGGCAGTGGTGACGGGGCTCTGGAATTCTCCTCAAGCTGTCTTTGAAGTTGCCTGCCCCTTTCATGGCTGCTCCCTCTTTTTCACTGCTCCTCCCCTTCCTTCTGCACTGGCCCTTTGATGTTGCTGTTGACGGTTCTCCTAACTGTTCTTTCCCTTCGCGCTGACTCAGTTTCTCACATCCACGCTGGTGCTTCTTCATCATTGTGGATCTTTTGTGTGTGTGTGTGTGTGTGTGAAAGAAAAAGTGGCTTTCTGATGAAAGCAAAGGACAGATAACAGTATAGCACATATAGACCTTGGCCAAGATCTTGGGGCCCACCTGCTCTTGGACAGGTCTCCTGCCACGTCTCCATGGATTCAGTGGTGTGTAGGAACAGAGCCTGGGGCTGGCAACCCTGACCCTTGGGAACCCTGTCTCTCTCTGGGGCTGCTTCCTTGTTAGGAGGGATCAGCTAATCTCATAGGGCCTCTGGTTTTGAAATAGTGTAAATGTCTTTTTCTGGCCCCTTTCACTCCCCCAGGGATCCCATGAAAAGTAGGGTGTGTGCCTGGGAGGACTGGCTAAGCTAAATACAACAAGAGTGGGACAGAATCCTCCAGGACTGAGAAATGGCAGTGGGGACAAGAAGGTCACAGCAGGTGACTTCTGGCTTTGTACTGTTTTCAGGCCCAAGTTCAGGTCTAGGCTCCCAGCAGGTGGGGTCTGCTCCTGCCACTAGGCCTCCCAAGCTCCAAGGCTGCCACCTGGCTGCAGATGCAGAAAGGCTTCCAGCAGTCCTGGGTCTCGCCGGGCACAGCACCCATAGCGGTGGCACCGTGCTGACTGCAGGCTGTGGCCACCCTGGTCACATTGATCACATAGGGGCCCAGGGTGTCCACCAGGTAGTCATGAAGATGGCAGCACTTCTCCTGGAACAGGAACCTCCCAGAACTCTGGTGTGTGAGGCAGGCATGGGCCAGGACAGGCAAGGATGTGGGTGCTCAGCGCCTGCCACACGGAGGGCCTCCTCCAGGTGGCACTGGACAGATGCCTGGTGGTGAGCAGGCAGCAGCCTGGGTGGGAGGTGGATGCTGGGGAACAGGGCTCTGGAGGTGGCTGAGAGCCAAAGCAGTTGAGTTTTGTGGGCAAGGGTAGCTGGGTGGCAGTGGCCCATGTAATTGGAAGCCATACTGTGCCAGCCATTGCCACAGGCCAGGAAACGATAGAAGCCCCAGAGCCCACGGGGCTGCAGTGTCTGGCCCAGCCACAGTGTGCCCTCTACCAGTGCACGGGCTACTGTTCAAAGCCAGTACAGACCTGTGGAGCTGCTCCTGAGGATCTGGTTGGGGAATACCAGTTGTGCTCAAGCCCATGAGGCTGCCTGATAGGCCCGGGGGAGGGTGGGGTGGTGGCGGCCTCAGTTCCCAACCCAGAGTGGACACTACTCTTCCCAGTCCAGCACTGCCAGCTCCCAGTCTGCGGTGGATCTGGTAGGCAGCCTGTGCCAGGTGGCGGCCAAGGAACAGCCTGAGGGACACCCCATTGTGAGCTCTGCCTCTGGGCCCAAGTTAGGGATAGAGGTCGAGCTGGTTCTTGTAGAAGATGGTGATGTTCTGGCCATGGGAACTCTGGCCATGGTTGGCTGTGATGCCCAGGGCCTGTAGTGGCAGGTGCATGCCAAAGTGGGCCCCTACTGTATGCTGAAGGTACATTCTACAGCATGGAGAGGGAGTGTCCAGGGGCCTGCAGCAGGGGCTGGCCACTCCCCAGGCACAGGGCCACCCCTAGCACCAGGGCTGGGCTAGCTGCATGTTCACGCCCCAGTAATGGAAACGTGTTGAAGGTGGATTTCAGGATGCTTTGTGTCCTGGCCCCGCACAGATCCAGATCTCACCATTGTAGGTCTTGATGCCAAACCCATCCCTGCCAAGGTAGTGAGCCCTCTCTATTCGAGTATTAAGCTCCTCATACTTTTGCTCCCTAATCTTCTTACAGCTTCCCCATTCAATGCACTTAAGAACAGACTACTGCCAAGCATAGTAACAGGACATGTGAACAGTTTTGCAAAGCGCCTCATGAAAGAGTAAAAGAGGTTCTCATCTCTAATTCCTTTGCTATTGGAGAATTCTCTATTCCATACCCCTTTGCTTATGGCTCATTTTTCACATTCATTTAAATATTTCACATTCTTAACTCTTTAGCATTTCTTCCAGACTGGAATTCCATGAAACAATCCAATAATCTCAGGTTTTCCTTATGAAACAGAAGCAGTAGCTTCTGTTTGTTTAAACTTAGAAAAATCAATGATTTCAAATTGCAAATTCAGTTAAAATTTACTTTGCAGTAATGTTGTAGGATAATATTGCCAGAGTTTGGAAGCAGAAAGCAAATGAGGCAGGAAAACAAGATAATCGAGAGGATGATAGAACAGGATCTCTGATTAGTGAAGCACAATTACACGGAATAAATATGGTATCGATTTTGTGTAAACATCACCCACAGAAGGGGAAGAAAGGAGGGTGCTTTGTCATCTTTCCCCTTTCATTTCTATTTTTCAAGATATTTTCAAGTTCTCTGAACTGTATTAGTTTTTTTGAAAAAATACAATTCTGATTGAGATGATTGATATTGCTTTACATGCTCCGGCCTTCCTTCTTTGGAAATATATTTCTTCTGAGCCCCCATAGCTCTGTGTCAGGTCCACTCTTTGGCTATTTTTCACTGTCGGTCGGCATGATGTTATAGGTATTTGTTGTGTTCATGTCTTTACTCCTTTGCTGAATTGTGAATTTATTCAGAGTAGACACATACTCTCTGTGCTTTATCAACAGTGAATTCCTTAGTGGCATGAGTAGGTGGAGTTCTTATTTTAAGAATATGATTTTTAAAATGGAATTATAAAGTAATTTTATAATGAGAAATTTTCATGTGGAATGCATATCTTGGTGACTCTGAGATAAAGAATACATACTCCATTTATATCTTTAATAATTTTTAGAAGAAAAACATGGATCTTTCCACTGTAAACCAGCTTTTTTTCTTAGTTACTTGTATTTGTTTATGGTTCTTAGGGAATATGTTAAATTTACACACACACACACACACACACACACAATTGAAAGGAGTGGGGATCCCACTGTTCCCTATGAGAGGGGAACAGATGTGTCCCCAATTCTAGCATTGAATAGAAAGGTTTGTTGTTCCCAGAGGGCTGGGAATCACAATTCTCAAGGGATGAATTTGGTGACCAGAGGCCTCTTGGTGCTTAAAGGCAGGGACTTCCTGGGAGAAGGGAGATCTGGATGTGGCCCTGGTTGACCAGCAAGCCCTCCCAGCTGTACTTGTCCAAATGAGAGCACAAGGGAATACAGAAATGGTCCTATCTCTTTCTCTACTTTTTTGGTGTTGGATGAATCTGAATCTGTCTGATGATTCTTCACCTGGTTTTTAGCTTAGCTCTTTTGAACTCAAGGATTCTTTTCTGTTTTGTTATTTCTTAGATAGACAGTAGGTAGAGCAGAGGCAGGTGCTCAGGGCCTGTAGCCAGATCAACTTTGGATTAGGCTCCACCACACACTTGCTGTCTAGAGGCCAATTTACCATGAAACTGGTAACTATTCAGTTTTAGGGTGTCTTCCTTCCCAGAGGGGCCCCAGCTAATAGTTAATTAGTGAAGACGATTGTCTTTGCCAGTCTGACTACCTATTGGCCTCCCCTTACTTTGTGTGGATGGCTCTGGAACGGCCCAGGGTATTTTCAGGATCTGGCTAAGGGCAAGCTCAGTAAAGAATATGCCATTTTGCCCTGGCCGGGTGGCTCAGTTGGTTGGAGCATCATCCCATACATCAAAAGGTTGTGGGTTCAATTCCCAGTCAGGGCACATATCTAGGTTGTGGGTTTGCTCCCCCTTTGGGGCCCAGGTGGAAGGCAACTAATCAATGTTTCTCTTGCATCGATGTTTCTCTCTCTCTCTCTCTCTCTCTCTCTCTCTCTCTCTCTCTCTCAAATTAATAAAAACAGATCCTCAGGTGAGAATTAAAAAAAAAAGAATATGCCATTTTAACTGCAATTTGAAAAGTCATTTTGAAATGTGTCAATAAAACAAGTGAGAAATTATTGTCTTCTGATTTGAACAAAGGTGGATTGTCCTTTTATTTTGTTTGGTCATCTTTAAACTTAATTAAAGAACTGAAAGAAAATTCAAAGAAAGATAGAAATGTGAAATAGAAGTGACAAAGATGAACAATAAAATCAATAGACACTGAGAAGCAAATTATAACAAAAATTTTCAGATCACTTAAACTCATTAATTAGCAGAAAGAGTAATTTTATTCACTCATTTAGAAAGAAATATTGACTAGAAATAATGAACAGCACATGTTTTGATAATGCAATTAATGAAGAGGAGTGAATATGAGCATATTGGGAAAAGATTTAAGCTATTTGCTTATATGACACAGATCAAAGATCACATGAAATTCCTAAGTCACTATAGTGAGGCAAACAGGTTTGTGAGTGTTGTCAACTCAGTGATGTTGATTCAAGATTAGTCATTGACAAGAAAAGTTAAAATACTCTAAAATCTTATGGCTCTGATATGAAAGAAACTTGATAGAGCTTTTATCTGAATTTGACAATCCTAAGGATTTACCTGTAGCATCTGTAATGAATTGTGAAGCTGGAAGATATTTCCCTAACTATATATATAAAGCCCTAATACGCAAATAGACCGAATGGTGGAACAACTGAACAACTGGTTGCTATGATGTGCACTGACCACCAGGGGGCGCACTCAGAACATGGTGGGCATCGCC
This sequence comes from Plecotus auritus, assembly GCF_963455305.1. Classification (NCBI taxonomy): domain Eukaryota; kingdom Metazoa; phylum Chordata; class Mammalia; order Chiroptera; family Vespertilionidae; genus Plecotus; species Plecotus auritus. The sequence goes on along the minus strand of NC_137773.1, from coordinate 135,131,792 downwards.
AGCAGGCTGCAGAGCGCGGAACATGGCAGGCATTGGTCATGGTGGGATGGTGGAGCACGTGAGTGGGATGCCAGACCAAGGCGGGGTGCCGGTCTCTGTCATTGGGGAGAGCCTCTGGTGGTTACTGAAAATTCTTTGCTCCCACGTGCCGTGATCCCGCCAGGCACTCACACCTGCTGCCAGTGCCGGAGCCATCGTTCACATCCGCTGCCAGAGTCTGGTGCAGGCCCCAATCATTTGGCGCCATCAGTGGGTGTGAGCAGCGGCTGCCATCCCAATCGCCCCTTAGGGCTTCTCTACCTCCCCCTGATCCTGAGAGGCGATTGGGGCAGCAGCCACCGCTTCCACCCGCTGACAGCGCTGGCCCACTCTCATGGGCTGCTGGCGCTGGCCCCAATTGCTCTGTGCTGTCAGTGGGTGCGAGTGGGGCTGGAGCTGTCAGCACATGGGAGTGGTGGCGGGAGCGGGGCTGCTGGCAGATGGGGGATGGGGGCTGTGGCGGGAGGGGCTGGGTTGGGGCTCAGAGGATGGGCTGAGACCTGCCCTGTGCCCACCGCAGCCTCTTAGCCCATAGTTCCTTTCAAGGTGCAGGAATTCATGCACTGAGCCCCCAGTCAATAATAAAAGCAAGTTTTGATCAACCACAATACAGAAAAGATAAATTATCTTTTGTTCTCTTTATATAAAATATATAGCCAAAAAATGCAAGAAAAAATATGGTAGCGGTATATCAGGCAGATGACAAAATTTCCTGTGATTTTTCCAATTTTATGATATTTGTAATACTTTTACATTTGTAATTTGTGGCAATTTCTTTCCTCATTCTAAGTCAGTGGTTTTCAACCATGTGCTGCCAAGAATTTTTAAAACATGTAATACCTGACTATTTAGTTAGGGACACTGACCTCTTTTTTCTTAGATTATCAAATTAAAAAATGACAACAGCCAGCACAACAATAGCCATCAGGTGTGAATGCTCTGTCTTGAACCATAAATATATAGGTCATACAATAGAGCTGCATCTTATTGGTCATGTCACATAACAATGTTGCATCTGATTGGTTAATTCTTGGTACCAGAATTTCTTATATACAAATATAGACACTTGAGTTTTTAAAATGTAACTTTGGAGCAAAAGGGGTAGGTAGCTCATTATTATTTATTTTGTTTAGTAAATAAATCAACATTATACCAATTTTTTTTTGGTCAGATTAGTGCAGGGTTTTCTGCACTAATAGCCTCCCAAAGCACAGCTTTCTAAAGCTGGCGAGGGGTCAAGAAAGGAGGCAGCTTCCACGATTCTGAGGACCAGAGCGTTGGTTTTCCACTTGGATTCTTTGAGTCCAAGCATCTGCTGAAATTTATTTATAGGTTTACAGAAAGGGTCTTGGTTATTCTACAGCAGAAGCCCAGTGTCCTGGCTTTGGTCCAGCTTTTGAAAGCTGAAATGTTTGACTCTTTTTGTTTTATTTTAAGACTGTGCTCTACTGGTGGAATCAAATGAGGAAGCAGTGAGTTGTGAGCACAATGCTTTTTTTTTTGTTTTTTTGTTTTTTGTTTTTTTTTTTTGAATATAGATGACTTCGTCAGAAGTCTGAAAATCTTTCCCAGAATCTCTTCTTGTGCTGTGAATCTGTTTCTAACATCTCACCGACAGACTGTCAGTTCTGGGGGCTTCCTCTTGAACAAACCCAGACACAGACTCTGGGCTCCTTCAGGGCAAGAACCTTCAGGGCAAGTCCTAGAAGCAGCAGTGTGCCTAGTACTTAGTAGGTGCCCAGTAAATATTTCTCAAGTGAATGAATGAATGGTGAATGAATGAAGGACCATCTAAGTCAACAGCATTTTCAAGATGGAGAAGGAGGCCTCTCTATCAAATAAGTTTGTATGGTATTTATTTAAGGCATACTATGGAAGACTCCGTTAAACGAAGTTTATTTCAAAAATAAATGTGTTTTGAGAGTAAACCAGTTCGCATGTTGATATAGAATAAAGTGCTTTGCAGCTCGAGGTGCATTTCTCCAAATGAGAAACATGTAAATACATGTCAAGGTCATTGAGATGTTTGGTAGAAGTCAGTAGAGGCCCATAATTCAGCCCATGGGATTTATAAGACAGAGAGTCTGGCCTCTAAACCCAGTTCTGACATGTATAGGCTTGTGGTCTTGCCTAAATTACCTAAGCTCTCTGAATTTTCTCATTCCTATAATGGGAATAATAATAATGACTTCATAGGGTTGTTGGGAAGATTGAATTAGATAATGCTTGGTACAGAGTAAGTGCTGAATAAAAATTTCTCCCCATCCCCCCTCCTCCCTCTTTTCTTCCCTGCTAAATGACCTGGGCCTTGGTGTTTTCTCCTGCTCACTTCCTCAGTTGATCTTCCCCAGAAGTAAGTTAGAGTCTGGGCAACTTTCTGGAGGTCACTGTTCAGCCCTACCTGACAATAACATTTTTGCATAACCTTTGGATAGTCGAAGAGGAAACACATAAAGATTTATATCCCTACGTTTCACACACGGGTCCAGCACTTACAATTTTGCTCATTTAATGAGTGGCCATTCCTTTCCCACACCCTCATGCCCCCAGGTTGGATTTCACCAGCATTTCAAGCCCTCTGGGATTGCTCTGTGCTTCTTGTTCTCCTTGGAATGCAAGCCTACTTTTATTTTCCTCTTCAGAGATTTTACTAGGTGAGAAATTGACATTGAAGACAGTTTCCTAAGGGCTTGGGCCTTGAAGGTGACTGACTTTTTAAAATCTATTCGTGACTTTGAAAAGCTGAGCAAAACTCACCCTAATGGAGAACCCACACACACTCAAGCAGCCCTTTCTCCTGGCTCCTCCATGACAATCCAAGGTCAAGCTCATTCGTGGTGATGGCTCGGTTTTGCTCATTTTGTACATTATTTATGTAACATGCGGGTTGTGAGGGAGTGTGGATGTAGATGATTCATAGGCACAAGCAGTTGGAAACAGATTGCAGAACCCAGCTCCTTTACTGGGGTGTCCCCCACCCTCCGCCCCTCAAGCTACTTCATATGCTGCTTCTTGTATGCCCTGCAGTGCTACTCAGTACATGCAGTCCTTGCCTCCCCCCACCTCACCCTCAAACCCCTATGGAGCAGGAGGCACACTGACCCTTTACAGACTCAACCTGAAACAGATTTTGGGGACACACCCACCTCGCAAGATGGAATGCTCATGAAAAAAATCTAAACCATAAAAAAGCAGAAGGAATTCTGAAAAAGTTATGATGACTACTTCAGTGCCTATTTTTTGAAATATCAAGTTCTTAAAACAAGTTTCTTATTTTTGTGCTGTTGCCCTTGCTTTTCTCGGCTGTGCCTGGCACCTGCCTGTTGGGAAGCCCGATGCCTGGTAGCATGCTGTTTTCTTATGGCTAAACTGCAGAGGAACCTCTTCTCAACTTTTTAAAAGTTTTGTCTCACCTGGAAGACCTGCTTTCAGGTGACATTCAACATTGTCTAGTACACTGGGGAGAACACAGACTGTGGACTTAGACAACCTTGGTCAGGTGACCTGTTAGATCTGTGTATCAGTTATCTATTGTGAAGGTAATGCCGTGGAACAAAACCTACCAAAACCTCCGTGGCATACAAAGCATTTATTGCTCATGCTTCAGGGGTGGTCAGCTGAGCAGCTCTGTTGATCTTAAACAAGCTTATTCAACACTAGCTGACCACTGATCCAGGATGGCCTAGGCTGGGGTAATGGGGTGTCTTGACCCTGTGCCACACAGCTCCTATCCTCTAGCAGGCTGGTCTGGGCATACTCCCTTGGCTTGGCAGATCAAGAGTGAGAATAGGCCTAGTCACACAAGTACTTTTAAAGCCTTGGATAGTGCATCATATTTGCTAACATCTCATTGGCCAAAGAAAGTCAAATGGCTGAACCCAGAGTTGGAGTAGATGGACATACATATTTACATGGCAAAGGGCTTAGAAACAGGAAGAGGCGAAGAATTGGGTTATTTTTATAATATACTACACTGAGTGACCATGGGAAAATTAACTGACCTCTCTGAGCCCAATTTTCCCTTTCTTTTGAAATAGAGCTCATGATCCCTAGCCATGAAGCTTGTGTGAGGATCAAATGAAAGAACTGGGTTGAATAGGTGTGATTAATGGCTATTTAAGCTTACAAAAGTGCTATGAAACTTGAAACTGATATTAACCAGTTTTCCAGGCTAAGGAGGGTAAATACACATTCCTGTGGCTAGTTTCTTCATTAGCAGATTAGCTATTGCATTAGTCAGGGTTCTTTAGAGAAATAGAATCAATAGGATGTATCTCTCTCTCTCTCTCTCTCTCTCTCTCTCTATATATATATATATATATATATATATATATATATATACATATATATATATGTGTGTGTGTGTGTGTGTGTGTATGGATATACAGACATAGATATATACATATATCCATATCCATATCCATATTTATATCCATATCCATATCCATATCTATCTATACAGAGATATTTATTTTTAGGAATTGATTTTAGAGGTTTTGTGGGCCCAAAATCTGATGGGGAGGCTGGCGGGCTGGAGACTCAGGAGAGAGTTGCAGTTCAAGTTCAAAGGTAGTCAGTTGGCAGAAGTCCATCTTGCTCAGTGGAGTCTTGGTTCTTTTAAGGTCTTCAGCCATTTGGTTGAGGCCCACCCACATTATGGAGGGCAATCTGCTTTACTCAGTTCACTGATTTAAATGTTAATCTCATCCAAAAACGCTCTCAAAGAAACATTCCGCATAATGTTTGACCAAATATCTGGGCACCATGACCTAGCCAAGGTGACATACAAAATTAATCATCACAGGTACTAAAGATGTGGGTCTATAATTAATTGTGCATTTTAACATATTCAATGAATATTTAACGACTGTTTACTATGTGCCTGGAACTATACTTATCCATTGGAATATAGCAGTAATAAACAATTAGCCCTGCCTTGAAAGAACTTTTTGCATGTATTATTTCATTCAATCCCCACAAAAACCTGATAGGCAAGCATTTTTGTCCCTGTTGTACAGATGAGGAAGATGAGGTTTGCAGAGATCAAGTGAGCTGTTAATAAGGTAAATGCAGGGTCTAAATCGAATTCTGCCTGATGCCAAGCCCAGGCTGCTGGTGGCTTCACCTTTCACTCGTTCCTTGTACCATGGCTTCTCCCAGACAGGAGCGTGGAGGAGGAGCAGGACAGAGTGAGCCTGAGGTCAGCCTAGAAGGTGACATCAGGGGAAATTTGGGAGAGCTCTGCTGCTCTCTGCCCACTTGCCCCTGTCCACTTGCCCCTGCTGGCTGGTATATGCGGCCAGTTCCTGAGCCTCTGGGATATAAGCGCAAACAGGCCACCAGCGTTATCCTGGAGTCTGCAGGTCCATCCTGCAAGTCCACCTCAGCACCGTCATCTTATAAAGGGACAAACGAGTGTGTATGTAGGTAGAGAGAGGGAAGATGTGAGCCCTTTGCAGGAAAGCCACCTTTCATCCACTTCGCTCAGTGACATGCTCCGGGTATGTACAGACATATACATGTAATATTTTCAGATTTTATCTACTTCCAAACTGCTCACAGCATGGGGTGCAGATGGAGCTATATGCTAATGGGTGTGACGAAGCAAGCTCCCCACATAAGGATTGCACTATGCATGTTTAGAGTAAGCTATCTGCTAAGGGACTTCTCTCCCTAGCAGTTAGCTCTGGGCCACACGTGGCTATGCACCCATGAATCCTTGGCCTGGGGTATGCTGGCCAAAAGCCTGACCTGGCCCACAGATGAAGACCCTGTGGATGTTGCGCGGGGGGAAGGGGGCACTTTATATAAGTGGTTGTTAGACAGATGGAAGATTTATTTTATGTAAGAAGCAGTCTTTCTTGAGTAGAGATGTAGGTTCTTTTGTAAACCTGTGCTAGAAAAATCTTTGTTGCTGCCACTGCTGCGTTTCTAAATGCCCCATTATTTCCATGATAATTGCTCATCGGAGTGTTGAGCTGCATCTGGGCCATTTATTGCTTATACAGAGGCTCCACTCAGTGCAAGTTCACTCCCCACCCCCCCACCCCCGGTTCTGATGATGCCACCCGAAGGGTCTTGATCCAGGTGGAAACTGGAGCAGTGGTTTAGAGAATGGACAGGTGGATGTTCACAGCATGGGGCAATGGGGAGACTGAACAAAGCCAGCTCAGAGCAGCAGTTTTCAAGGTGTGCCCATGGATGGTCCAGCTTCTGGAACCATTGAGCTTTGTATCTTGGCCTTGTTAGAGTCCACCATTGAGAGAACCCTCTTTCATGGCCCGTAGCTCAGGGACCTAAAGGGAGGAGAGGCTGGCCTCCTGGATATGCTTCAGGCTGAAGCATTCTGAGTGTAACAAGGAAAACACCGGCGTGGATCATGTATTTCCTGTGCAACCGTAATCAAGGTGAATTACTTACGCTGGCTGTTTATCAGTGATAAGCAAGTGAAACCTGGTCTTCTCCAGCAGGAAGCAGGTTATGTGAGCTCGCTGCTCTGTAGGATGAGATTTTCCCAAGAAAGAACAAGGAGGTTGGAACTAGTTATGTGCCAAGAGGAAGGAAGTATGGGTATGGGTATTCACCTTGGATATGGGTTTTTGTAGGCACTTTGCCAATTTTGTTCATCTCTGCACAGTCAGTGCACTGCACTGAAAGGCACACAATAAATTACATGTTTGATAGATGGATGAATGGCCATATTTAGACCAGCCAGAATGGAGGCAGCCTCAATCAAAATAGTCCTTACCAACTGTCCACGATACAGCGTGTGACTCAAGTTCCTGGGGACAACTATCTCAGGGAACAAGGAGGGTCACAGAACTTTATGGCTTTTGTCACTGGTCCCTCCCTGCTGCCAGTCATAGAAAACTGAAGTACAAGTTTCCTTCTCTGGCTTGTCCATCTGCATCCTTGGAACTGTGCCTTCACCTGTGAGTAGCTCGTTGTTTCTCATCTCTGCTTTTGCCTGCGTATTGTCACCTCTGCCTGGAAAGTCTCCCCCACCCACCTGTGGCCTCCAATCCCAGGTCCCCTGCTTCTATATGGTACTCAGGTGGAGGGGGCCCTCAGGCTCCAGAACCAGCCTGCTTGGATTCCCACACTGGGGCTACTTGTGACTTTGGCAAGTTGCCCAAGTCACCTAATAATTCTGGACCTCCATTTTTCATCTGGAAAACAGAAAATAGTACACAAATCAGAGGATTGTTATAAAATTAGATTACTGAGCACACATAAAGTATACATCACTACGTGCCTGTTAACCACCATCTCTCTATGGTTCCTTCTCTTCTGTACCCTAGAGCTGTTTTCTCTTTTGTCACCTCACACTACTTTGTTTTGTCTCTTTCCAACTTATCGCCTTGGCTGGCCTACTTCCTTACTCAAGAGCTCTCAGGGGCTCCTCAGTACCCACCTAAATGCATTCAAAACCCCATAGCAGAATTCAAGGCTTTCCATTTTCTAGGCCAATCAATTTTGACAGCATGTTTTCCCCACACTTCCTGTGCCACCTCATCTTCCTGCCTAAATGTGCTCTCTGTTCCTAAGCAAGTTCTGGGCCCTCTCACTTCTTGTTCCGGCAGACCTGTCCTTCTGTCCTTCCCCCACCTCCAGGCCTGTCCTTCTGTCCTTCCCCCATCTCTGCCTGCCCAGACTTCTGTGCATGGGGGTGGGGTGGGGAGCAGCAGCCTGCAGGCCAGGCTGGCCTTCCTTGATCTGCAGGCTTCACATACTCTTGGCTTGGTTCTGGAGGTCAGACTGCACTGGCTTTCAGAAAGGCAGTGCATCCTTGGATCGTATTCCGTATTTCACTTGTAGGAAAGTGAAACCCATCAGCTTTCAAGCTTATAAAAGGTTAATGTCCCCTCATCGCCCAAAGTGTCCTGATTTGCTTGACTCCTTGTGAAGCTGGTTTCATTACATGGAATTTGGTTACTGCAAGGGCCAGCAGGGGTCATCTTGAGGGATTTTCATTTAGAAAATATGAAGGAGACTGCTTATGCTATAGGGGGTGTGTGTGTCACTGAATCTTATTGTCCCTGAATATATATTGCTTTTAAAGTCACCATTTAATAATTCAGATGTAGCAGAAAATACTTATCATATAATGTTAGCTGAAAGAAGTCAGAATGCAAAGTCGTATTAACAATATGATTATAACTATGTATGAATCTCATGGTTTAGGACAGTGGTTGTCAAACTATTGCTCGTGAGACACATGCGGCTCTTTGGCCCCTTGAGTGTGGCTCTTCCACAAAATACCACGGCCTGGGTGAGTCTATTTTGAAGAAGTGGCATTAGAAGAAGTTTAAGTTTAAAAAATTTGGCTCTCAAAAGAAATTTCAATTGTTGTACTGTTGATATTTGGCTCTGTTGACTAATGAGTTTGCCGACCACTGGGTTAGGACAAGAAGAGGCTGTGGGGAAGTGACAATGGCTTGGTTTGTTGGGGACGTGGGATTAGAGACAACTTTTTCTTCTTTTTACAATTGTGTTAATGTTTCTACTATCATGCAAAATTAAAATATCATTGGGATATTATATTAATAACTAGTGCCCCGGTCCATGGATTCGTGCACATTAAAAGGAAATTAATTAGAAGGTGGCCGGCGGGGCGGGACTGGGTGAGACGGGCTGGACACGCCCTGGAGCCAACCTCCCACAGTCCCTACCCGACCCCTGAGGGGTTCCAGATTGCGAGAGGGTGGTTCTTGGGTGATGCACCCTGGAATCGGGCTCCCTCCTCTCTGGTTTCGGGGTGCATCACCCAAGAACCACCATTGCCAAGTCACCACAGCTCAGCAGCTCCTGCGTTGAGCGTCTGTCCCTGTTGGTCAGTGCACTTCATACCTCCCAGCCTGTTGGACGGTTGGACGGTCACTTAGTCTTTTATATATATACTAGAGGCCTGGAGCATGAAATTCATGCCCGGGGGCAGGGAAAAGGTTCCCTTCAGCCAGCCTGCACCCTCTCCAATCAGGAACCCTCGGGGGATGTCCGACTGCCGGTTTAGACCCGATCCTAAACCGGCAGTCGGACATCCTCTCACAATCCTGGACTGCTGGCTCCTAATCGCTCAGCTGCCTGTCTGATCACCCCTAATGCCCCCCCCCCCCACCAGCCTGATCACCCCTAACTGCCTCTGCCTGTCGGCCTGGTTGCCCCACGTAGCCTGCTGTCCAGTCATTTGGTCATCCCTCACTAATCCCCCTGCCAGCCTGGTCACCCCATGCAGCCTGTTCAGTAGGCTGTCTGGTTGTTTCGGTCGTGACAGCCCCTGGCTTTTTATATATATCGATATATAGATATAATAATCAGTTCATGACCAATTTGAGCCCCAGAGCTCTGCATCATCTCATTTAATCCTCCCCGTACATCTGTAAGGCAGGATGTATAATCCCTGGTAAATGGGGTGAGGGAGTAAAGGAGTCTCCCTGAATGTCACAGCCTCTGGGGGGACAGACAAGCAGTCTGCACCAGGCCCCTCTCACTTTCAACCTGTCCTCTGTACCACTGCTTCTTTCTTAGTAAAGCCAAACCAAAATACTTTTCATGAATCAGTAATAAAGCTTATTATAGAATGACCAGAGAATACTGAAAAGGACAAAACACTAAGATAAAAAATAGTCTGCTGTGTGAACTCCTGGAAACCCATAGTTGACCTTTTGGACATATTTTCCAGGGCCAGTAACTCCTCTCAGGGCTGTGGTTCTCTGGCGAATCCTTCTCAAGGAACGTGTAGGGTGTTTTTCTTATCTGGTAAGTGGAGAGGAAGGAGAAATACTTTGTTCTTAAGCCTTAGTCTTGAGACTAGAGCTTAGAAAATCATAAAACTACTGGTGGGTGGCAGAATTTCCTCTCTCGACACCTAAGATAAGAATGACTGAGGAATTGCAGTTTCGGATGGAATGAGCTAACTCCACCAGCAGAATTAGGCAGTGTCAAGGGCAACATTATGCTCGCGTGGCTGTTCTAGCTCTCGTATTTCCATGGTCTAGGGAGTAGATATCTTCCAGGAACACTTGAAAATCATTTTAACTAAAAATTGAGCTTTAAACAACATATGCATATCTGGCATGAAGAATGGAGACCACTTCATCCTAAAAACTCTATAAAAGTATAAAGCAACTAGTTAGTACTCAGAGACTCATGGTTTCCCTATATTATTGCTGCTATCAGGAGATAATCAGACTTTACTAATATTTTCATTTGATTAAAATAATTAATATATTCCATACAGTTTAGATTTATTTAAAAAGAATTTCTTTATTAGTTTAGCAACAACTACAATATTCACTGGGCATTTAGTTCTCTTATACTGACAAATTTATGATGAGTTTGTGTGATGAGAATGCTACTGAGCCAATAGTTATCTTTTATTCATTCATTTATTCATTTATCTAATTCATCTAGTAAATATTTATTGAAAAGTGACCATTGGAAAATCCCTCCTTGTGCATTTGTTATAAAATTATAGTCAAGGACACTGCTTGCTATGTATATTAATGTCTATGTATGAAATCCATGTGAAAAGTTTATTTTAGAATTAAGTTCCAGAAAAACACCTTAGCTTACTTGAGTTATACCAAGCTTTCTCCTGTCTGATAATAGCCATTTATTGTTGTGTTTCCCATTTTTCTCTGGCTGCCAGAAAGTTCAGAGATGCCTTTGATCTTAATCACAAACATTATACAAACTTCATGATTGGTATATTCAGCCCTTTCTCCTTTTTATGGCCCCTATTTTCTGCTGTATTAACCTTTGTATGTATCTGTTCCTTTAATACCCCACCTCAATTCTTTTAAAAAAATGGTGAGGGGGGTATTAATTCAAGGCACAATACTAGATATCCTCCTCGAATGCCTATCAGTTCATACTAGAAAAAGGTGATGGTTGCACAACATTGTGAATGAAGTAAATGCCACTGAATGGTACACTTTAAAATGGTTACTTTTATGTTAGGTGAATTTTACCTCAATAAAAAATTGAAAAAGAAAAGCATATGGGTGAACAACTGACTTTGAAGATGCTGATGCTGATGATGGTTCCAGTTGAACACAGATTGTTTTCCAGGATGGCCAGTGGGAACCATGGGAAAGTCATCCAGGGAATCTGCCTCGTTGCTTTAGGAGAACAATGATTATCATTGGCACCTGTAAAGGCAGTGGCCCCGCTGGCTTTGAGAGGGTGAACGCTCTTCCCTAACTCCATTCCTTATCTGGACATCTTAAAAAATAAAACAATAACAGAACAGTTTGTTATTTTAAAACTATATAAGCAGAAACATTCAGTGTGGGAAAATCACAAGATAATAGTAGTAATACACCCATAAAGTCACCCATATTTCCAATAGCCAGGTAGAATCACTGTTAACTTTTTGTGTGTACCTTCTAGACTTCTGTATTGATCTACCAATGCATGCATTCAATCATCCATCTAGCTATTTTTTTCCAGAGAGTGGTCCCCAGGACACATCTCATGATTAAATACATTTAGAAAATGGGTCACCCTAACACCTCCTCTTGGAGATTCATGATGTGCATTAGCATATTCAAAGATTTGAAAAATTTAGTAATAAAGAAGTTCATTTCACTGTGATTTATTTAGAGTTTTTTCCAATGTACTTGAGCAAGGAATTCTTATTTTCTTAACTCAGGGAACTAATGTAGTGTTTCACGGAAGCCAAGGAAATTGAGAAATACTTGCTCTTAAGTCCAAATCATATTTAGCCTATATAGTTATACTAGAGAGACTGTCTGAATTGATTCTAGGGTGTAAATGTCTCTCCATGTGAGTTACATTCTCCTAACACACAATTTTTAATGACTGCATAGCATTCTATTGTATGGATGTACCATGGCCTGTAGAATCAATGCACCATTACTGGAAGTTTACATCTTTCCCATTTTGACTCTCAGAATGAACTTTATTGTTGTCTATTGCTATCCCATCACATGAAGCTTTGTTTACTTGTGGAGTAGTACCTGCACAGATTCTCATGAGTGGTTGTTTTCTTTTTAACCTCTAGTTTAAGGAACGTGATAGTGGGACACTCTGGAAAGAGAAAAAAAAGAATAAATAGTAAGGGTAGAGAGAAGGGATGGCTTTGTTGCTGAATTGGATTTTTTACAATTAAATTTTTTTTAAAAATCTTGTGTGTCTGTGCCCATAATTCTGGCCTAGCTTCTGGCCACTCCAGGAAGGGCCAGATGTTCTGGGACTGCTGAGCTTAGGTTTCTAGGGTTTGTACATCTGGAACCTCAAGTAAGGGTTAGGAAGCTCATGGAATGTGGGAGCAATTTGTGAGGAGCGTGGAGTCAACCTTTCTATGAGCATGTTCCTCATTCTTAAAAAAATTTCTTTATTGATTAAGGTATTACATATGTGTCCTTATCCCTCCTTTGCCTCCCCACCCCCCACCACCTCCCCCGCTCATGCCCTCACCCCCCTGTTGTCTGTGTCCATTGGTTAGGCTTATATGCATGCATACAAGTCCTTTGGTTGATCTCTTCCCCTTACCCCCACCTTTCCCTACCTTCCCTCTGAGGTTTGACGGTCTGATCAATGCTTCTCTGTCTCTGGATCTGTTTTCGTTAATCAGTTTACCGTATGTTGTTCATTATATTCCACAAATGAGTGAGATCATGTGATATTTATCTCTCTGACTGACTTATTTCTCTTAGCATAATGCTCTCTAGGTCCATCTATACTGTTGCAAATGGTAAGAACTCCTTCCTTTTTACAGGAGCATAGTATTCCATTGTGTAGATGTACCAGTTTTTTAATCCACTCATCTGCTGATGGTCACTTAGGCTGTTTCCAAATCTTAACTATGGTAAATTGTGCTGCTATGAACATAGGGGTGCATATATCCTTTTTGATTGTTCCTCATTCTTAAAGTGCAGGGTAAGCCCCACTGGTTTGGAGGAGTTCCAGGTGGTACCGGAGGTGATTTTTAAGGTCGCTTTTCATGGGAATGGATCACAAGATGAGAAAATCATTCCCTTTTCTTTTCTCTTTTTAAATTCTCACCTGAGGATATTTTTTCCATTGATTTTCAGAGAGATTGGAAAGGGGGTGGAGGAGGAGGAGGAGGAGGAGGAGGAGGAGGAGGAGGCGGCGGAGGAGGAGGAGGAAAGAGACAGATGTGACATAAACACATCAACTGGTTGCCTCACGCAGACACCAAGACTGGGGCTAGGGATTGAACCTGTAACCCAGGTATGTGCCCTTGATCAGAATCGAAGCTTCGAGCCTTTGGTGCACAGGCTGACATTCTAACCACTGAGCAATGGGAGCCAGGAAAGTCATTCTCTTTTCAATTCTTGTTCAGTCTTCCTTTTTTTTAAAAGAGCCAGTCTCAGTTTGGTACTGGGATAGCCTCAGTACCTAACATTGACTTCTCTTTTTGACAAGGAGAGAGCAGCCCTCAGGGTCAGAGTCCATGCAGGCTAAAATTCAGTGCCATTGTTTTGTTTTCACTGTACTTATCTTTAAAATTTATCTAGTTACCTTCTGATAAGAGGCAAGAGATCCTGATAAGGTTTCTTTAAAAATAAATGTAAGAAAATGGAAAAAGCAAGTAGATATTAAGAAAAATTATAAATAACTAGAGGCCCAGTGCATGAAATTCGTGCACCCAGGGTGGGGTGGTCCCTCAGCCCAGCCTGCGCCCTTCTCGCAGTCCAGGAGCCCCCAGGGGATGTCTGACTGACGGCTTAGGCCGTCAGTCAGACATCCTTAGCGCTGCTGCAGTGGCGGGAGAGGCTCCCACCACCGCCACTGCGCTCGCCAGCCATGAGCCTGGCTGTGGGAGTGACTGGCCACTAGGGGGCAGCTCCTGCATTGAGCGTATGCCCCTTGGTGGTCAGTGCGCATGATAGCGACCGGTCATTCCGGCATTCGGTCAATTTGCATATTAGCCTTTTATTATATAGGATTACGAGTATAAGTGATACTCTGATATGGCCAAAAACACCATGACATGAGGTTTGGGGGGAAAGTGAGTTAACCCAGGTCTCATGATCACTGGCCAGAGTGAGCTCTTTACAACTGCCTCTTTATGATGATCATTCATGGATCCATGTCTGGGTCCAAAGTCTGGTTTTCTTGCTTCTTTCTCATCTGCTTTCAACTGTCTGGGGAACGAAGGGAGACTTCAGACAGTAGGGACATGTGTTTGGGTCTTAAAAGTAAGTGAACACATTTTCCACTTAATAGAGAGAGGGTACAGAGACCCTCAGGGTGGCTGACCCCCTGCACAGGTCACAGTCAACCTTTCCATCATCAGAAGGGAAATTGCTTCTAATGGGAAGCAATAGCACTTGCAGCCAATAAATACAGAAGAATTCATTGAAAAGCAGTTTGGCCAAGGAAACTATCTGGGAATTGGAGAAATATTTCTCCTTTCTTCTCTGGTATTTGGGGCAGGAAATAGCCCTCACAGAGCCCAGCAAATAACTGCAATAAAAATCAAAGCCCATGCACAAGACTGAGGGGAGATGTCAGTTTCGAGAAGGGAGAAAGGACTAGAAGTGGAGCGGAGCAAAGAAATGTAGGTTTAAGCCCATGAGGCACAGGTGGGATTTTTATATTAAGCAAGCGAAAGACTTCAGGGGGAAAAACAGGCCAATTTTACTTTTTATGACAGAATCAATAGAATTTAATCAAGTTTTGAATGCAATCAGAGTGAGATGAGAAATACCAAGTAGGTCTTTGTAGGCAGTTACCAGAACATAATCGTGTCCGGAAGCGATTAGGGGAGTGATGTTCCACATTTCCCTCCTGGCCCGCCAGGGAGGGAGGCTCTGAAATTAAGGAAGGGTGACATGGCTTCAGGTTCGAGTCCCTAGAGTTTGGATGCCCTGTTTTATGTTGATTTTCTCGTCTCTGTAGAGCTCCTCTGGGGGAAGGCTTTCAGCTTGGAAAGGAAATGAAAGAAAGATGTTCTTTTGGAGGAAGGTGGTGAGGTCTGTCACAGATCACTTTGTGGCATGCACAGACTCGCATAACAGAACACTCAGCTGGAAGGTGATGAGAACTGGGGACTCCACAGTGGTTGGGGTTCAAGGTCCTTTATAATCCCTCTGAACACCCTGCCCACGTCACCCCCAAATAATTCAAGCCCCAAACAGACTACTTCCCATGCTAATGCCACTTCAAGCTCCCCAAATAGTCCCTCCCCAGTGCAGCCACTTAAAACAAGAGTGCCGCGCTAGCCCCCAACCAGGTGCCTCTCCTTAACACCCCTCTCAATAGGAATTCTGGAACCAATCCTGGAAGGTGATTTAAATTCATTGATCAACCAAGAAAAAAATGTGAAACTACTTCCTGACACTGGTTCGAGTGGCTACTTTAATTATATAGGCTCTGACTTATGAAGCTTTGGTGCCAGGTCCTGGGGGCACAGAGCTGGGTTGGAACTGTGTGAGAGTCTAAGTGGATGACACAGATACTTAGTCAATAATGTAAGCCAATCCAATCAGGTGGTGACCCACCCCCACCCCCACCTGACCTGGTGTGTGGAAGTCAGAGGAGCTGTTACTAACTTGGGTTGGGACATGGGCTCCGGAAAAGAAGTGACAGTAATGAGTGGTTGTTTCTTCATTGATTTTAACACCTCACAGTAGTCTCAAGCCACACAACCCCCAAGGGAGGTGTTATTACTTCAGGCACATAATAATTGCTCAAGAAACATTTGTGAACATTTGGATGAATGGATAATGGAATGTCTCCTGTGAAGAAACTGGGCCTCATGGAAGAAATAACTTGTCTGAGATCACACAGCTCATAAATAGCGAAGCTGGAATTCAGACCTAAGAACCTCATTCTCTTTCTATCACACACAGCGTTTGCTGGGGGGTGGAGTGGAAGGAGCTAGAAGACCCAGACAACTTGATAGGAACCACCAAAGGCTGGGATTTTCAGAAGAGAGAGTAGATGTCTGTTTTCTCATCTTATGGGCAAGTTCACGTGAGCCAGTGAGCACACTGCTAATTTTCAAAAATATTTGTCTTTAAAAAAAACAAAAACAAAAAACCGATGGTACTCTATTTTCGATTTCTCAGCAGGTAGCCCCAGGTGCCACAATCTGGATTAGCCCTTTAAAAATATTCTCCTTTCAGCCCACCTTCTTGGAATATTTGATTTAGAAACAACTAATGAAGTCCGTTTGCCATATGGGTAAGTGAACTTTTTTTAAGTAGGTGTTTTGCATCCCTGCAGCTCCAGGAGCTGTTGTCATAGTAACGTTTCCCCCTCCACTTGCAGAATGCACAGTCCATGGAACCAGTGGCAATGTAGGTCACAAGTGGAAAGGGGTTTGGTGGCTTTCCCTCAGTGCCCAGTTTGGCATAGCCGGGGATTGTTAATGGGGGGTGGTATCCAGAGGGGCTGGCATTCCTCAGAATGTTCTGTGCTAGGACTGAGTTGGAAGAGGAGGGGGCGGGAAACAGGAGGCGCAGAAACAGGGGAAGCAGGCAGGAGCTGTGCTCCCGCAAGGAGGTTGGAGGGCCCAGGATGAGGTCCCAGGTTGCTGCTGAGGGAGGAGGATATGTAGCATTATGCTAAGTGAAATAAGCCAGGCAATGAAAGAAAAATACCACATGATCTCACTCATTTATGGAAAATAAAGAACATTATAACCTGATGAACAAAAAGATAGATACAGAGGCAGTAAAGCATCGAACAGACTGTCAAATTACAGCGGTAAGGCTGGGGAGGGTTGGGGAGGGGGGGAAAGAGATCAACCGAAGGACTTGTTTGCATGCATATAAGCGCAACCAATGGATACAAGACACTGGGGGTGGGGTGGGGTGGGATGAGGGCATGTGACAGGGGGTAGGGGAGGCTGGGGGAAGGTCTATGGGGGAAAAAAAGGAGATATATGTACTACTATGTGTAATACTTTAAACAATAAAAAAAATTAAAAAAAAAAAACGAAAACAAAGAACTGCTGCCTGGCCGGAGTGGGTGCCCCCTGCAGTCCAGGCTCCATTCAGGGTTGGTTTATGAAGGCCCACATCAAGTATCAATATAAAAGTGTTGACTGCAGGAGACCTGATCTTTCTATACCGGCTGGAACTGTGTTCAAGGAGCTTTTACTGATCCATCCGTTTGTGTGGCAAATGTCTACTGGGTCTCTTCTCTGCACCGGTGCTGTGCTGGCAGCCCAGCTCCGTGGGTGTGCAGTCTGTGCATCCGAAAAGGGCACTGTGGTTGGAAGGACTTGAGCTTGGTTTAATGCACTATTGTTGCCATCTTGAAATTCTTAATCATTTTTGAACCTGGGCTTTCCATTTTCATTTTGTATTGGGCCCCACACTGAGGGTACAATGTTCGACAGAACCAGACACAATCCCTGCCTTTCAGAAGCATGTGATACAGCCGGAGAGACAAACATGGACCCAAAGATGACACAAATCCATGTAGAATTACAACCGGGAACTGAGCCACGAGGGACAGGAATGTGATGCCAGGAGAGAGGATCATTTTACAGCTATATGGTTTTACTGGACTATGTTCAGAATAGAGACGGTTTAAATGATAGTCGAAAGGATTTAAGTTTGTGTTACCGAAAGTGAGAGTGCTGTGGGAGACTAATGTAGGCTTCTGGGAGGAGGGCAATTTCCCCCTCAGGGTTATAAAGATTAGGGGATGTCCACTTGTCAGTCCAGGTGCTTTGCATGCAAAACTTCTCTCTCCCTCTTTCTAATAGCTTTTCTTTTAATTTTTACTTTGACATAATTTCAGACTTACAGAAAAATTGAAAGAATAGTATAAAGTGTCCCCATATACCCTTCACCCAGGTCATTCAGATGTTACATTTTACCACGTTATCTGTCTGTCTGCTTATCTATCATCCATCCATCCATTGTCAAAAGGAAACTCAGAGAGCTTTACTAGACATGAATATTTTATTGAGCAAGAAACAAAACGTTCATGAAGATGAACAAACTCGAAAGTGGCACAAAGCTCAGAGGCATGACATTACAGGATGGCTTTTAATGTGAAAATGAGGAAGCTGTTTAACCTTTACAGTGATTGGTTATTTCATTAGAGTTTTCCAGATGAAAGGGGTTGTTAACAGTGATTCTTATATCATTTTAGGAAGGTGACTTAAGTTTTGTTTATGATTATTAGAGGCATTTACAAGAAACAGCCTAAGTTAAGTTTTGCTTACAATCATGAAATAAGCTAGATAAGGTTTGCTTATGGGACTTAACCTGCATTTTTTTCTGCTAGGAGGATCTTCAAACCTGGTCTCCATTTTATTTTATCTTGACATCATCCATCCATCCATCCATCCATCCATCCATCCATCCATTTAATCTGTCTCTCTCCATACTTTTTAATCGTAAGTTGTAGATGTGATATAATGCCCCTTTGCTGCTAAATACTAAAGTGTCTATTTCCTAAAAACAAGAGTACTCTTATATATCCATAATACTGTTATCAAAACCAGGAAATAACATTTATGCAACATTACTGCCTATGTACAAATCTTATTCAGGTTGTGCCTATTATCACAACAATATTCTTTATAGAAAAAGAAAACCCTGTATCACATGTTGGATTTCCTTGGCTTGTCTATTCAGTCTCTTTCAGTATAGATTAGTTCTTAGTCTTTCTTTGTTTTCCCTGACAGTGGCATTTTCGAGATTACCGGTCAGTGCTTTTTAAAAAAATCAGGTGTATTGAGGTGTTATCTTTATGCAGTAAGATTCACCCTTTTTATACGCACAGTTCCCAAGCCAGTTATCTTATAGAATGGCCCTCCCCATGGATGTGTCTGTTTCCCCAGGGCTAGATTCAGACTATGATTCTTTAGCAGAAATGCCACGGGAGGGATGCTGCTTTTTCTCAGCGCATCACTCCAGGAAGCACATGGTGTCGATCCCTCCTTTACTGATGATGCTATTGGAGACTGTGCTACTCCCCAGACTTTCCCCACCAGCGTTCTTATTCATGGGTGAATCTTGCTGGAAAGTTATTAATATGGGGGTTGCCAAATGGTGATTTTCCAATTCCATAATTTCTTTTACATTTCTTGTCTTTCTGCTGTAAGGAAGACAGTTTTCCCCCAACTAATTAATAAATTAATTGAGTGTGGGCTTATTCATTCTTATTTTATTCAATGGGTTATACTCTTTTAATTACCATTCCTGATTGTGATGTCAACATTGTCTCAGATTTGACCCCTCAAGCTGGGCCATGTTTCAACATGTTCCTCCTCATTCTTTGAGCACTTCCTTACTTTCTGCCATCAATGTTCCAAGGTCATCTTGTACCTGCCCTGGTGTCCTTCATTTCTCCAAAGAAGGCTGCACATCTCTGAAGGTGCACGTGTTGCCTGAAGTCATTTTGATCTTCAGATTCTTTTCAGATTGGTGTGGTCGACCCAGTGGAGACTGGATGTAAAATTTTATTCAGGATACTTACCTGGCTTGTTCTCTCTTGGTTGAATTTGAAGCAACTTACCAAAAAATTCCTACAATAAAATTTATGAAATAAGGATTTCAAAGTGGTGGTGGGGCGGAAGGTGAATAAGAAGAAGAAAGGAATGATGCCAGCCACAAAAGTTGCTGGGTTTGCCCGGAAAAACTTGGCACTCAACATCCTGGCAGCTAAATTACAGAAGGAACTGCATGGAGAGAAGATGCTGCTCACAAAACACCTCCAGGGACTCTGCAAAGGCAGGCTGGTGCGCATTGCACTGTGGGAATAAAGAGCCTTTCGGGATGGCAGTCCATTCAGGCAGATGTGGAATGAGCTGCAGAGAGGAAGCAGCGGTGCCAGGATTTCTGTGTGTGTGTGTGTGTGTGTGTGTGTGTTTTAAGTACTTTGGGGTATGTCCTAGCTTTTGGATCAGCACTCAGCGGGATCCACAGTTAGAAGAGAAGTGGTCTTTAAGGGCCCTGCAATCACTCCTTTGCTCATTCACTGTCTCGCTCAGTGATGTGCTGTTGAATATTTACTAGGAGATGTGAAGCCATCAGGCCCAGGGGAGGCAGAGACACCTAAGATCCAGACTCTGATCACCGGGTCCAATAGTCCCCGAGGCCTGACCCCGAATGGTAGGATCCCGGGTTTAACACTAACCATGCTCTGAGAGGTGCTGCAGGAGTCGAGGGGCAGCTGCAAGACTTCTCTTCCAGCCGGGGGAGTGTGTCAGGAAGGCGCTTGCTATTTTGTTAAAACAGGGAAGTTCAGATCTGCAAAGGGGCTGTGAGAGGAGTCCTGGCCAGAGGCCCCATTAAGGGCTGGGATTTCTCCTACCCTCTGCTATCAAATGATAGTTCACCCACGATGTCCAAATGACAGGGGACCTTGTGGTTTGGACCTTGTGGGTGAACTGTCATTTGATAGACGAGGGAGGTCAAGAGAAAATGTGCAAATGAAGGGAGTTGTCCATGGGTGAGTAAGTATTCCTTAGTTCCTTCACTTATTGATTCGTTTATTTAACAACTATTGTTTGAGGCCTATTATGTTCTTGGCACTGTGCTAGATGCTGGGTGTACAGTGGTGAGCAAAAATGCACTCAGTTTCTGTCCGCATAGTGCTTGAGATCTAATGGGAAAGACAGACCTTAATGAGATAATAAACAATTTTTCTAAGTGCCATCATGGAAGGTACCGAGCACTTCCAGAGCAGGAGGCCAGGCCTGGCTGCCTTCAGGAGGTGACAGTTAAGCTGGGTCACTAGATGGGGCAGGAGAGGAGCATTCCAGGCAGAGGGAACAGTGTGTGAAAAGCCTGGAGGGCTCAGAGAACATCTGAAGAGAGGCCCATGTGGCTGAAGGGCAGAGAGCAAGGGGCCATGATGAGAGCCCAGAGGGTGCAGGTGTATGGCCAGGGGTCCTGCAGAGGAAGGGAGGAGAGAGGGATGGGATGGGGAAGAGCTGAGCTGATCACATCACAAGGCAAGGGGTAGAGGTGTGAGCTTAGGCCAGTGGTTCTCAACCTTTCTAATGCCGCGATCCTTTAATACAGTTCCTCATGTTGTGGTGACCCCAACCATAAATTTATTTTGGATAACTCTAAAGATGAAGAAGGTGGGACAAAATGATGAAATAATAGGAATGCTGGCAATAATAAAAATAGCATCTCCCCTTTGTTCAGTGGTCCTTTGACGAGAAAACAGGCCCTGAGATCTTCGTGATAGAAAGCAGGGTACAGGGAAGGCAGGGTTATTGTCTATGAACACAGAGCTGAAAATAACCTAGGACTTGATTCCATTTCTTACTGTCTGTCCTATGGAAACACTCTCTCTTGTATGAGGAGACACACCCAAGGATATGTATTGAAGCAATGCTTGTAGTTAAAAAACAATCAGAAACAACATAAATGTCCATCACTATGGGGATGGGTAAGTAACTTGGAGTACACCCTCACCATGCTAGGCTGTGCAACAGTGGGAGAAAGGATCAGGTCTCTGGGCTACATGGATTGTCTCTAAGACGTATGACTGGAAGGAGGCATGAGGCAGGACAATGCGTCAGGATGATACCCCTGATATAAATGGAAAAAAAGTGCAGTTCTTAAAAAATACTATCTTTTATCCCTTGTGAGTATATGTATAGTACTTACATGCCCAGAAAATTGGAAGACTTCAGAGCAAACCTAAAACAGCAGTTACCTGGAGAAGGGGAGGGTCCTAGGATTAAATAGCATTAAGGGGATTTCAGCTTTATCTATCATGTCTTAGTTTATTATGGAAACTTCTACACTAATAAAAGAATAACATGCAAATTGACTGTACCTTCATGACGCCCACTAGCCAATCAGGAGTGAGTATGCAAATTAACCCAATAAAGATGGTGGGTTAATTTGCATATGTCCCACCCTGCCCCCCGGCCACTCCGGGCCTCTGGGCAGCGTGGGAAGGCAGAAAAGCGGCTCCGGGCCGGAGCGAAAAGATGGCTCTGGCCGGAGCGAAGGCGGTGCTGGCAGCCAGGGGAAGGAAGTCCAATTCTTGCACAAATCTTCGTGCATCAGGCCTCTAGTTTAAACATAAAAATAGGACACTGTAATAGACCCTCAAGTACCTGTCATCCACACATTCCTACTTCATGGATTATTTTAAAGCTCATCCCAGACATTGTATTCCATTCATAAGTATTTCAGAAAGTATCTCTAACAGATAAGGACACTTTAAGAAAAACATAACCATAATACCATGATCACACCTAAAAGTATTTATAATAATAAAAGCGTAATATGCTAATTAGACCGGACAGCTGAATGACCTTCTGGACATCATCCGGACAACCTTCCGGATGAAGCCGGGGCTGCGAGGGCTGAGGCAAGCCGCCACAGCTGCGAGGGCCGAGCCCCTTGCACGAATTTTGTGCATCAGGCCTCTAGTTAATAATAATTTCACAGAATTATCAAATGCCCAGTCAGTGTCCACATTTCCCTGCCTTGTAATTGCAAGTTGTTTGTTCATATCCGGATCCAAATAAGGTCCAGATGTTGCAATTAGTTGATATGTCTCTCATGTCTTTTGGTGAATTTTTGCAATATATCTCTGGGATAGACTGCTAGGAGTGACTTTGTCGGGTCAGAGGATAAGGGCATGTGTGATTTTGCTAGATGTTACCAAATTCCCCTCCACAGAGCTGGAGCAGTGTGCCCCCTGGCAACGAGAGAGCCGGCCCATTTCCCAGAGCCTCCACAGCAGACTCTATTGTCAAACTTTTGGATTTTGCCAACTTGATAGATGAGAAGTGGTATTTCATTGTAGTTTTCATTTCTTTAAATTAAATTTCAAAAGAAATGGGCTTAGGGAGAATTCTGAGTCTGTAGAGGAAAGAAGCAATTTGCATAGAAATAATAATATCACCCACAACCATGCAGCATGTATGTTATTTTATTTTACTGAATCCTCAAACCATTAACAAGAAATGTGAAGTCATATTGCTTTTTAAAGGGAGGAAACTGAGGCATGCAAGGGGTGAGTACGCATATCTAGGGCCCCATGGCCAGGAAGTGGAGACCAGATTTGAGCCACAGTCTCCTGCTTGGGGGCTGTTCTGCTCACCTGAGGACAGCGCAACCTCAGAACGTGAGCATCCCTGTGACCCACTCCTGCTTTCTTGTTTGGGGACAACTTACAGGGCTTCTGGCAATGGCAATCATCTGTCCTGGGGGCTTGGAGGGTCAGGAGAAGGACCTTGCAGGCTGTTCCTTGACCACCAGCAGCTGGTTTCATGGCTGCTGGTGGCCACGAGGGCTCAGGCTGAGTAGGATGCGACCTGGGCAATGGGAACTTGAGTTTTGAGGAGCCACGCGTGCAAACTGTGCCAGTGCTGGTTTGGAACCCCTGTTCTTAGGATATTAGAAAATCATGCTTTTCCTTCTCCGTGTGTGTGTGTGTGTGTGTGTGTGTGTGTGTGTGTGTGTGTGTGGTGTTGGCAATGGTGGTTTTTTGGGGGGTGGGGAGTGAGGAGATGAAAATAAAACAAGAATGGATTTTAGCAAAGAGGAACTAACTCAGAAACATGCACCCATCAAATCCAGACTTCTGAATGAGTGTCCTGTCCCACCTTTGATTGGCACACTTTGCTACCCACACAAAGTATCTAGTTTTGGCATCACATTATTCCAGCGCATGAGTGTGGCAACTCTCAGTCCAGCCACTCCTCAGAGGAGGAGCCTGAGTGGCAGGTCCCTTAGGGTTCCCCAGGTGCGGAAGAAGCCTGGGTAGGATGCAGTGCCTTCGGGGAGTGGTAGCCAGGATCCTCCACAAAATGGAATTGGCGCAGAGTTTGACTAGTAGAGGGAAAAGGTCCTTCATCTTCCTTCCTCACTTCTCAGCATTGGACTAGGTACTGGGAATACACAGAGATGGACACAGGAAGGGGGAGAGGGAGACATACGATTGGGTGACTAAACTGAAAGGAAGTCACAAGCCAAGTTTCTCCTGTTAGCACGCATGTGTCCACACACGCACCCACCCGACACAGTGCAAAAACGTTGAGCTGAGCCTCGGAGGAGGTGGATTTGAATATGGTACTGTTCCTTTATGGCTCTGTGATTTGGGGCAAGTCGCCTGTCCTCTTTAAGTCTCAGTCTCCTTATCTGGAAGACGGGGCCCATGATACTTCTGTCACTGTGGAGACAAAAATGGCATGGTACAGAAGGGCCAAGTGATTTGTTAGGGCAGTGCTGGGGCACATAGTCGGTGCTCAGGAAATGCTGATAATATTGAACGAGTAAGCCTCAGGGACTGCTAGAAGTGAGGGTATCGTGGAGGTCCAGCATTCATTCTTCTCATTAAAAATGGGAGGTTTGGGTGGGGAGGAGCTCTCTGCCCTATCTCGCTCTGATTAGGTGCCTAGAACCCAGCTTGTGACCCCCATTTCACTGAACCAGGCCAGCCCTGGACCCTTCACGCACACATGGGCGTTTGTTCTTGTATCTTCTCAGCTCATGCCCATTTCCTTTCTGCAAGTGCCTAACACACAAATCCTTTAGAAACGGAGCAAAGAACTGCCTCTGTGCCTTTGTCTATGAAATATGTTTTCAGTCCTTTGCCTTTCTTTAATAGGTGGGTTTTAGGTGTTTTGTCCACCTCCCATGTCCTATCGACCACGAATGTCTGGAAAAACATATTTCAGGATTGTAAAGAGAGAGGCCAGTTTAGTAGAGATTCCTCTACCCCTCTATGTACCTCCAGTCCTCACAAAAAGATAAACAACAATGACCCTTCCTCCACCAAATCTAAAATCCTGGCCTCTGCCTTCTCCCAGGATTCTGGGAGAAAGAGCTAGAGAATTTCTCTGGGGTCTGGCAGGAGTTCAGATTCTTTCGTTCTTTTTTTTTTTTTTTTCCTTTCCTTCTTTCCTTCCTTTTTGTTTTCCTCCAGTAGAAGCTCAATAATTCTTTTTGTTGTTGTTAATCCTCACCCAAAGATGTTTTCCCATTAATTTTTTTTTTTTTTAGAAAGAGTGGAAGAGAAGTGGGAGAGACACAGAGAGAGGCACATTGATTGGTTGCCTCCCACACGTGCCTTGACCAGGCCCAGGGATTGAGCTTGCAACTGTGGTATGTCCTCTTGATCAGAATCGAACCCAGGACCCTTCAGTCCGAGCACTGACACTCTATCCACTGAGCCAAATTGGCTAGGGCTCAATAATTCTTAAGATCCAAATTTAGAAGTTTGTATGGAGAGCCCTGAGAAATCAGTAGTAAGACAGCCAGCTTTCTAACCACCCCCCTTCCCCCAAGCAATCTAATAAAGCTATTGCACAGTCATTTCCCAAGGTCAATTTTCAGCTTTTAATAGTTTTAATGAGCTATTTAAGAGGCTCCTCAACTTGTGTGCATCCAAGCTTGCCCACATTTGGGAGTAGGGAGGAAATGAAAGGAAGATAGATAGAGGATGTGGAGTAGATAGAAGATGTGGGGTCAGCCCTGGGAACTTGGGCTCAGGAAGGGGACCAGCTCAGGTTAGCATCTCTCTAGGATGTCCCAAGGATGCTAATGGGAGCACTGTTTCACTCTTGCTATCAGGTCTAAATAACTCAGGGACATAAGAGTTAGTCACCACTTCTACCTCCAAGGAGGACCCCTGAGTTGGACAACTGAAGGGAGGTGAAGGAGAAGGCGGAGTTAGAGAATGACCATTAGGGCAGTGGAAGAGATGAGAGAGAGGAGCCATGGGTATATAATAAGTACGTGAATTTGTTGAAGGGGCTGAGGAGGAGGAAGGAGAGAGAAGAAAAAGAAGACAGCAGCTCATGGGGAGTGATGCTCCAAACACAACCAGGGGCTGGTATGAGGTGGTCTGTGCTAATAATTACCATGGTAATCATGGCAATGCTAGTGATAACCAACACTATCCACCCACGGTGACTGTGGCTGAGCACATTGTAGCTAGATCTTCAGTCTTTCAATTTTCACAAGTGCCACGAGGTGGGTTCTCTACTGTTCCCAGGATACGGCTGACGGAAATGGAGGGGAAGTCACTGGTCCAAGGTTACCCAGTTTGTAAGGCTGACTTGCATCCTGACAGTCTGACTCCAGAATCCAAGATTAGAACCATAATCCTTATTTTGTACATTACCTGGGGGCAATATGAAGATTTTAGAAAAATCCAGATACCTACGCAAAGAAGGAAAGCCCTCTTCACAGTCATAACCACCTGAACGGTGTGTTGTATGTGGCAGAGGCAGAAGCCATTCTCTCTCTTTCCATAGAAGTGGAGTCACAGCCAGGCCTTGGCTGTCCTACCTGCAGTTAGATGTGAACAGGTGACCTGGTTGTTGGCCATGGAACCTGAGTGGAGCGATGTAGACCAGCCATGGGCGGCAGCGGAAGTGAGCCCTCCACACTCTAACCTTCCTGCTGGCTGGAACCTGCATGTCTGTCCGTCTACCCAGCATCAGTCATGCTGCGGTGACTGTCGGAGGTGGGAGTGTGAATGGAAGGAGAGGTGCCCACCTCCTGCACTAGGCATCTTGGCCCTGTCATGTGTGAGAGAAGTAAAATTCTTTCTTTTATAGGCCACGGAATTGTTGCGCCCTTGGTTACAGCAGCTTTCCCTGACTGTTACAGTGTATTTCCTTCTGATTTCCTTCCTTATGAATATTTATACAGTCATTTTTCATGCACTGACCCCCTTAGTTCATTTCCTCATATTTTATGATCCTTTGTTGGGAATGGTGAGCCCAGACTCACCATCAATTCCAGAACAATATTAACTAGAAATGGTCAAACCGCATACCACCCATTTCCATGCCTCTTCTTTGATTTGGTCTCAGGCACTCCGTGGGCAGAATGCAGTTCCCACAGTATCATCAGCTGTGTCTGAGGCTCTCAGGACTTCAGGACAATGCAGCCATCTCTCTCTGCTATGTGCAAGACTGAAACCATGTGCTATGATGTGCAAGGCCCGGCCTCCTGGTTTCCTCATTATGAGCTTGCCTTCAGTGTTAAGTCCTAATGAGGGCCCAGTATTCCTATTTTATAGATTAGGACTGAGACTCAGAGAGGATGTAGTTTTCTGGGCCTTACATCTGGTCAAGAACCCACACCTGGTCGAGGATGGACTGTGAGGACCAAAACTTGGATGCAGCTCCTTTGATTCCAGTATTTTTTAGATATTTAACAAATTTTTCTTTTTCAAAATGAATGCATCCTTTTTGTACACACTATCTCAACACAGCAGTTAGAATAAGCCTTTTAAAACGCAAGTCATAAAAAAACAAATAACCCAATTTTTTAAATGGGCAAGGACTTGAATAGACTTTTCTTCAAAGAAGATATACAAATGGCTAATAAGCACATGAAAAGATGCTTAGCATTATTAATAATTAGAGAAATGCAAATCGAAACTACAATGAGATACCATTTTACACCCACTAAGATGACTATAATTAAAAAAAAAAAAAAAAGGCAGTAGCAAGCATTGGTGAGTATGTGGAGAAAATGGGACCCTCATACACTGCCGTGGAAATGGTGTAGCCACCCTGGAAAACAGTTTGGCAGTTCCTCAGAACGAACCGAAAACATATGTCTACACAAAATCTTGTACACACATGCTTATAGTAGCATTATTTATTATAGCCAAAAAGTGGAAACAACCTAAGTCTCTATCAACTGGCTTCCTCATTATGAGCAGATAGAGAAAATGTGGTACGTTCATACAATGGAATATTTTTTGACAATAAACAGAAATGTAGAACTGATAAAACATAGATGAACCTTGAAACTATGCTAAATGAAAGAAGCCAGTCGCAAAAGGCCACAGGTCGTATGATTGCAATTACATAAAATGTCCAGAAGAGGCAAACCCGTAGAGACAGGAAGGAGATTAGGGCTGGAGGGAGTGGGAGGGAGTGACTGCTAATGGGTATGCACTTTCGGGGGAGGCATGAAAATGTTTTCAAGTTAGATAGTGACGATGGTTGCACTACCCTCTTAATATACCAAAAGTCATTGAGTTGCATACATTAAATGGGTTAATTGTATTGTATGTAAATTATATATCTCAATCAAATCATTTAAAAAGTGTAACTTGGATTCTCTCACTCTTTTGCCACAAATCCTCCCAAAGAGCCCCAATTTCCTCGGACCCACATCCTGATGACTCATATCACCCTACAGGGCCCCAGGCGACCTGGCCTCCAGTGTCCTCACCTGCACAGTCACGCTGGCCTCCTCGCTGTGCCCAAGGTGTGCCAGCATGTTCCTGCCCCAGGCCCGTTGCCCTGTTGTCTCTTTGCTGGCAAAGCTCTTCCCAGGTGCCCTCCTGGCGAGCCCCTTAGTCTGCATCACCTTGTCCTGGAGGCTTCCCTCTCTGTGTAGGTTCACAATCCCACCCACTGGCCCTCCTCACCATGCTTCCCCTTCATTATTTTATTTAACCTCCTATACAATTTATTATTTTATTATATTTGTTTGGACCTCTGTTAGAACATAAGCTCCATGAAGTCTAGAATTTTGTCTGTCAGTCACTGCTATAGCTCATCACCCAGACAATGCCTAGGACATGGCAGGTACTCAAAAAATACCTGCTGAACAAATGACTGAGAAGATACAGGGCCAACATTGTTGACTATTCCCAACTCCCTTCTTCCTTGCCCACTTCCACTGATAGAGGCTGAACAAGCCCTGCCCTCACTGTCCCAGTTTGTTTTCAGTTGTGGGCGTCCAAAGCACTAACTCAGGAGAAGGCTGCCAGGGAATTTCTAGTGAAATGTTTATTCCCCAATAAAAGGAAAGAGGCCTGGTCTGCATCTGCCCTCTGTTTATCACCGTTGAATGCTGAGAGGTGAGAGTATCTTTTTAGAATTTGTTCTTTTTCATTACCTTTTTATAAAGTTTGAAATAGGATTATCCTCTCTCCACACCATTTGATAATCTGCTCTTTCCCACGTCATGGGTCATGGACTTCTTGTCTGTCAATCTCATCCCCGGGGGGAGAGCTCACTTTGCCACTGTCTGTTCACTCATTCAGCACTTATTTAGTGAGCACCTAATGCAATGACTGCTGGGCAGCACAGATCAAAAACAGCGGTGTGTGTGTGGGTCCAGAAGGGCTGGGAAGTAATGATGAAGGGCTGGTCCTGGTGTCTGGGAAATCTTGGAATCTGACCCGGGAAGCCTGCAGGGAGGGATTTCAGGGACTGGTCCAGGAAGGAGGATCCACTCAGTGGTCACAAGGCCACAGAGGCCACAGGGGACCTTTCTGATCAAACCCTCCCTGCTTTGATTGCAGACACTGGCTCTAGGTTAGCCTCCACTGGGAGCTGTGTTCTTGGCAACAACACATACCTCTGGGAGGAGTAAGCTGGGGGGTGGTTTCATTCCGGTGCTTTGTGCATAATGCAAATGTAATTAATCATGTCTATGGTGGTTTATAATTTAGCATTTTTTCATTTTTAGCAGCCTAATTAAATTCATTTAAGCTTTATAAGTAGTTATTTTAGAATTTTGCTTTGTACCCCCACTGGTGGAGTGCTGAGAACTCACCATAAATATGTCTCAAGATGGCTACTGCTGTTTTCAAAATGAAGCTTAAAGGCTATTCAAGTGAAAAGTATTATTGTGCTACTACATCTTAAATTAGCCATTATACAAACTGGAGACCTGTTCCTTGTTTCTTTCTTCTCAAAAGCCTTACAGTGCCCTGAAGCATGGGCATGGGCACTCCTGGGAGGTCTTTACCCAGGGTGGGTGGCACACGGGATAGTCTGTGCTCTGGGACACAACTTGGCCGAGTGTTCAGCTGTCTGATTTGGAAAGGAAACCACACTCACTTTTCTCTGTCTCTCAGACAAAAGCCCATTTCCGGAGGCATTGTGCAGAGCTCATTTTAATGGTGTAGTAATTAAGTTAGAAATATGTGGTGTTTATCCCTTTTATGAATGCTCTACAAGCTGAGTTTACAAATTTTCTCTTAAAGTCAGAGACAAGTTTAAGATAAGGATTCAGAAAAACTATATTAATAATTTAAAAAAATGCATAGGAGGTCAACAACATGCCATCTTCCTGCCCCCGAATTGTCAAAGATTTATATCCATGATTAGCACTGGATGGTCACAACACTGGTAGAAGTTTACATAGGTTTTATCTTTCTGGGAATAATTTCATAGGAACAAGAATCTGTATTTTGGATATATTTTTTTTTCTTTTGAGGGTGATTTCTGTGGAACCTTTGAACCAGAAATCCCATCCCTTTGTCTGCAGAGCTTAAGCATGTATGTAGCTAAGAGGATTCTCATTCATCCAGTTATTACATATAGTAATACATAAAGTGTATAGTAATTATATAAAGTGAATTAAAGTGATAATTCATGTTAACTCCCCCAAAGAGCCATGTTGGAGTGACAGATAAGCCTCTTTGAGAAGAACAACATGGGTGCCCAGAGGTCGGCCCAGAATCAGAGAGTTGGGTTCCAGGCCCAGCCTCACACCTATTGGGCGCTGTGTGACCTTGGACAAGGGGGACTGATCTCCTCCCTTTCTTCTTTTCGCTGCTTTTATTTGTTGCAGAAAATATCTCATTTGTTCTCTTGTTCATTTTCTGGCCCCACACTTGAGACATCGGCTTCTCAAGCGTAGGGACCAGCCAGGGCTGTGGACCACTGTGTTTGTGGAGCTCAGACTTTGACTCCCTGACCTTGCTGAGCCTCAGTATCCCCAAACACAGATAGGGACAATAACAATCCCTACGTACCTGTGCTTTGTGACTTTAATACATGGAAAGTGCTCAGAACAGTGTCTGTAAATGTTCAATGGACAATGAATAAGGATCACTTTTGCAGTCTCCCCAGATCCTGAGAATAACTTGGTAGAAAGTCAGGTTAATGGAGAGAAAGGAAAGAGGACATCTCTCTCTCTCTCTCTCTTTAAAATAATCTCTATATATAAAAGCCTAAGTGACTGTTATGACCGGTCAACCAGTTGCTATGACATGCACTGACCACCAGGGGGAAGATGCTCAACGTAGGAGCTGGCCCCTGGTGGTCAGGGTGCACTCACAGCCAACCTCCCGAGGCCCCTCTGCCCAGCCGGTTAACCTCTCGTGGCCCCTCCCCCTGGCTGGCCAACCTCCTGAATCCCCTCCCCTCACCTCTCCCCCTGACTGGCCGGCTAACCTCCTGGGGTCCCTCCCCATGGCTGACTGGCCCCCATCCCCCATAGGCCTCAATTGCTGGCAAGGCCAAGGGACCCCACCCATGCACGAATTTGTGCACCAGGCCTCTAGTGTAAAAATATCAGGTTTAACATGCACAGATCCAAGAAAACGGACGATGCCAGATACTGCATTTAAATTGCACTGTCCTTTGAACACCCAGCAGGAATAAATTGCTGAACGCAGGAGAACATCTCCAAGGGGATTTTCATTTCTGCAGCCTTGGACACTAAGTCCCAGCTTGTTCTCCATCCTGGCTTAATTCCACTCTGCCGGGAGCTGGGGGTGGGAAGGCCATGTCTCTCCAATAGTACATGGTGACTCAGGACTTCCAGGAACTTGAGCCCATTGATAGTCAACTTCATGTAGAACTAGTTCTTCAGGTAAAGGCTTTGTGAAGTCATGGTATCCCATGTGAAAGGCACTGAAGATCTCACCAGCCTTGCTTAGAAAAAATTCTCCCCCTATGAACATGAGTAAGGAAGGTCACCACTTAAAGCAAAATTAGGTGGGGTTTTTTTGTTTGTTTGTTTTTCATTTGGTTTCCATAATTTAAGCAGTAGAGGGCTTTCTGACCAAAACAATTGGGTTAGACTCTTGCATCGATGCCCAGAGGAGGAAGGAAAGAGGAGTTTGGACTTTCACTGAGGTAGGGGTGTTGGAGCTGAAGGGGATCCAGAGACCTCATTCCTGTCCATTAGTGGAGCAGGACATTGAGACCACAGAGCAGTGGCTGGTCCAAGGGTGTTCAGCTGGTTTGGGGCAGAGGGGGCACTCGTTCCCAGGTCCTCAGACATCAAGCTAGTCCTCTTCCCACCAAGTCCAGCTTCCCAATCTTACAGGTGAAAGAATGACAGCAGGTGAACAAGCCTACCTGTGTAGTAGGAGCCTTAGCCTGAGAGGAGCGGCTGGAAGTACCTCAGCACCTGGCCTCGCACACTTGTGTCCCTAGTGCTGGAAACACATTTAGTAATGGCAGTCAGTTCACCAAAACGCCTGCCTTGTTATGCCCACAGCTACACTCAATTTTATTATTTAACTTTGCAGTTGTATCTAAGAATAATAAAATTTTATTTTGATATTAGGCCCAAGTGGTGTTAAAAGTTAACATTAGAATTCTCCTTATCCTTTAAAGAACCCAGGGCAGTGCTCAGGGAAGACCATACATTTCATTCCTGGGGATGGTGGTAAGGAAGTGATGGTGTTGATGATGGTAGTGCCCATAACAGTGTTGTTGGTGGTAGTAGTGGCAGTGATGGGGTTGGTGGTGATGGCAGTGACAGAGGCAGTGCGGGTGTTAGACATGAACTTGAATGTGGTAGGCAAGATGAAAAATCAGATCTTGGGAAATGCAAAGGCAGTTATTCTGGTTGCTTTTCCAGAATTTATTTGTCTTTTCCCTGTTATTTTTCTCTCTTTCATTATCCCCTCCTAATTCTGGTATTACAGATACTTCCTTACTTCAGATCTGCTTATTATGTCTAGAATAAAAACATATATTATTAGGATGGCAGATAATATATCTTTGCTTTGCTTTATAAATCAGGACTATGTTCTATTGTTATGAAGCAGATGCCTGCATCCTATAAAACACAGTCTTTTCAGAGCAAGGCTCTTAACTCTCCAGGACTTCTTTTCAACTTGTGTTGTGCTGCACATGACCTAACAAGCTGCAATTGTAGGACACCCCAAATGGGGAGACTGACAACTGCCGTAATAATGACCCACGGGATATGCTGACCTCCTGTCACCATTCCTTCTTCAGCAATTTTAGCTCCTGGGGGATGAATCCTGCCTTTTTCTCCTGTTGGCACTAATACTAGAAAAGGTTCAATCCAAATGGGTATCAAGTTGGTGTATTTTTGGAGACACTGATAGGGCTGTTATCATTGTCAAGACCGACAGTTAGCATTGTGTTTGCATTTAGTCTCTGGTTGCTGTCTTGTTGTGTTTTTTGTTGTTGTTTTCAGAGTGAGTACATTGATAGCATGCTGGTCACATTTCCAGGCTGCCATGGGGCTGTGAGGGAGCTAATAGACTGGATGAAAGAATAATGAGCCAAAGCAATGTTGACAGACTAGGAAGCAACCTGGCCCATGACAGAGACCAATGCAAAGTCCAGCGCTTGGGTACGAATGACACATTGCTCAAGGATGGCAGGTAAGAGACTCAGGCCAAGGATCTGGGAAAGATTCATGAGTTGTCCCAGTAATCCTAAGGTGAGATAAAGCTGCCAAGAAAGTGAAATTGGGGTAGGGGTGGTAGAGTGAAGAGGAAACAGCTCTGTTCTGAGTAGCCTTCAGTGAGGGCTTGGGTTGAGTTTTCTTCACCACACTTTACAAATAGGGATTGTAGTAAGGAGAGAGGTTAGGACGGTGGGGCTGAGGTGGGGATATGAAATATTATATGAATCTCAGCTGAGGGATCCTAGAGGTCTGAAGCTCTGGTGAGCTGTTGTTGGTTAAAACATATTCCATTATAAGTTACAGAAAGCTTAACTAGCAGTGGTTGGTGATAAAAATGTGATTATCTCATAAAACCAGATGTGTGGAGGTAGGCCACTCTGGGGTGAGCAGCAGGAGCTTAGTGATATCATCCAAGGCCCAGGCTCCTTCTAGATTTAAGTTCTGCATCGTTGGCAAATTGGCTTCTCATCCTTAAGTTTGTCACCTCATGGTACTAAAATGATTGCCATTGCTCCAAGTACCACACTTCACACAAGCACATTCAAGGCAGGGAGAAGTGGGCAGGGTAGAGCCAGGGAGCTCTTTTCAAACACATTACACACTTCTGTCACGAAGCAAAAAAATTTTCCAGAAGTTTTCTAGCAGGCTTCCCTTATATCTCATTGGCCAGGTTGTGTCATGTGGCCATCCCTTTGGTCCTTCAGTTTCAAAAACTGACTAGACCTCATCTCTGTGGCTGGGGAAGGGATGTCGTTCCTTGAGCATATTGCTATCCAAATCATAATGAAGCAAAATCGGTGATCTCTTGGTCCAGAAGGAGGAGGTGTGAGGAATGGCTGTTGAGTGGGCAACTCCATGTACCTGCCACTGGGCATAGCTTACTTTTCAATATAAGAAGATATTTCTTCTTGGTATGCCAAAGAGGTTATTTTTTTTTTTTGAAACCCAGATGTAAAATTTGGGCAAATGTGTACCAATTGGTAGAAGTTATGAAGAGGCCAATTTTTAGTCTTATTCAAGTCAAGATTTCCTGATAACTGTAGTTTTCCAGAAATGGAAACTGCTCTTCAATGGAGATGTGAAGCAGAATTGGCATCTACCTGGGAGGGACATGGTAAAGGGGATCCTAAAACCCTTAGGGGTTAGCTGGTGGGGAGGGGGCAGGCATTTATACTGACCCATGAGTTCCTTCCAACCCAGAGAGCCTATGATTCTACTAATTAGTTTTTCCCCTTTGAATGCTCATTAGATAATTATGCTAATTGGAGATAATGTTTCTATTAAGCAAGGTATAATTGAAGTTGAATGGTCTGTTTCATTAACATCAATGTATGCGATATAGAGTTTGCCTTGGACTTGGGCCTGTACTTTGTAGCCATTACTTTGAGCAGGGAGGACACATTCTCTTCCCTGAGTTAGGTTATGGCTATCGTGCACCGTCATCCACTGACTGGCATGGTAAATACCAAATCCCATGGGTCCATGAATCTTGTTAGATTGAGGCAGAGTATCAATTGGGCAAAACCACCCTTTTACCTTTTATTTTATGCCCAATATGGCAGCAGCAACCCCATGTGGATCAGGGTATCAAGGAGAAAAGATGAGTACATCTAACTAAAATAACTTACTAAATTTCTCTCCAAATGAGAGATTTCTAGTGATTTCCAGGGTTTGTGGCAAACACAATCTCTTGTCTAAAGTCTCTAAAAGTTTCTTGGACATTGTTGTAGATTTCCTTGCTATCTCTTTTTTAAAAAAATATATTTTATTGATTTTTTACAGAGAGGAAGGGAGAGGGATAGAGAGTTAGAAACATCGATGAGAGAGAAACATCGATCAGCTGCCTCCTGCACACCCCCCACTGGGGATGTGCCTGCAACCAGGGTACATGCCCTTGACCAGAATCGAACCTGAGACCTTTCAGTCCGCAGGCTGACGCTCTATCCACTGAGCCAAACCGGCTAGGTCTCCTTGCTATCTCTTAATAAAAAGAAGGAATGGACTTGGAATAGACACCTTTGGGGCATGCCCATCCCCTCTCATCTTTGCAACCTGTCCTGCCCCTTTCTGGTGTAGTCCCAATGGTTCAGTTTATCTTAGGGGACACTGCTTCCCTCTCCCCAGGAGAACATGAATGTTCATCTGACCACTCAGATTCTTTCCTCAGGAAATTTAGAATTGGGACACAGAGTAGCTAATCACTTTCTGTTGGATGTTTAGTATGCAAACAGCATGGTCACCACCTCCTACCAGGGGCTCAGAGGAACCTAAAGCAGAGGTGCAGAGAGACCACGTGGCCAAAGGCGCAGAGAGGCTGAGGCTTGGCTGTGTCTGGCCATGCAATCTTGCCCTACATTCAATGGGAGAAAATTACACATGTGCTCAAATGCCAGGAGCCAGGGATCGTTGAGGGTCATTCCTATAATCTTTCTGCCACATTACTTTAACATATTTTTTTTACAGCTTTCTGGTAATGCCTGAATTGGAGCGGTTGGCTTAGGGTAAGGCCAAAATGGCACGCTGAAATGGCGACAGCCAGGCTCACAGCTCAGGGCAGGGCTTGTCTGATCCCCACTCCCAGATGCAGGAAGAGGCTCTGGACCTGAGAGAGGGGAGCATGGATCTGCTCACCTTTCTTTGCCCCATTCTGCTGGTTTCCCACCTGGGACGGAAGTCCAGAAAAGGGCCTGAGAGGTGGCACGAGTACCTGCCACACCTGGCAGCAGGCAGTTCAAGATCTAGGAGGCCTGGAGCATTTTCCCCACTTCTCTGCCCTCTAGGAAACATGGTGCACATGGTGACTAGCTCTCTGGGGGATGGAGTGAGAGATGGGAGGTGTTAGCTGCAGATCTCCTCCATTTGTGTGCAGAGTGGAGAGGAGGAGGAGAGGTAGAGAGTTTTACATTTTGCTTTGGTCACTAGACCTCACATTTAGACAACTTGGTGTAGGGATCTGAGTCATCTTTTTTCATGGCTGCTTAGTATTTCATTGGGTGGGTGGACTGATGGAACTTGATCTCTAGGGCTTTGGAGGCATGCCCACCTTCGTTTGAAGTGCATCTTTTCTCGAGGACTCCACGGTGGGCCCAGTTGTGTCATGTCATCTGTCACCGTGGAAGTATGCACTCTAAATATAAGCCTCTTCCAAACAGTCTTTCTGAGCTTGGTGCTTGTGTATCCCCAAGGACTCCCACAGTAAAATAGGCCTTCCATTAACAAGGATGGCTCCTGAGAGTCTCCATGGAGGTCCTGGGGCCACTGAAGGGAACGCAGCCAGGCCCCTGCCATTCCTCCCACCACTGAAGAGCTCCCTGCGTGTGAAAAGGCAGGTGTGTGAAACCTTGGTGGACAGCCCTGCATTAGCTCATCTTCCACCAATGAAATCAGGTGTTCTTTCCTTCCTAGCAGCTTCACCTTCTGCCCCCTACACTTGCTTCCATTTCATGTTTGGCTTGGTCTTTTACTGTGCACCCTATGATTGCTGTTGTCTGTGTCATTCGTGCCACTCCAGGCACAGGAGATAGGCATTCTTTCATTTCCCCTTTGCTTTATTCAGTTTTAATAAATAACCTTTACCCTCATGTGTCTTTTTTCCCTACAAAATCCCAAATCATATAATGTGACTTCTGCATGCAGCTCAGTTCCCTTTCACGGCTCTCCTGCTTATTTCAAGTGGCCATAGTTTTGACTTCATTATTGGTAGTACTTGACTTTATTTACGGAGGTTTCAGTGTGTACACCAGGACCTGTGCTGAGTGCTTTGTAGGAAGAAGGAAGCTCCTTGAAGCATCACCACAGACAACCCCGTGGGATATTTTTGTCATCTCCTTTTACAGAGAAGGAAACCACGGCTGAGAGAGGGCCTCCCTCAAGGTCACCTAGCCAGAAAGGGGTTGGATCTGAAGCCAGTCCTGCTTAGAAAACCCAGGCTCTTGAGTCCTCTGCCTCATGGAATTCCTGCCCTACCTCCTCCGCAGGTTCACAGTGGATCCTGCTTAGAACAAGGTTATGGGCTTCTCGGGAAGATGAGGAGAAATTGGAGAGCCTCCAGGGAAGGTCCTGCAGAGCGATCAAGAGCCCGAGAGTAAGACTGCTGAGAAGGCTCAGAGGAGGAGAGTAATTTAATCTGGAGAAATACATTCCAGGGGCTAAATTAATGGCATTCCATGATGTCTTCATGAGTATCAATGAAAATATTTTAAAAACAGGAGCCAGTCTGCTAGTTTATAACACAATGTCAAAAGAATGACTTAACTATTATTTTAGTTAATGAATTCAACAAATAGTTAGTAAGCAACCACCGTGGTAGAGATTTAGAGTAAACAAGACAGGCAAGGAGCTTCCTCTGGCAAGACTGTATTTTGGTGACAGAGGTGGGAAGGGAGGAAAGAGAGACCAATAGTGAACAGGAAAATCATACACAGATAGGAAGCCATACACAGACATTCCATTCCATGACACATGCCATGAAAACGCCAGGACAGGAGGGCAGGGAAGCACGTCTCTGAGGATGGGTTTCTGTGAGGAGGGACATCTGAGCTGAGACCTTAACGTCACGTGAAGCTCTGGGAGAGAATGTGCAGGTAGAGGAGACATACAAATAGGGACAAGTTTGGCAAATACAGGAACAGAAAGCAGGAGGGTGCGGCGAGGGGCAGAGGAGTGGGGGGTGGGTCCATCGGAGATCCAGCTGGAGCTTCATTGCTCAAGGCCTCGGGGAACTGATGGGCAGAGAAGCCCCAGGTGTGAAGGAGCCCTCCCCAGCGGTCCATGAGGGTGGGTCGTAGGAGGCCCGAGTGAGAGGTGTCTGGTAGAGAGACGCTTGGATTGATAGGGTGGAGGTGGGAGAGATGGAGAGAAGTGGACCCGTGGGGTCTATCTTGTATTGTTAGCAATATAGGAAATCATGGTGGATGAAATGTGGGGGTGGGGTGGAGGTGAAGGTGAGAGGAAGAGAAGACTTAAGCATGACCATCTGGGTTTTGCAAAGGAGAATCAACTATTAATTTTGTTGTTATTTCACTAGGACAAAGAAGTTTTGAGGGTGTCTAGCTGGGGAGTTTGTAGGCTGATACTCCTGGGCCATCAATTCTAGGCAACATTTTGTTCTCTGTTTATTTTTCTAGGGAGAGGATTCATACCTCTTCCCTGTTTCTTGGAAGGGAAAACCTCCCTTCCCACCACATTTTGCAAGCACGTCTGGTTCTTGGCAGAGTCCAGGGTCTCCTGATACCTCCACCAGGACTCTCCAGTGTGTGAGCTGTCTCATGGCAGAGGCAGCAGCAGAGGTTTGAACAAAGACTGAGTCCATGCCTCCTAACCTGGACAAAACGAGGGCCTTTGCTATTTAGAGATCAGTTCTCAAAATTGGCAGCCTCAGCTCCAGCCATGTTGTTGCCATCTCTGTCCAGCCCAACAGAAGTTTAAGCAGATCTGCTTCTAAGAAATGTCCCCAATACTCAAGTGTCTATGAAATGCAAGTAAGATCCAGGTGTGACTGGAACTCAAATTAGGCAGCAGTGAGGTATGTGTGCTGATCTATTTTGGGGTGCAAATCACTAGGATTTGGGGCTTTGGGAAGGTGGTAAACTCCTCTGGGGTGTGTTGCATAATTGTTTTCTCAGTAAGCCCTGAATTATAGTCTGTCAGACAGGATCTTGAACAGAAATCTCTATTGTGGTAATACCGCTATGTAACTTTTAAAAGCAAGAGTTAAAAGTATTAGAGTAACCAAAGGTGAAATGAATATGTGTATCTTTTCAGTTTTGGCTTGCTGCGCTTCAGGCACACTTTTATGGGCCAGTCTCTGAAGGTCAGCGAAAGGAAACAGAAGAGAAAAAAGAAATTCCTAAAAAAAGCTTGTATTAGGAAGACAAAACCATACTGTATCTAAAAGTGTGGATTGAAAAAAGTGGAGATTTCCTTCTGGAAATTTTCTAATGAAATCAAAGAAACTTTATAATGACCTTTCCTATATCCTGGCAAGCAAAGGCACAAAATGATGACATTATTACAGTGATGATGCCCCCGACCCAGAAGCTTAATGTAATGGAATGGAAACTTAGTTGGTATCTATAGCTACATTCCTTGCAGAATCATACCTGCCTCAAGAGCTGAGGCTGACTTTCATGAAATGGTGTACTTTTAGCCAAATCTAAGCTGGTAGAATTTCTAGGACAGAGAAATGTCTTCTCAACCAATCTTAATCCACCAGAATTTTTAGATGTACTTCTTTTGTGTGTGTTGAGGCAGGTAAGTTTGTCTCAAAGAGACCTCTGCTTAAAGGAATATATGTTGATGCAACCATGAATTACATTATCAGGTTGGTTGGCTGACTGAGTGTTTGGCAAAGATCTGAAAGAATGAGCCATTCAATAGATAAGTTTTGAAGACTTAAGGAAGGCAAAAAAATCTTGAGGTTGGGGGGCAGTCTGAGAATGGGGAACCTTCTGTAATGAGGAGCACTGGGGTGGCTATTTGGGGCATAGGAAACCAAGCTAGTGTCTTGATCTGGCCATAGTTGGACTGGTCAAAGCGTTGTTTTTGTATATTGCTTAGTTTCCTTTAAAAGGACGTGGACGCTCGGAGTTCGACAGTTTGTTTAAAGCTTTGGGCATGGTGTTTACAATCCAGGAGTGTGGGTTGGGGTCTTACATGTTCAAATGGAGAAGCTGGGGTCTGCTGCTAGGTGGCAGTCTCCCGGGCATGGGCTTGCGAAGCATTTAGAATTCAGTCACTTCCAAAGAGACCCTTCCTCCCAGGAAGAGATTGTTATCCTCATTCAGGTCCTGGAGAGGAGCTAGTCCATCTCCATTTCTCCATTTCCAGCTTAGCTAGCCAAGTTGTAGAACTGTGATGACTGAATCAGCAAAGTACATTTTGGGAGTAAAATATTCACTACAGGAAAGTGAACTTACCTCTAAGAAGGGATAGTTTCTCTTGTTCTCAGAGCTTGTACAGTTTTCACTGGATGTATGGTTAGTTTTAGTGCCCTAGCCACAGAATGTTGGGAAAATATATTATACTCTAGGGATCCTCAGATGACTAATATCAGTGACTCCTAGACAACTCTAGGTATCGTTGGTGTTATAGTAAAAGATAATGAGAAGAAAACAGGAATCTAATTTTTGTTAGACGTTATCTCTAGACTAGACTGGTGAGTAAACTGGACCGACGAGTAAACTGCAGTTCAGAGAACTTAACTGCTTCCCCAAACTAGAAACAAATGGAACTAGGGTTTGAAGTCAGGTCTATCTGACTCTAACACCAGCCACATTTCTACTGTCCTATGCTTGACAAGAACAAACTTCAGTAAGTTGGCACCTACGGGTGGGGGGAGGAGGGGCAGGACAGGAAGGTGCTTCTGGCATCTGGGGAGGGAGGTATTCCTCTTCATTCCTTTTTGAGACATTTAGTAACATCCGTGTTCACTACATCAGTGGGAAAAAGCCCTTTGTTTCTTGCTTCCCCCATCTGTCCAAGTAGACGGTACAACCAGATAACTTCTCAAGACCCTGCTGGCCCTGGCTTAATGTATATCTGAGCAGAGGGCAGCCAATGGGCAGTTCTGGCTGTGTGTTAGATATGGGTTGGGTTTGCCTTTGTATCACAGACTGGCCAGGTGGCCACCAAATCTCTTTCTAGGCGTGCAGCTGAATTGTATTTCCCAGCCCCCTTGCATCTGTGTGGGGCCATGTGACTAAGTTCTCTCCCGTGAATGCAAGGGCAGATTGATGTATCATTTTGAGGCCAAGGCAGCTGAGAGCAGTTATGCCTTGTCCAGCTCACTCTGTTCCTTCCACAGCAAACTTGGAGACTGTATGACAGGGACAGCAGCATTCCGAGATGGAAAAGCCTGCATTTCTGAGTCAGTGCTTGGGGGAGAGCTGCCAAGGGAGCTGCCCAACCAGAACATCTCTGCATTAGACTTTGCATGAGTAAAATATACAACTTATTGTTAAGCCACAGGTATTTGGGATTGCTTGTTATAGCAGCTAATGCTAATTACTCCAACTAATGCAGCCACCCAGTGTCCATTCATTTTTCCCATGGAAACAGCATCATTCTCTCTCCATATACTCCAGAGGATATATAAGTAATACAGACCTGGCCATTCAGAGCTTTGCATCCCCCCAGCCACAGAGACTAGTTTAGAAATGGGCATTTGAGCCAAGCAGAGCCTTTGGGGAAGGATCTTTTATGCTAGATTTGGAGCTGTGATTAGAGTGCAAGCTGGCGAGGTCTACCACATGAGGAGAGAATGGCCAAAGAAGAAGGCAGAGCCAAGTGACAGGGAGAGAAAGATTGGGATGATCTGTCCCAGGGTTCAGTCACACTGGATTTGCCCAGGATATTCCAGTTGCCTGGACCAATAAATTCTCTCCCTCTTTTCATTAAGTCATTTGGGGTAGGTTTTTTTTGTTTGTTTGTTTGTTTTTGTTTTGTCACTTGTCACCAAAAGAATTTTGACTTACATAGGCAGCAAAGAAGGACTGGATGAAAATAAAACAAAAGCTGCTCTGGATTCAGTGGCTTGCTCAATATCATAGGTTCATTTTGCAATCAATTTTCTAAGTCATCAAGCCTTATCCACTCAATTTCAGAACAAGTGAATGAATGAATGCCCATGGAGATTGGAGCCATGGAGAGAGTGAACTATGATTCAGCCAAAACACTGGAGCAGTTAGAGAAAGGTCTCAGAGTTACAATACTACCTGTTTTTTATATGACTTCTGAAAATGTGTTGTATTAGAACAAATGATTGTAATTTTAACTTACATAATGAATATGTATTGCAATATAGGATGTACAAATAAATGCAATACCTGTAAATTATGTGATGGTTTCTTTGACAATCAGCAGTGGTCTATAGTGTGAATTCTTCCTGAATGCTGAGGTGCAATTATCATTGCAGGAGTGATTGTGCCATTAGAGTTAGGCTCAGTTTGGAAGTGTTTGTAATTGTCAGAGAAGAAAAGTGGCCTTCAAAAGGTAGAAAATTATATGCACATTTCAATAAGCATTTTAAGTATTGAGTTTTCCTTGGCCCATTTTTAAATTCATATGAATTTTCATTGTTCCATTCTCAGCCAAATCCAGAATGAATGAATGACTGAATGACTGAATGATTGAATACCAAAGTCACATAATTTGGGACTTAAAACTCAATGCAAATTGGTTAAACTTTAAGAGAGAAAGAGTCCATAATACAGAGAAATCCAGAAGACCAGATGTCAGGTCACTATTGATCCAGATAGTAAAATGACGTCCTCCAAGATCCATTTCTCCCAAACCCTCGGGTTTCTTTAGGGAGCAGCATCGTCATTTGCAGGCTTCACACAGCAGTCCTGGCAGCCAGCTTCTCTTGGGCAGCAGCAAGGTGTTTACAGGACACTTTACCAAAGAAGATACGTAGAAGGCCAATAAGGACATGGGAAGATGCTCCACATACCTGTCCTCAGGGAAGTGCAAATTAAAACCACAATGAGATAGCACTACACACTTACTAAAATGGCCAAAATCCAGAACACTGACAACACCAAATGCTGGAGAGGTTGTGGAGCAACAGGAACTCTCATTCATTGCTGGTGGGGATGAAAAATGGTACAGCCACTTTGGAAGACAGTTTGGCAGTTTCTTACAAAACTAAGCATACACTTACTATACAATCCAGCAATCATGCTCCTTGGTACTACCCAAAGGAGTTGAAAACTTATGTCTACACAAAAACTTGCACACATGTCTATAGCTTCTTTATTCATAATTGCCCAAATTTGGAAGTAATCTCGATGTCCCTCAGTAAGTGAATGGATAAACAAACTGGTACTTCCAGACAATGGAATATTATTCAGTGCTAAAAAAAATGAACTATTAAATCATGAAGAAGAAACGGAGAAAACTTAAATGCATATGATTAAGTGAGAGAAATCAACCTGAAAACGCTACCTACTATATGATTCTAACTATATGACATTCTCGAGAAGACAAAACTATGCAGACAATAAAAAGTTGAGTGGTTGCTGGGAGGTCGCGGGAGTGAGAGGTGTTAGGAGGGGTACAGAGGATTTTTAGGACAGTGAAATGAATCTGTATGATACTATGTGAATACATGTCATTATACATTTGTCCAAAACCATCAAATGTACAAAGAGTGAACCATAATGTAAACTATGGACTTGATGTGATAATGATCTGTCATTAGGTTCATTGATTGTAACAAATATCTGACTCTGCTGTGGGATGTTGATAGTGGAGGAGGCTATGCATGCATGGGGGTGAGAGTATATGGAAAATCTCTGTACCTTTCACTCAATTTTTCTATGAGCCTAAAACTGTTCTAAAC
Organism: Plecotus auritus; assembly: GCF_963455305.1. NCBI lineage: Eukaryota > Metazoa > Chordata > Mammalia > Chiroptera > Vespertilionidae > Plecotus > Plecotus auritus. Next base: position 135,088,082 of record NC_137773.1, on the reverse strand, counting down.
AAAGTCTTTAAAAAAGTAGCTCCAGGCTTTAGCATTACTGAAAGGCACTCTCTGCAGGTGGAGAGAGAAGGTCTCTTGCACTGGTGTTTACAGAGGAACAGAAATATTTTCTTTGCCAGAAGGATTCAGTGATGCCTCCTCACCCCCTTTTGTTTCACTGGCCAATTACTGTAGCCCAAGGGTCAGGAGTTCTGGTTTGCCCAAGCCCATGTGGGCCCACAGGCTGATGGGGGTTCCAGGCTCACCAAAATCACATGGCTGAGAATGGAGGAGGGTGGTTTCCCAAAGGAAATAGGGGGAGCCTATCCTGAAGAAGAGGGTGAATGAGTGACGGGTAGCAGTTCACAGATATTGTCTATAAACAGGAAGTTCATTTTCTGCAGTGACTCTGAATATCCCCCTCTCTTAGCATTCTGTAGCATTTCTTTGAGGAGACATTTGTTTCATTTTGGCACCATGAACTGGTCTCAGAGGGATGTGGAACATCCAGAATGAATATTACCGAAAGAAAGAAAGGTAAAGAGAGAGAGAGAGGCTATTGGTAACAGTAGCACTTGCTGTGATAGTAAGTCCCCATATTTTTGTCCCCACAGCAGAAGTTAGTTCTGGCTTCTCTACAGGTGCTGGATTGGCAGGTGATTTTTCAGTCTGATTAAGAGATGCAGGTTTCTTCTGTCTTGTGCCTCAGCCAAAGGCCTTAGAATTCTTCACTTGAAGACAGTAGATGGGAAAAAGAGTGGGGCATAGCATGTAGGAGGTTTGTATACACATCACTTCTGCTCTCACTCTCCTGGGCAGAACTCAGTCAAAAGGCTATGCCTTAACTGCAAGGGAGACTGGGAAATGTAATCCAGCTGAGTGAACTGAATTTGCGTGTGTGTGTGTGTGTGTGTGTGTGCACGCGCGCGGTGGAGGGGGTGGGGACCTAGAAGGAAAGAAAGGGAGACAATGAAATAAATTCCATTCACTTCGTACATTTGCTGGTAAAGAAAACCTTTATCTAAATTAAAATGTGTTACTGAGACAATGGGTGAGATTAGCTGCAGATGACATAGCACAAACATAGTAATTCAAAACTTTACAAAGTTGATCTATATGGAGCTGACACGTAGGAATGGCAAATTTCACATAGTTTGACTTAATAACAACTTGACATGGAATCTGGCAAACGGTGAAGCCAAAAACATATTGGGGAGCACCTCCCATTGAATGTCCTGAGATATTTATTTTTGAGACAACTTTCTTTGAGGTATATTTTACAAATGATAAAATGCTGGCATTTTAGGTGTATAGTTTGATGAGATATAACAACCCTATTATATTTTTGATGAGGAAAATGTGCAGGGAAGTAGGTCTATGCTACCACTATACAAAGGGGAGTGTTGAGGGAATGTCCGGAAACTTCTGTAAAACAAATTCTTTCTTTGAGCTAATTAATAGTGAAAAAGGAGTTTGTCCAAAATAATTAGATGATTGCTTCAGTTTGCTTAACCAGGAGAGATGTGACGTCAGCCTTTGAGTAGCAAGAGTAGGTGGCTCCAGAATGAATGTGAGGAACAGACTCCTGATAAACCACACACTTTTGTCTGATCCTGGGCTTTGGTTATCAGATAGATCTGGGGTTGAGTTCTAACTCTGCTACTTTCAGTTCATGTTGACCTTGGGTATCTTTTGCAAAATGGAACTAAAAAGGGCACCTACCTGACTGGGTTAGTATGAAGATGAGAAGAGATAATGCATGAAAGCACTTAGCACAATGACTGGCACATAGTAAGCGCTCAATTTGCATTAGCTACTATTATGAATTATTTATTAGAAAAATACCCGTTCTTGGAAAGTCTCTGGTTTTGTACAGTACATGCCACTGAAAGGCTCCTGAAGAAATCATGCTCCACTTGACTGCTGCATCTTTTTTTTCTGATTCACCATCTTATTATTTTTTATGAGATGTTTGAATTCCCCGTGGAAGCAAGAACCATAGTAACAAGCTTTCAGCTTCATTTTGCTTCTGAGGTGATCATTAATGGAGTTATTTTGATACCTTTTTATTTTTTACATGACAGCCTTAAACTGTAACTACAAATGCCTTTTCAAAATTCCATGATTTATTTTTCTGTTCAGCTGAACTCCTGTGTCTTCTTCTTTATACGTTTTTGGTGAATGGATGATGTGTCCTCAACCCTCCTGGGCACAGCAGAGCCCACCCGATGGCTCTCATCAAGTGGAACACAAGAGAAGGAACCCCTAAAAATGCAGCACAGCCTCTGCTTCCTGGGGCCCACGTGCACCTGCAAAGGGACTAGTGTTAGGGAAATTTACAAAGTCAGCCTCTGATTATAAAGATTCTTCCTGATGGAGGAAAAAAAAAAAAAGCACATTCACTTCAAAGAACTCCTGCCTGATTGAGGGGAGAAAAAGTAGCCTCTATGCTTTGATCTTTTCACTGGGAGAACAACATGAAAAGAAAAGAGAAAACAAGGCTCAAAAGATGGGCTTTTGTTGAGAGCATCATTAGGAGTGTTTATTGGCTGCGGCAAAACCACGTCCCAGCCTGGGAGGCGGAGGGTTGGTTCTGGGCCACACTCCTTTCCAAGTGAGGGAGCAGGCCTGTGGCTCTCAAACCCCCTTGACCTCTGGTGAGTTCAGGCTTTAGAAATAAACTGGGATTTTTTTTTGAAGGCTTTGGTTTGTTTTCCTTTGGTGAGCATTGTCTGATTCTTTTCTACCCTTGAAGAGAAATCTCTTCAAAAAGCTGGTGAAAGGCTTTTTGCACATCAGCTTCTTCACAACAACGTTGGGATGAATTAAGTGCAAACAAATCAGGATTCAATGAATTACAGTTTCCCTTTAAAATACAGAGTTGAACAGATTTAAGGTGACGAGGGCAATGTATTGCAAAAGCATCTCTTCAAACCCAGAATTCTGAGTGGCAGTCAGCAAGCTCAGAGCATGGACACCATTTCTCAACCGGGGTGTCTGGCCTCCATTCCTTACAGGTAAACCGTCAAATTTTGATGAATGTGTGAATTTCTTCTACAGTGAGGAAATTCCCAACACAGCGACACTGAGCAGACAGAATATAAAACTGAGGGCACAGCTAGCTACTGCCTGCTAGGAGGAGGTCAGAGGTGCCATTTAACTGTACATTGGCAGCAAAGACAGATTGTGTAATTTGGGGAATGTATGAGATTTTTACTTCATGAGCATATAAAGGAGTGTGGTCAGGGCAGGAAGCAGTTCTAGTCAAACCGTTCTGCTGTGACTTCCATGAAGCTGAAGCTCAAGGGACTGGGTGCCTGCCCATTGCCTAATACAGAGCTAGCACAACAAATCATAAACGGTGACATGGAAGAGAATGAATGAATCAGTCCCACATTGATAAAGGGTGCTGATATTTGTCAGAGAAACAGAACAAGAGGAGATGTGTGTGTGTGTATGTGTGTGTGGGTGTGTTTGTGTGTGTGTATATATATAAATAAAATTATGATACACCCTATATAATAAAAGGCTAATATGCAAATTGTCCCCTCTGGAGTTTGACTAGGAGTTCAACGGCTCGCTATGACATGTGCTAACCACCAGAGGGCGGCGCTGAACGAAGGAAGGCCCCAGTCAGCAGCCAGGGGAAGGAAAGCCCTGGATGGCAGCCAGAAGGGCCTGATTGGCCCTGATTGCCAGTCAGGCCTAGGGACCGTACTCATGCATGAATTTTGTGCACCCGGCCTCTAGTCCTATATAATAAAAGCCTAATATGCTAAGTGTCTGTTCATGCAGTCATATGTTCAACCAATCAAAGTGTAATATGCTAATGATATGCTAAGGATCCTCAACCGCTCGCTGTGACATGCAGTGACCTCCAGGGGCCAGACAGTCAACCGGTCAACCAGTTGTTATGATGTGCACTGACCACCAGGAGGCAGTTGCTCTGACTGGTAGCTTAGCTTGCTGCTGGGGTCTGGCCGATCAGGACTGAGCAAGATAGACCAGACATACCATGGAGCCCTCCCATGGCCCCTCCCCGGCTGGCCAACCTCCCATGTCCCTCCCCAGCCCTGATCATGCACCGGTGGGGTCCCTTGGCCTGGCCTGCACCCTCTCGCAATCCAGGACCCCTCAGGTGATGTCAGAGAGCTGGTTCCAGCCCAATTCTGCAGGCCAGGCCGAGGGACCCCACTGGTGCATAAATTTGTGCACCTGGGCTTCTAGTATTACTATAGAAGGAGGCATTGTGATGAATTGGCTTGTGCTATTATGGAGGCCGATCTGCCTTCTGTAAACTGAAGACCCAGGAAAGCTGATGGCATAATTCAGTCTGAGACCCCAGGCTTGAGAACCAGGGGAGCTAATGGTATAAATCCCAGGCCAAGGGCAAAAGAAGATGAATTGAGATATTCCAGCTCAAGCAGTGAAGCCAGGGGAGGGGGATAATTCCCTCCTTCTTCTGCCTTTTTTTCTATTCAGGTTCTCACCAGGTTGGATAATGCCCACTCACCTTGGAGAGGGCATCTACATTACTGAGTCTACCAATTCAAATGCAAATCTCACCCAGAACTACCCTCACAGGCACAGAATTAATGTTTAATCAGGACACTCCATAAAATTGACACATAAAATTCACCATCACAGTTACCAAGAGACTAGACCAGGGGTGGGCAAACTTTTTGACTCGAGGGCCACAATGGGTTCTTAAACTGGACCGGAGGGCCGGAAAAAAAGCATGGATGGAGTGTTTGTGTGAACTAATATAAATTCAAAGTAAAGGAGCAGAGGGGAGAGCAAGAGAACTGGATAGAACAGCCGGATCTGGCCCGCGGGCCGTAGTTTGCCCAAGGCTGGACTAGACTCTATCAAAAGGCCCCCTCTAACTAGGCCAGAAAATCAAAAGGCTAAAAACATTTGTTTTGCATAAGAGTAACCCCACTTTATAGTGTCAGATGGATCTGAGATTTATCCAAATGATCACTTAGTAAGTTCTGTAATGTCTAATCACTGGGGTATACACCTGAAACTAATATAATATTGTATGTCAACTGTAATTGAAAAATAAAAAAATAAAATGAGTAACCTGTCTTTTCCTGTCTTCTATGAGATATATACTGAGTGGCCAGATTATCATGATCTCTGAACGCATAATAATCTGGCCACTCAGTATATATATATATATATTAGAGGCCTGGTGCATGAATTTGCGCATGGGTGGGGTCCAGCCAGCCTGGCCAGGGGGAGGGGACATGGGCAGTTGGCCGGCCTGCCTGCTGGTCAAAGTCCTGGTCAAGGGGACAATTTGCATATTAGCCTTTTATTACATAGGATATACACTGAGTGGCCAGATTATTATGCGTTCAGAGATCATAATAATCTGGCCACTCAGTGTATATTTTCCTGCTTTGCTTCTCCTCTTGGCCTACAAGCTCACTGAGGACTAAGTGCATTTCTCACTTGGTTTATCCCCCTGTGCATGACATGTGACACTAAATGATTCTGGACTCATGAAAAAATCCAGGCCATCATCGTCTTCATCATCATCTTTTTTTCTTCTTTATTGATTTATTTCTTTTTTTGTTAATCTTCACCTGAAGATATATATTTTTTCCATTGCTTTTTCAGAGAGAGTGGAGTGAGGGAGGGAGAGAGGAAGAGAGGAAGAGAGAGAGAGACATTGATGTGAGAGAGCCACATCGATTGGTTGCCTCCCACAGGTGCCCCACCAGGGCAGGAAGGCAACCTGCAACCAGGCCTTTGACCAGGATCAAACCCATGACCCTTTGGGCGTGGTCTGTCACTCTAATCACTGAACAACATCAGCTAGGGCCATTGATTTCTTTTCATGTCAAGATAGGGTTGTGCTGATTTCTAAGTACTTTCCCAGCAGGCCCCCCTGGAGGTGCATATTTGTGCTGTCTATCTGAGAGGAGTCTGTGTTGGCCCCTCTTCTCTAGCACCTGCCACTGGTTCTGTTGGTTTTCTGGGCACATCTTTAGGCCTGGGCACCTTAAGGTACAGTGTGGAAACATGTCTCAGGAAACAAAAGCTAGTGTCTAGTAGTTAAATCACTTAGCAAAAATGACTAGTTCAAACAATATCCAATAAAAAGAGGGTATAAATGTTATATTGAGTCTTGTTGGAATACTCTGTGTTGATCCTGTTGTGGTCAATGTTTTCTGTGGAGAATGGCCCCAGTCTTCAATTTCACGTTAGTCCTTCATTGCTCTGAACAAGATAGCAAAGAACACGGCATGTAAGGAGGGTGAGAGCAGCCCAGTAATGTCAGTGCAAAGAAAGATCTATCTTGCTGCAACAGGTCTTGCCTTTGAAAAGAACCACAGATACCTTTATTGCATTATTTCTGATTCTTTCCTGGTTTTAAGAACTCCTGTCTCTCTACTTTCTCTCTCTGCCTTTCTCTGTTAAAAGCATGAAATGGAGATTCATGGAGCCCTGGAGCCAGCTCATTTGTTTTGAGATAACTCTTGTGAATGCACTTCAGGTGAATAAATTGAAATAACCAATAGCTACTCAAAGGGAGAGAGATGCTTTGAGCTGGGTCTGAAATGAATGATGTTTGGGGCCCCTTAAAGGAAAAATCATCCTAGAATCACATTCTTACCACTATCAAAAAGTGGACTTTCACTGTTTATATTACAATATTACTTAAACATAGATTGCAGAAAAGTAAATAAAACTTCTTATGTTTGTAGTTCTTATAAAACTATAAAATAAAGAACAAATATATAGGTTACATTAAAATCAAACAGTAAAACCAATAAAATTTAGATTACGGTGAAAGATGATGTGGTTTTTCTAGAATGAAATCATTGCTCAAAACAAGTTGCTGACCACCTTGGCTTTTGGGTGCTCCATTCTTTCCTCCCTAGCCCTGGACAAAGTAGTGCCATTTGTTGGCAAGACAAATGGAAGGACAAATGCAAACTTGGGTCTTGGATTTGCCTTGTACAGGTTAGTCATCCAGGTGATACAAAAATGCTCATACTAATATTTTTATCATTAACATGAAAGTCCAAATTTAAAACTCTCCTTTAGAAATTTCACAAGTACCCATACATTTATTCCAGTAACCCAGTAAATATGAGTTTAGGGTTAAATCACTTAGTTCAAGCTTATAATAAAAAGGCTTTGATTATAATACAATGACCTTTCAGCATTTTTTAGGATGATTTTGTACTTTTTTAAGGAGTTCATTGAGCTTATTTATAGTTTATCAAATAGGGGATGCGTGTTTCAACAGTAGCATAAAAGGCCTTGAAGAAATTCAACATCCCTTTTTCTTTTATTTTTGTCTTTGTTTTATACAGTCAGTATAGGCTTGGTTATGTGGCAGTAACAAACAAATCCCAGAATTGCAGTGGCTTAATTTAGCAAAGGTGCATTTCTCCAGGTCTAGTTGGGAGTGGGCCTCTGCTCATGGTGGTCACTTAAGGGCTCAGGCTGATGGAGGTTTCAACTTGATGTGTGCTTCTACCCTCTCTCTGACTAGAGAAGGGGATGTTATGACTCATGCTTGGCTCTCTAACCTTCAACCTAGAAGACAGTCACCACTTTCATATATAAACCATTGGCCATGGGAAGTTATGTAGCCATCCTAATTTTAAAAGAAGTGCAGTCCTATCTTGTGCCCACAGAGGGGAGAACCAGAATGTTTGTGACCAGCCTCAGTGCCCCACTAGTTCTTCCTTGATCATCTCTCACTCATTAAAGATGCAGGACCTGCTGGGGGAGATACTGTCTCTGATGTATCCAGTAGGTCGTCTGGCTTTGCTCTCTCTCTAAAAATGCCTCTGCCTTCTTAGAGAGAAATGGGTAATGCAACATAGGGAGGTCCGTGTATTACCTTTAGGAAAAAAGGGAAGAGGTGCATAGTTGAGCAAAGATTGAACAAAAAGTGCAAATTTTATGTTTAAAAGTAATTAATAAGAATGATACCATCTTCCTTCCTGGAATAAACCTTATCTCAAATGGTGCTGATAGCAGGACTCTGAGCTTTGGCATTTGAATCTTGTAGTAGATACTAGCCAGCAAACAGGGCTCCTAAAGCCTCCAGCCATGGGCAAACTACGGCCCGCGGGCCGGATCCGGCTATTCTATCCGGTTCTCTTGCTCTCCCCTCCGCTCCTTTACTTTCAATTTATATTAGTTCACACAAACACTCCATCCATGCTTTTGTTCCGGCCCTCTGGTCCAGTTTAAGAACCCATTGTGGCCCTCGAGTCAAAAAGTTTGCCCACCCCTGCTCTAGGCACACATAAACTATTTAGGGGTACTTGGTAAAATCACTTTTTTGGTGACTGTAGTTACTGAGAAAAAACCTCTGTGAGTATTTAGTATTTTATTTTTAAGCAGTAGTAGGGATTAAGGATAATTATGCATGTAGTTTGTATTTAAATAAGGCACGTGAGAGGAAATATCACTTAATTTTCCTCTCAGAAATCAGTTTTCAGTTGTGATGTTGAAATGTGCTATTAAAAGTACCTCATGCTATGATAATTAAATATTATGCTTTCCAAAGATGCTAAATGATATCTCCCGAGGGTCTCAAGATTTGCAAGTGTCTATATTTTATATAATGGGACTTAAAAATGAGCAAGATCAACCAATGAACTTGTATGCATTTATGCATAACCATGGACACAGACAATGGGGTGGTGAGGGCGGGGCGGGGGGAGGACAGGAGCGGGCTGGAAGAGGTTAATGGGGGGGGGAAAAGGAGGATCTATGTAATACTTTCAACAATAAAGATTATAAAAATAAAATGAAAATTAGATATACTCTCAAGATATTTTATTCTATCATATGACCAATGATACATCATTTGCTGTCTGGATACAATTGATAAAGACTAGCTATGTTTCTCTTTTCCAACAGAGAATGTATTCCTTTGGCCATTATATTAAAAAAGTAAAAATATACTCTTTATGATTTAGTATAAATTTAGATAAAAAACACAGTTATTGCCTTTAATTATAGAAGTAAAGTATATAGTGTAGCTCAGGAAGTACTGAATAACATTAAGAATCAAACCAAACCAAACCAAATTAAAAACCTATTAATAATTTTCCTAGGTAGGAACAATCATTTCACATAGTATTTTTCTTACCAATCTTTTAGGTGTAGGTGTTTGTGTGTGTGCGAACCCTCACGTGTACTTCATAAAGTTGGGATCATGTATAAGGAATTTTACGTTTTACATTTTTCATTTAGCATTAGAATATTTTGAGTGATGGTGGTGAGAAATGTACCAGGTCCCATTCCATAACTTTTTCCTTATAATTATGTGCTCTGCACCCAAATTCCAGAACACTGTTCTGCTTGGGATAAAGGCGATAGTCCTTACCCGCAGAATGTATACAGTGGGATGCTTTTAGAAGCAAGTGTCAAAAAACCTGGCTTCACTTGGCTTGAACAACAAGGACATTTATAGCTGAAACCGGTTTGGCTCAGTGGATAGAGCGTCGGCCTGCGGACTGAAGGGTCCCGGGTTCGATTCCGGTCAAGGGCATGTACCTTGGTTGCGGGCACATCCCCAGTGGGAGGTGTGCAGGAGGCAGCTGATCGATGTTTCTCTCTCATCGATGTTTCTAGCTTTCTATCCCTCTCCTTTCCTCTCTGTAAAATACCAATAAAATATATTTAAAAAAAAAAAAAACAACAAGGACATTTATTATCTCACGTTATTGGAAGTATTGAGGTAATTCAGAGTTTACGGTTGCTTGATTTAGTGACAACAATATAGTAAGGACGATAGTTCTTCCCATCTCTCTTCTTCACAGTCCACCCAATTGGCTTCATCCCATGGCTGTCAGCAGCATTGAGGTCAACAGGCTTCCTTCTTCTTTTTTTTTTTCTTTTTAAAATATGTTTTTATGGATTTTTAGAGAGAGGAAGGGAGAGGGAGAGAGAGATATAAACATCAGTGATGAGAGAGACATTCATTGGCTGCCTCCTGCATGCCCCACAATGGGGATCCAGCCCACAACCTAGGCATGTGCCCTGGCCAGGAATTGAACCGTGGCCTCCTTGTTCATAGGCCAATGCTCAACCACTGAACCACACCGTCTGGGCAACAGGCTTCCTTCCTTATGCCTAGAGGGAGAGAGAAAGACCTCTCCATTACTTGGGGGTCTGACTGGTCCAATTTGTTATCTTCCTACCCTGGTACCATTAGTAGTTGTCTCATGCATTGCTTGAACATGGGATCTGGAAGGATTTACTGGAACCCATACCTGGAGCTGAGGATGGTATCATCAGCTCATGTATCACATGGACTATAGGTGAGGAGGCTCAATGCCTAAACAAAATTGGGATTCTATTGGGAAAGGTGGGATGGATGCCGCATAAGCCTCCAACATTGTCCTGCAGATGGGCCCTCACAATGTCACTCCTGCCTACTCTAGTCATGTCTCCAGGCTCACTGCACCACATTTCTCCATGTCTTTCTTTTACTTTCTTCCTTTTAGCTGCTATTTTTTAAAAATTTATTTTTATTGTTGACACTATTTCTATTGAGGTGGTTGTATTCTCTACCTCAGGGCCTCTGCACATGCTGTTTCCTCTTCCTGGACTGTTCTTCCCTCCTCTCCTTTTTCTTAGTTAACTGCTACTCGTCCTTCAAATGTCAGCTCAGTTCCCACTTCCCCCAGCTAGGTGAAATGTTAGAGAATTAAAGAGTTTATATGTTTTGAATCTTTAATATATGTGAAGAGTATTGTTTGTTGAAATGTTATTAACTCACTAGATTTCAAAGAATTAATTTCAAACTTCTATAATAATACAAATACAGATTGTCATGGGGGGATATATAGAGGAAATCCCTTCTGTACAGAAAAGAACCACTGGTTAATATTTTCCTGTATCCTTTAACACTCTTCGTATTATTTTAATGTGTGCCTCTAGCTCATCACCTGGGCAGATCTAATCTTAAATTGTTAGGATGTTCACTTTTCCCCCATCTCTTCCTATGATAAGTAATGCTCAAATGACCATCTCTTATACACATAATGGTATAAATCCACATTCTAGGTTATGTCCTCCAGGCAGATTTCCAGAAATAGAATGACTGGGATCTCCACTTTTAACGTCCGGCTTTGAAAGCCTCTGTGAATTCAATATTCTAACGGTGTGTTGGCTCACTGCGATTCTGAAATGTGATCAGACCAGGCAGAGGAGCTGAGGTGTCTAGCGCAGGGCCCGGCATGGATTCTCTGGGGATGCTCTGCCACAGTGCCTGGGGTGGCATCGGGACGAGTTGTCAGCTGGGTTTGTAAAACATGGGGAAATTTCTTGCTGAAACCCTGGTGTGTGAGAACCCTGGGAAACCCAGGTGAGGTCCATGTCAGCAGCTCGCCTTTAAACATTGGACTTGGAATATGATCAATCAGCAAGCCACAAGGGAGGAAGTATAAATAAAACATGTCCCTCTCAAAGAGGGCAAAGCTGCAATTTGCCAAGTGCACTGTAATTGTTTCTGGTTAATTATCTCAGTGGTGAGCTGGGAGCACCAAAGGCCCACATTTACATCCACCATGTGGATAAAAATAAGGCCAGTCCTTGAATGGTGATTCTGATTTTGTTGTTGAGATGTGGACAGTTCCCTAGGATAGTAGGAGACGGATGGTGACTTCGGATAGCTCCACTTTCTGGGTCGCCAATTTTTATCATTGTTATTGTAAGTAATTACAGTAATATAATTATTAACAATAACTTCTAATAATTACAATAATCCTTACTAAATGCAGGCTCGGAGCTAAGCACTTTGCATGCATTAGTCACTGAATGCTCACAAGTAAAAGGGAAGCTTACTTTCCTGATTTTGAGATTTGGCAACTGAAGCTTTGAGCAGTTAAGTGGCTTGCCCAAGGTCACACAGCTGACATTTAGCCACTGCAGTAGACACCTCGGTTCCTGCCTATATTTCCTGTGACCCCTTTTACCAGTCAGTGCGCCTGTCCCCAGTGTTAGAGGGACTGCTCTTAGTAGTTCACACTTGAAGCCTTTCTGGGGTGTTGTGCTTCAGAGACTGGAGCCACTTTACCTGGAAGTACCTGGGTGTAACCACCCTACCCTGGAATGTCCCAAAGCTAATCACCAGCCAGGGAGAGGTACACATGTTCAGCAACCTTGTTGTATGTGGTTCAAGTTCTGTTATGCAGTTCATTCTCTAGAGCCCTCTGCAGGATCAGGCGATGGCTAGAGTGACCTAAAGCACTTTTGTTTAATTTCTTCTTCCCTGCCCTCTCCTCCTCCCCTCCTTCCCATGAAGGTTCTCCTGCAATCGCTCCCCTAATAAATGTTTTCTACACAAATCGCCTCTCAGGCTCTGCTTCTAGGGAGCCTGACCTGACACAGCCACTGCGTTAAGTTCGCTCCCGGGAAGTGTGTTGATTTGCTGAAAGAATCCTTCCCACTGAAGCAGTTATCACCTTGCCTTGTTGTGTGACCTTGGGCAAGTCCCTTCCATCTCAGGGCCTAATGTCCCTTTTCTGCAAGATGAGAGGACTAGATTGGATGGTCCTCTCTAGTCCTGAAAGCCAATAATTCCACTTTCTAAAAATCCATTTGTTTGTAGAGAGCTCTATGGCTATGCCCAAAAAGGACATTTGGCTTGGCAGTTTGCTCCTGGTAGGACGACTCTCAGAGAGTGTGAACTTACTCCTCCCCACCCCCTCTCTCCATTCAGACCACAGGGGGCTCTGGAAGAGACAGGATGCCACTGGAGGCTTGAGTGTGTGACCTTATGGGCTGAAGTGTTCCATTCAACCTGAAATGTCTTTCGAAGAAAATGGTATTCCCGAGGCCAGGCAACAAGACAGCCTCCCACAAGTGAGGCAAGTCCCTATTTGGGGTGGGGACAGATGAGCACAGAGAATGAATCGTCAGCTTTATCAAGATAGAGGTCACTGGTGACTTTGACAAGAGTGCAATTCCCCCTGACTGGAGTGAGTTGAATAGAGAATAATAAGAAGGGAGGAAGTGAAAATAGAGGTGGGGATAGGCCATCCATAGAAAGTGGAAGGCAGTATACAGGGCCCAGCTAAAGGTTGGTGCACTAGATGTGGGGGTGATAGGGTCCCTCACATATAAATGGTTTTCTAAATCCAGCATAATAAGCCAAGAGGGAAAACTGGATGATTTAAAGGGAAAGGAGAAGTTCTGAAAATAGTCTCAAGGGCTGGGAAGCAAATTTATTAGGGAAATTGTTAGGCTGTGGTAAGATACAGAGTTAATGTAGTTAAAAAGAGACCTGTTAACTTGGCCTTTCTCTATAGCCAAACTTAGCTGCCCAGGTGCAGAGTGGGGGTGGGCTGGGTTTAACTAGGTTTGGGGTTTTGCTTAAGTAATTTGCTAAAAGGGATAGGGAGGTAGGAAATTGGGTGTAGAGTGAAGGAATTAGTGTAGTGAAGAGCTGTCATACCTAAGCAGAGAAGTGAAGACAGAAATGACATGATGAATAATAAAAAAGCAAAAAGGTTAATGGACTGGAGCTTCTGGTGGGTTCCAAGAATGTGGGTTATTGAGTGAGTGAACTGGAAGCTCAGGAAGTGATGTTTAGCAAGTAGGATGGATGAGCTCAGATGTTGAGAGGGTACAGATTGGAAATGACAAGGTCCTTGGTAGGCTGAGGGATGTGGCTGAGGTGGATCTGAGGAAAGGTCAACAGAAGTAAAGATCAAGGAACAGTGCTAGGGTGCTAGAGGATCAACAGTGTAGGTGTTGAAGTCACAAGAATGTTGAAAAGAGTAAAGGTGTCGAAGAAGACGATGAACAAGGTGTTAAAATCTACAATGAAGAGTCAAAATAGTATAAAAAGTCAAAAGAACCTTTAAAAATCTCTCAAAAATGAAGAGAGAGGATAGTATGGGCTTCCCAGAAGTTGAGATTTTTTGAGAGAGAAAGGAGGGGAACAAAGAGGACAGGTACTCCACATTTGGAAGATAAAGCAGTTCTCACCAGAGGGACATGCAGGAAAGCTGTGCTCTTGGGGATGGCCAGCTTTCAGAAGCAGGCAGTGCTCTGTGGACTCCCTTAACTCCCTACCAGACCGTGCTGCCATTGGGGAAAGAGCAATTGAACAGGAAACCATGTTAGAGGGTTTCTATCAGAAGATCATTTGCTGGGCTGTTGTGAAGATGGACTATTAGTGCTCGGCATCAATTCTGACCTACTTCCAGTGTGCCTTCCTGTCCTGCAAAGGCTGGAGAGTTGAAGATGGAATTTCCCAGACTCCCTTGTAGCTAGGTTTCCAGATGTGACCCAGCTACCATCAAGCATGTGCTCTCAGATGGGATTCAGGAAGTAGAAATGAGGCAGAAGCCACAGCTTCTGCGGACAGCAGTAGTGACAGAGCTGTGTGTAGGGGCTTGAGTGTGTGTGTGTGGGGGGGGGCGGGGGGTGTGAGGTTTTCACCGGTTTTGTGTCTATTGAGAGGCAGAGTACAGGGCACACAGTTTGGTGATGCTGATTGCAGCTGGCTGTGCAGTTGTGGAATTGGCAGAAGTAGTGGAGACTTCCTGACTATGGTGGCCCTCTGATCATGGTTGTGTGGATATGGGATCAGCAGTTGTAATGGAAATTTCCAGATCAGGCAGTGCTTCCTTGTCATAAAAGAGATAGCCAGCAATCTTTTGGGCAGTCCAATTCTGCTAATCTAGAAAACTTAGAGTTGTTTTCTTCAAGTATCTAAAGATTCTGTAAGCCATCTAATACCCTGAAATAAACCCCTTCTTTTTATATTTGATAGAGTATGTTTTACACTCTGAACTGAATCCTGGTGGGTGTACAGGTCTAAGTTAGATAGTGGAAGTGAAGATGCCCTTTAATATAAAGTAGTGAGCTCAACATAAACCAGTGGTGCTAGGGAATAAGAATTTCCCAAGAGCAGCTCTTCTTACGAACTCACTGCATGCCAGGCATCATCTCAAATTCTCTCAAAGGCCTGAAGAGCAGACATGATTCTCTCTATCGTGTGGATGAGGAAATTAGAGCCCAGACATGCTGTTTCCTTTCTAAAGTCACACAGTTGGGAAGTGGCAGATCAGGTCTGCTAAACTGTCAGTACTGCACGGTGACTGCTCTGCCTTGGACACAAGGACCTGGAAAAGTTCCTAAGTACAGGAAAGTGATTTTTTTGTGTTAAGGAATATCTCAAGGGGCATTTTTCACTCTTAAAAACTTTAGTAACAGCTGCATATTCTTACAGCTTCTCAGAGTCCTGTGGACAGTGTACTGAGGGACAAACCATGTGGGAAACATCTAGAAAAAAAAAACTTTAGTAAAACTGGAGCGACTTTATTATATGCAAAACTAGTCATGATTCTGTTTTGTCCATCATATTAAATGAGAAAGAGTCCTCAGGGGTAAGGATTTGAAGATGAGAGAGAAAGGCTGTTGGAATGAGCTCCCAATAATAGGGATGAAAAGAGGGAGTCCTTTCAGCAAAAGAACGGCCTGGGAGCTGCCATCAGAGATGCTGAGCTTGGCTATTCGGAGGGTGATGCGATGTATGCTCAGATTAGGATCGGAGTCGTAGGCAGAAGAACAAAGGAGTCATGGGCTGAGCAAAGAAGGGGGAGACAGAGGGGAAAAAGAGCCAGCACCCCTAAGAAGGTGCTCTGTGCAAGAGGCACCATCTCAGCTCAGAATGAGTAGAGTCCCCAGCAGACTGCAGGGGGAGGGGAGGGGAGAAGACACGGAGGAAAGCGGGTAGGAAAGGAAAGCAAAATAATGAAGCAGAGAAGGAAGACACCGAGAAGAAAGGCACTTGAGAGGTGGTGGAGCTTTAATTGGCTCCTCTCAGCTTTTCTCTGTCAGAGAAAACTACGATTCTGACCCGTCTGGTTTGGCAGAACAGCATTTTTGTTCCCCAGACTGGATCTGATTGTCATGAACCCAATTCCACCACAGCCTCAGGGGGCCCCCCCTGCGCCTTCCTTGAAGGCAGCAGTTTCATGTCACTCAGCTCTTGCTTTTCTGTTTCTTTAGCTGCTAATACCACAGGGACTTGGGCCCAGGATACATTAGGCTGGACCAGCCTTGCAGCCTTGGGAATTACCCTTCCTCTCTGAACTTCAGCTTTCTCATCAGTGCAAAGAATGGCAGTAGTGCCTGCTGTATAGCTTAAATGAGGTAATGCGGTAGAAAGGCCCTGCAGAGGGCTTGGAACATGGGACGTCCTCAATGAATGCTAACTGTTGTTACCATTATTTAGCACCCTATGCTTTCCCTCTATACTCTTCACTTGTGAGGCAGAAACTATGAAGACTTAGAGAATCTGGGTTTCTACTTGGCTCTGTCACTTACTTGTTATGTGATTTGGGAAAGTCTCTAGACCAGTGGTCGCCAATCCTGTGGTCCTCAGACCACTGGTGGTCTGTGAAGTCCAAAAGATTGGCGACCGCTGCTCTAGACCACCCTGGGCCTCGGTTTTCTTATCTCTAAAGAGCACAGATAAAAAAGTTAAGATGAATGATGTCTGTTCTTGACAGGATAGTGTAATTTATATTCGGGCGGAGATTCTCTCCCAAAGAGTGAATTCCTCCCTCTGTGCAGGTTGGAGCTGTCTTCATCTGGGGCTTTGTGTTGAGCCAGCGGAATCCACAAATCATTCAACCAGGCTTCTTTGTGCCAGGCAGAGCGTCAGGCACCAAGGTGGCAGTAGGCAAGCCAAGCCCTGAGCCTTGAAGGGCTCATGTCTAGTGGAAAAAATAGGAAGAAATACAAAGAAATCCACTGTGGTGCAGGCAATGATGGCTGATGCACAAGACAGAGACAGTACAGATGACGGACAGACCCACCTGCTGCGGGGGTGGGGGAAGGCTTCACAGAGATAATGAGGGAGAGTCCCTTCCCTGTTCACAAAACTAATAGCATGTTCAGTAGAGAAAATATAGAAAAAGTAGAAAAGCACACAGAAAGAAATCCTGCTTTGGTGCATGTATGTTCTTCCTGTCCTCTGCATGGTATGTGTGAGTGTGTCCATATCCAGTATTGGGGTTGCATTTGCATACTATGTTGTTTCTTGTTTTTCAATTTTAGCAAACTACCCTGAATGTGAGTAGGAGCTGGTTTGAAGGTAAACAGCGAAGACAGGAAAGGGATGGGCCACTTTCTGAGCTGCTGGGACAGCATGGGAGGGAGTGACTCTAGCTTTGTACTTGAAAGTTGGGGCATTTCTTTTTTTACTCACAGCGTACCAATGAGGGGAAATGAGGCCTCTGCTTCCACATATCTGAGTTTCAGAGTGTAAGGTATCTAGCAACAGCTGGCTCTCTATTTATTCAGCAATAGAGAAAAACTTAGTTCTGAAACCAAATAAGCCAGAACTCTTCAAGTGGCCCCCAAGAGAGATGAGATGAAGGAGCCTGGGTGTAATAAGAGATTTGAGCCTCGGTATAATAAGAGATTTGTGGTGTGCCAGGCCTGCCATGCCCACAGCCATGCTTCAGGTGAGACTCAGGCTGTGTGCATCCAGGGGGCCACGCTTGTGATTCCAGGCACTGCCTATCGAACCATTGAGCACTGCTGATCTGTGCCATCTAGATGTGGGCTGGTCCCAGGGAGGCCAGCTCACCTTTGACATGGGACACTCTCCAATAGGGGCATTCCATCATGTTAGGGGTACAGAGTTGGGTCATGGGGCTCAGGTTGTTCCCACAATCGTGTCAAGCTGATGGTTCCAGTTCCCCACCAGGCCCAGTATCCATCGCGCTCTGAGAAACCCCAGTGAGCCTGCGGCAATGGGGCCGTTCGTGCAGCGTCCTCACTCCCTGCAGCATCATTGCACCACACCCCATCGCTGGGATAACCCATGTCTGACTCTTCCTTGAAATCTGAAAGACTCAAATGCAGTTGCCTTTCCTCTCCTGTTAGTGTTATGCTGGACTGGCTCATACCAGCTCACAAGAGCTGGTTGTTAGATTTTCAAGAATTCTACCAAGTGGTTTTTAAGCACAACCATTATTAAACATTACATTAGATATACTTGCAACTAAATAAATTATATTAAAAACAAAGGCAATAGATGTTCAGAACTCACCACTTCCTAGTTCTTTCATGTGCTTCCCTCTCGGGGTCATTTACATCTGTCTGATATGTGTCATTGTCGCTGTGGCACCTCTCTCCCCAGATCCACTTTCCGGTGACTTCACACTGTTAGCCTGAAATCAGGCCTGGCCAGAGCGCACCTCAGAACT
This sequence comes from Plecotus auritus, assembly GCF_963455305.1. Lineage (NCBI taxonomy): Eukaryota > Metazoa > Chordata > Mammalia > Chiroptera > Vespertilionidae > Plecotus > Plecotus auritus. The sequence goes on along the minus strand of NC_137773.1, from coordinate 135,069,879 downwards.
CAGCAGGTGTGACAGGTCAAGGCTTTCCTCCTTAAGATCTGGTTGTTAACATTTATTGCACACCGCTGCCCTCAGGCGCTGGATAAGGTGGCTTCCTAGGGAGGTGCAATGGAGAACACAGAAGGCACCTCAGTTCCACCAGCAATTCAGCAGCCTGCAGACTGGAAGCTGGTGAGCATTCTCACCCACTTACTAATAACAGTCCTCCAGCAAAGGTTCTCAGCCTGTTTCTACCAGGCAGAGACACTTGATTCACCCACATTACTGTGGCCTATCATCATTACTGTGTTTCCATTTGACTCTTTACAGCTTAATTAATCTGGAGCAGCCAGGATACCATTCCCTCTCCTTCCCCCTCCCCTCTCCGTCCCCCTCCCCCTTACCTCTTCTCCCCCTCCCCCTCCCTCTCGCTCCCTCTCTCCCCTGAAGCACTGTCTAAGCAGAACCCAGACAAGTCCTCAGTGCTTGGGCCACTTGCAGCTAAGTGCAGATGGCATGAGGACCAACCAGCTTCGTGGGGAAACAATTCCACGCTTCCTCTCACCCCTACCGAGAAGACTTCACGAGACACCTTCTCTGCCCTGCCAACTATGAACCAGAGGGATGCGGGCGTTCCACCTGCTGGCTCCCTCTACCCAGAGGAATAGGATGACATTACTTGCAATGTCCTGGAGAATGTAATTAACTGGACTATTCCGAACTCCATATCCACACCTGGGCTGCTAGAGTGGGTGGAGATAGCAAAGTGCCAGCAGCTTTGAAATAAGACCCTGGTTATTGCAGAGCAGTAATGTCCCTGAGCAATGAACAGGGAGGCTGAGAATGCTGCGTCCAGTCATCCTGAGCTGCTGCCAGAGCCAAGGAAGGGCACAGACATAGCCCAGGTATGGAGCTGGGAATAGTGGGAGATACACAGAGATCTTTCTGGTGCAGTGGAAAGCAATTTGCTTTTATTTCTGAAATAAATTCACAGATGCCAAGTGACCTTGAGGCTTGGCAGTACCTGTTGCAAACAGATTCTGCAGTGCAAAAGTCCTGGCCCAAGTGGGAGGGGCCTCCGTGTGCAGGTGAGGTCGAGGCGATGGGCATTGGAGCAACAGTCAGGGTCGGCATCCTGGCTCTGTCCTTACCATCTTACCAAGCCTCAATTTCATCATCGCACACAGGGATAAGAATAGTAATTCTTGCCATATAGGGTTGTTTTGAGAATTAAGTGGGAATGTAAAATGCTTAGCAGAGGGCCTGGAACCTTGCAAGTACTCAAGAAAATATTGGGGTTGGGGGACAGGGATGGAAGAAGGACACTTCGCACTGAACTTTTTTTTTTTTTTGTACTGGTTGAGTTTTTTAGAGTATGTGTTTATAGTACCTATTTTTTAAGGTGAGAAAAAAATAATGCTACACAAGCAGAGTTTTAATGGATTGGGAAAAGGCTGAGAAAGGTCCACAAATCTCCCTCTTCTCTAAGTATCATTTTACCTCATCTGTGAAATGGGGCAATAATAGCACCAACACCAGGGATGTTTGTGAGGATGGGGGTTCAGCCCAGAGCCTGGCTTGTGGCCGTTGCTCTGGACCAGGGGTGGGCAAACTTTTTGACTCGAGGGCCACAATGGGTTCTTAAACTGGACTGGAGGGCCGGAACAAAAGCATGGATGGAGTGTTTGTGTGAACTAATATAAATTCAAAGTAAAGGAGCGGAGGGGAGAGCAAGAGAACCCTCTGCTCTTTCGGCTCTGCGGGCCGGATAGAACAGCCGAACGGGCCGGATCCGGCCTGCGGGCCGTAGTTTGCCCACGGCTGCTCTGGACTATGCTTGCCCTCGTGAGTGAAAGATGCATGACCTGAGACCCACATACGGCCTGTTTGTCTAGCCCTGGGTCTGCCTTCCTCACATCAGGTGGATCCCTGAGGAGGGAGGCCAATCCTCAGCAGGGGAACGCCTGCAGCTGGTCCTGGCAGGAACCTCAGGGCTCAAGGCTGAGTCTGAGCCTCATTGGCAGGATGGCTAAAGTCTCCAGTGTTACCAGTTCCTGGAAGGTGGTCACCAGGCAGGTGCTGCTGGCTTCTCCTGACTCTGATTACCTGCAGGCAAGGATATGAGATTCAGGAGGATTAAGGGAGCTCCGGGATCTTTTTGTGTGGCAGGGAGGAGAGGTCTGGCAGGAAAGGTAGGAGGCACAGACTAAATGTGGGAGGGAAGACTTGGACAGTTGGAAAGCTTTACATTGGAAGTCACAGCAAACCTACTACAACCCACCTGAGGGAACTGAAAAATCCAAGGGCTTGTTAGTTTCAGGCTCCATTGGATCCAGGAGCTCAAAAAAATGTTACCATTTCTGATCTGTGTTCTCTGTGTCTTCTTCTCAGGCAAGACGACTGGTCTGCACACCTGGCAGGTTCAAGCCCAGTGCGAAAGAAGGGTTCACTTCTTTCTCAGGCATCACCACAGAAGTCTTACCACATCTCTGACTTATTAGGTCCCAAGCCAGTTCCTGAACCAGTCATTCCTGCCAGAGGAATCTGATCTGAGAGCAATTAAATTCCACCTAAAACTCTTGGGCTACAGTGGGAGGGGAGAGAGTTCACCAGAGGGAAACGGAGGCACCGTTAGCTGGAGAGGGATAAAGAGGTGGAAACCCAGCAGTGTCCACCACACGGGCCAGCCCAGAGTCAGGTGTTCATGGTGGACTGTCCATCTGCTGGGCTCTTTGATCCTGGGGCTTTGGTCTGTCTGCTGGCTTCAGGGTTGGCCTCAGGTCATAGCACCACCCTCCACTCTGCCAAGGTAGCCAGGGACCTCACTCTCCTAGCCTCCCAGGAATGACATCTTCACTCTCCTTCCTCATGTGTCAGTGGGGCTCATGACCGGTTCTCTGGGGGACACAATGCCAAGGAAAATGGCTGCACAGTGGTCCTGGAGGGTGGACTCTACCCCCAGGCTCTGTGACCTCCCTCCTCAGCCAGGATCCCTGTGCCCAGACTGGGCAGAGAAGCAATAAAACCTCTGCTTTCATAGACTCTGCTGGCCTGGCCCTGAGTAGCAGCAGTGACCAGTGGTGAGGGATCCTCCTTATGCGTTCCAGTCCAGAGATGATCTGAACCCTCAAAGGGCTCTGGTGGAAGGAGAGGAGTGCTAGGAGGAAGCCTCCCGTACACACGAGATGGAATTTACGATATTTCTCACCATCCTGGTGAGTGGGAACTGGGAGTTAGATTTGATTTGACTGAGGAGAATAATGTGATCTTTACATCAGTGTTTGAGTAACATTCGGACCGACCTGGCCAGGATTTATCGAGCACCTTCATTAGACACCTCACTGGGTCAGATGCTTTTACATAAAGAATCCTATTTGAGGGTCTTTAGAGATGGTGATGCCAACTCTTTTGTTATTATGTTCCCTTGTTTCTCAGTCCTGGTAGAAAGGGAGTTAGTTATTCTGTACTGCTAACCAAAATCTTTCCCTTTCCTCTTAGCCTGTCCTCAGTGGGGGTGGAGAACAATTCTTTTTTTTTTAATTAAAAAAAATTTTTTTTTACTTACATTTGACATTCAATATTATATTAGATTCAAGTGTACATAGTGAGTAGATGTTTATATAACTTATGAAGTGACCCCCCTGATAAGTATAGTATCCATGTGGCACTATACATAGTTTTACAGTATTATTAATTGTACTAGAGGCCCGGTGCATGAAATTCTTGCACTGGGGTGGGGGTGCCTCAGCCCAGCCTGCACCCTCGCACAGTCTGGGACCCCTTACACTGCCACTTCTGGCTATGGGAGTGCACTGACCATCAGGGAGCAGCTCCTGTGTTGAGCATCTGCTCCCTGGTGGTCAGTGCGAATCATAACGACTGGTTGTTCTGGTTGTTCTACCATAAAGGTCACTTAGGCTTTTATTATATAGACTAGAGGCCCGATGCATGAAGATTCGTGCAAGAATGGGCCTTCCTTGCCCTGGCTGCCAGCAGCGCCTTCACTCTGGCCGGAGCCACCTTTCTGCCTTCCCACGCTGCCCAGAGGCCTGGAGCATCCCCATCCTGCCGCCAGCCGCTCAGCGCCTGTGTATGCAAATTAACCCACTATCTTTGTTGGGTTAATTTGCGTACTCACTCCTGATTGGCTGGTGGGCGTCACGAAGGTTAGCATGTTACTCTTTTATTAGGTAGATTATATAGATTCCTTCTGCTGTAGTTTATATCTCCATGACTAATTTATAACTACCAATTTGTACTTCTTAATCCCTTCACCTTTTCCACCCAGTTCCCCAACCCCCCTGTCATCTGGCAACCATTTGTTTTTTCTCTATAGCTATGAGGTTTTTTTTCTGTTTTGTTTGTTTGTTTATTTTGTTTTTTAGATTCCATATACCAATGAAGTCATGTGGTATTTGTCTTTCTCTGCCTGACTTATTTCACTTAGCGTAATATTCTCTAGGTCCATCCATGTTGTTGCAAATGGTAAACTTTTATTTTTTATATTCCATTGTATATATGAACCACATCTGCTTTATCCACTCATGTATTGATGGGCACTTGGGCTGCTTCCATATCTTGGCTATCATAAATAATGCTGTAATGGACATAGGGGTGCATATATTTTTTTGAATTAGTGTTTTGGGTTCCTTTGGATAAATAATGAGAAGTAGAATTGCTGGGTCATCAGATAATTCTATTTTTTTTTTGAAGAATTTCCATACTGTTTTCCATAGTAGCTGCACCTATTTACAATCCAAACAGTGAATGAGGGTTCCTTTCTCCACATCCTTGCCAACACGTTTGTTGATTTATTGATGATAACCATTTTGTCAGGTATGAAGTGATATCACATTGTGGTATTTGTTTTTTTATTTATTTTTGTTAATCCTCACCTGAGGATATTTTTTCCATTGAATTTTAGAGAGAGTGACAGGAAGGGAGGGGGAACAGGGGAGAGTGAGAGAGAGAGAGAGAGAGAGAGAGAGAAAGAGAGAGAGAGAGATGTCAGAGGTCAGAGAGACACATTGATTGGCTACCTCCCATAGGTGCCCTGACCAGGACTGGGGATTGAATCTGCAACCCTTTGGTGCTTGGGCCAACACTCTAACCACTGAGCACACTGTCCAGGGCTCAGTAAGGTTGAGTATTTTTTCATGTCTATTGGCCGTCTGTATGTCCTCTTTGGAGAACAGTTTTTAGTCTTACTCATCCTGCTTATATTTCTTTGTCTTTCTCTTCTAGGCTATAGAAGCAGGGTCCGGTTATGGGTTGAATTGCTTCAGCTCCATAGACCCCGCTAGACTTTGAGCTCCTTGGAGGCCCTGCCTCATCTCTGCTGTAATCCCCAGGCCTGCACAGCATCTCCATCAGTGTCTGTGGGACGAGCAAGCAGGTGCAGTCTGTAACCCTGATGTGGTGGCCCCCCAGTGTTTTTAGGCTGGTTTCCTTGGGGGGTGCTCCAAAGTATTTTCAATATTATTTTTTCCTAGAAATTAAGGAAATGACTACATGTGAGCTCAGCTGGCTGTCTGCACTTTCTCTTTGAGCAGAAATTCCTTTGATATGTAAACTGCCCCAAATACCTTCCCCATTTGTGTCTCCTCACCGCTCCTCCACCCCACACCATTTGAGAAACATCTCCCTACAATCACTTCCTGGCCAATAACACCAACTGAGAATCAAAGAACATTTTTAATGAAAAAGACCCTTTAGGTCTCTTTTCCTGCAAATCCACTGCAATAATTTGAGCCTGGTCGTGACATTTAATCCCTCCTAGATATTCCAATGCTAGAGGGACGCTGTTCTTGCAACACAGTCTCAAATAGTAAAATCTTTTTACATTTCACCTGTGACCTTTCCTTTCATAGAATGTCAACAATATATAAAAAAAATGTTTGAAGTTTCCAAGACAGATTTTGGTGCTTGAGTAACCAACATTCTTGCCATTATTTGCATTTATTATTCAGAAAGTGTCTTTGGAGTACCTTTTTATAAGGTTAATTTGCAAGTGCATGCCTCTTTTGTACTTCATGCTATCTGAGCATGGCACACACTCTAAAAAACCCTTTCCCATTGTGATGGGATTAAGAGGGATTTCTTAAATTAAGCATCTTGACAAACTGCTCTTCCTGGGTGAAGCATGGAATGAGTGGCTGGCATTTGAAAAACAAGTTAGTCAGGAAAAAAGCAAGATTCACTTCTGCATGGAAGAGTAATAAATACCCCTTGGCAATCTTGTTTGGAACCTACATCTAAGAATTTTTAAGAACCTACTAGTGCCAGAATGTTGTCTGCCTTATCTCATTTAATCCTCATAGCATTCCTGAAAACCAGGGGCTATCATTCCCATTTTACAGATGAGGAAAGTGAGGCTCAGAGATATCAGTTCACTGTCCTTGGGTTAGTAAATGGCAGGGCAGGGTCCTGCTCTCAGCACTGTCTGAATGCACAACCAAGGCTGTCTCCCCTTTGTTACTCTATAATTCACAGTGGAGATGGTGATTGGGTGACATGAAAAGTCCCACCCAGCCCAGCCAGTGTGGTTCAGTAGATGGAGCATCGTCCCATGCACCAAGGGGTCACCTGTTTGGTTCCTGGTCAGGGCACATGCCCATGTTTCAGGCTACATCCCTTGGGGTGGGAATGGAGAGGCGTGCAGGAGGCAGCTAATCAATGTTTCTCTCTCACACAATGATGTTTCTATCTCTTTCTCCCTTTCCCTTCCTCTTTCTATAAAAAATCACTAAAAACATTTTTAAAAGTCCCACCCAGGCCACCTGAATTAGAATCGAGGAGGGTGCACCCAGGCATCTACTTTTAGAAGCCCTCATCATCTCCCATGATCCCATGTGCAGCCCGGGTTGGTGGAGAAAGACTACCCTGGGAGATGGGTACCTAAGTCCATGGCAGCCCTTGGCCAAAGTGAGGAGGTGTAGTTTGAAACAGTTATATCTACCCATGTGGACTTGAGTGTAATTATGCTGCTTAGGCAGGGAGAGAAAACGTAAATAGCTTGGAGTTTGGACCCAAGAAACTTAGGCAAGATGTGCTTTCTGTCAGGAAGAAAAGCTTAATAGACATTATTAGTTTTAGTCCCCAAATCTCCTCTCCCTTCTTCTGGTAGTGGCACACCGATTGTGTTTGGGGAGCCAGTCACCCCTGCCTCACTATGAGTACTTGAGGTGCTGCAGACATGGGCACATGACCCAGGCCTGGCCAGTCAGGATGTGGTATCTTCCAGCTCAGTGATTGGTTCAGGATGGGCACATGATCCACGCCAGCCAGTCACATCCAATCAGGCAATCTGAAGATTTTTTGCTTCCATTTCAAAAGAGATGCACTCTTTCTTTTTTTCCTGTTAGACTTGGGTCTGCAGGAGCCTGGACCTGTTGGGAGCCCTCTTGGTTTCACAAGGAAAGAGATTATCTGAGAATGGAGCCAACATCAATAAGACAGGGCTGAACGATAAAGGGAGACCAAGCCCTGCATTGTTTGAGCCTTAAGCCCAGCTGAAGCTATGCTTATCTATTTCGGGTATGGGAGATAATAAAGCCTCGTTTTTGCTTAAGAGGGTTTGGGTTGTGTTTGTTTGTTTTGTCACATCTAAAAAGAGTTCTAACTGGCCCAGGATGTCCAACATCAGACTCACATAAGTTTAAATAAAGGAAATATGTCTTTCTGGTAGTAATTATATCTAGCCATTCATCCCATAAATATTTATTGAGCTGCAGCTATGTGCCATTCACTCTCCTAGGAGGTTCAGAAGCAGCTCTCAAGGGACAGATGGCCTGATTGAAAGAAGCAGAAGACAAAGGTAAAACAAGCTGGGAAGGGAAGATGCCCCCCAAAATGTAGATCATATGCTAGGGGCACCCAGTGGGGAATGCTCACACCCAGGGGCGGCTTCTCTTCTAAACAGGACTATATCGTCCTGCCTGCTGGACCCCAGATGCTCAGCGAAGGGCCTGGCACAGGGTGAGCACTCAGTAAATCCTTAAAGGATGAGCAGCTTTGTAAGGGCATAACACCAAGGAGTAGGATAGTTGAAACCTTGAACCAGGCCTCAAGGCAGAAAGCTGAGAGATCACAGACTGACCCCTGCCCATAGTCATGCTGACTGGGTGGTCTGGTGGCAAAGGGGATGCTTTACTGTTCAAGAGCAGAGGCATGAACTCAGTTCCAGGTGCATGTCCAGTACCAACTGATTCCTTTAGCTTATACGGGAACCTCCCAGGAGGGGTCTTTGTCCTTGGGTTTCTTGATAGTCCTTTTTTAAAAAAATAGAAGTATCATTAATGATTCTTTTCCTGATTATAATTTTTTCATGCTTACAAAATTTTCATGGACTATCTAAAAGTGTAAAGAAGAAACAAACTCTCATCATCCTACCACTAAGGAATAACCACTGTTCGTGCGCGCGTGCGCGCGCACACACACACACACACACACACACACACGGAAGCAGACTGACTTAATCCACTTTAACATTATGTCATATCTTTCCTTGTCAACAAACAGAACTTCAGGTGATTGTTGTAATGGCTGCTGAGTGTTTGTAAGGAGGAACCAAAATTAATTGAACCAATTTTCTGTTGTTGGACACTTAGGTTGATTCCAGTTTTACATTATTATAAAAATGCTGAGTGCATGAGCATTCTTATAGTGAAAACACTGCACATTCTAAATCATTCCCTTTGCATAAATTCCTAGAGGTGGAATGGCTGGGTCAAAGGCAGGCTTGTAAAGCTCTGTGACACCCATCGCCAGTCTGACTTTTGGTATTTACTCTCAAAAGAGCCCAGTCCTCTATCCTCTCCCCAATCCTGGGTGTTACCAGGATTCTTTCACTTTTGTCCATCTGAAGGACAGGGAGGTGTACAGCTTAGCCAGCAGCATTGGGCAAGGGGTCATGTAGGTCTCTCCTGTCCCTTCCCTAAAGCTCCCTGGCAAGGAAACCTTTCTCCCAAACGTGGGTCTGACCAGACAGCAGCTGCCCCTCCAGCCCACACACTCCACTGCCTTCTGAACCCAGCCCCTAGGTTTGGAGAGTCCAGGAATGTCATTTTCTCAATCTCAGGTTCCCAGAGAATTACCCCCTGTTCCCATTAGTACCAGGCCAATGCTCCTCTGGGTGCTTAGGATGCCAGGTTCCTGACCCAGTGTGGAAACAGGACTGGGAAAGCGCAGGTCCTGTTAGCTGACGGGGGAGCACTGGGATTATCAGCCTCTCAGGGCCAGCAGGATCTTACGTCATGCCACACTCCAACCACTTCGAAGACACCCAAGGAAATCAGGGATGGTTGTGGCAGCAGTTTTGTTAGAACACAGGCTAGTGCAGTGGTAGGCAAACTGCGGCTCGCGAGCCACATGCGGCTCTTTGGCCCCTTGAGTTTTTAGCAAAGGCCAGCTTAGGAGTACCCCAATTAAGTTAACATTGTACCTACCTATATAGTTTAAGTTTAAAAAATTTGGCTCTCAAAAGAAATTTCAATCGTTGTACTGTTGATAGTTGGCTCTGTTGACTAATGAGTTTGCCAACCACTGGGCTAGTGTATTCTCGCACAATTACTGTTTCCCCCCTCTTTGTCCCCATGAAAATTTAATGCTGCACTCAAGGAGGCTGCTTCTTAATTGCCAACTGAACCATCTCCGGGGATGCCAAAAGATAACCAAGAACAGACCCAGTGTGATGAATAAGCTCCCTTCTCCAGCAGGGGTGCTCCTGGGAGTCTCTGCTGATTGAACCCAGAACCAGAACCCCTCGTCCATCTGACAACTAATTCTGAAGGCCTGCTCTGAGGCACCCCCTGGGCTAGCTCATAGATAGTGCAGGAAGATCACTGCTCTTGGTCCTCTAAAGGCATTTTCCCCAAATTCCTAGAGCTCAGTCATACTAAGGCAAAGTGATGTAGTGAAAAGTCCCAGGCCTTGGAGTCATGGGGACCTGGGCTCCATTTTTGTTTGAATGTTGCCAACACCCATCATTTCTCCTCTCTGAGCCCCAGTTTCCTCATCTGTGAAATGGGAATGGTAATGATCCCAAACTTCGTAGAATTGTGAGGATTCAGCAAAGTGGTGCATGCAAAGTGCTTAGCACAGAGCTTGGTGCACAGGGTACTCAATAAATCTTAGCTATGTTATGATTATAATCTGCAAAGTGGAGAGAATAATGCCAATCATATAGAGCCATTATAAAGATGAAATGAAACGAGGTTTGTTAAGCACCTGGTACCTAGAAAGTTCTCATAAAATGTCAACGGTAGGGCCCTTTCTTCATGTTAGAACTGTGACTCTCAAGGGGTGAGAGACATGGAGGGCCAGGAAGACTCAGCTCTAAGGGAGCTATTGAATTTTTAAAACTAAAATTGCAGGTTTTGACTTCTGGTTGTTGTTAATCCTCACCTGAGGGTATTTTTCCATTGACTTTTAGAGAGAGTGGAAGGAAGGGGGACAGACACACACAGAGAGAAACATCGATGTGAGATGTGAGAGACACAACTGGTTGCCTCCCACTCACAGGGATCAAGCCTGCAACCAAGGTACATGTCCTTGACTGGAATTGAACCTGGGGTCCTTCAGTCTACGGGCTAATGCTCCATCCACTGAGCCAAACTGGTTAGGGCTGCAGGTTTTGACTTTCAAAGGCAGGCTCCTCTTCTCGAAGAGTCTCCAGTAAACGTGCAACAGGGAGGAAATAATGGCTATTTAAGAACATGAAATGTCTATAGTTGCTTTTTGAATGACGGGGTAGTGGTAGAATTCATCTGGAGAAAAAGAGAGGACAAAAAGCTTTGGGAGATGTGAGAAAAGGGGCCCCTGACCAAGGGCCCAAAGAGACTTCAACCAGTAAGGGACAGTCTTGGTCAGGGGGCAGTGGATGGATTTTCAGTACCTGTCTATGCCTAGCATTCAGTTTGAGGTCGACCTGCCACCCTGACCCCGTGATGTACTTCCCTTCTGCTGTCTCCATATATTATACAGGTCTGTTATACACAGAGCACTTAGGAAATAAAAGGGAGGTGAGGTGGCCTTGCTTATGCTTGAGGGAAGAGGCTGCAGATATGAGCTCTGAGCAGGAACTCTGAGAAGGAGGGACTGGAGCCTGTGTCTTTGAGTTCTCAGGGGAAACCTTTGGACCTGTCACCAACAGTGGGATGACAGTGTGAGTTATCTTAGTTGGATATTAAAGCAAAGGATGATTGTCCCTGAAGGCGGAGGAACTCAGATAAACCTCAGGAAGATTTACTTATTAAGTAGGTTTCTAGGAAGATCTCCTGGAATCCAAAGTACTTGAAAACCAAACAAAACAAAATGCAACATATGTATGAGTATCTGGAGAGTACACGGTGCCAATTCTTTTTGAGAAGCCAAGGCTATTGGTGATTTCTGCCACAGTAGAGAGATGAGCTTTGACGACTCAAAATTGTGTGTACACCAGCCTTGAATGTGGTTCCAAAATGCCTTTCCAGTCCCAGAGGGACCAATTTGGCACTTAGGGCACACAACATTTTCTGTGCCACCTCAGGCTTTGGCACTGTAATCAATGAAGGGGAGCTTCATGATGAATTGCAGCACAATCTTGGGATATAAATTACCTATCACTTAAAGCACAAACTGGAAAGTCCTCCTTATTTTGCCAGTTGGTTATGTAAATATCCACCAGCCCTGTCCAGATATGAGCCACTTTGGAGCAAATGGATATTTGTTTAAGAGACAAAAATGTCCTGGATTTCCCCCCTCAGTAATCTGGCTGGTTGATTTCCCCCATTTGGCACTGCATGGAATTGTTAAATACAATATTCAGCAATATGGGGAGAAAGAAGAGGGAAGAATATGGAAGGTAGAGAGAAGACTTATGAATCTATGACCTTCAAATTAGGAAAAGGAAGATGGGAGAAACAGAAGCAACATTTAATTTGAAGGAGGGAAAGGAAATAGAAGGAGGAATTATGATGCATGAGAATGTGTGACAATCATGTAGAAATAGCTGCTATTCTGTGAGAACCTACTATGTGCTAGTGCTGGGTTAGGAAGTATGCCAAGTATGGCAAGCAAAAGCAGGCCTGGTCTCCGTTCTCATGGAGTATATCTACCTCTGTGGTCTACACCAGTGGGGTACATTCCCATGGCAAAGTCATGTTTACTAATAGGATGGTACCACTCTTCCCAATCTTTCCCCATCAGTCATTCTGGAATCTTCTCCATTCTTCCATCCCACCAGACTCTCCTTCTGCCTCTTGTCTTCGCACATACTCTCCATGGCTGGGATTGCTCTTTGTCTGGCTATCTCCTTTTCAACTCAGCTGAAATGCTTCTTCCCTGGCCCCAGATTAGATTCAACCCTCTTGTTATATCCTATATCCGTGATCGGCAAACTGCGGCTCGCGAGCCACATGCGGCTCTTTGGCCCCTTGAGTGTGGCTCTTCCACAAAATACCACGGCCTGGGCGAGTCTATTTTGAAGAAGTGGCGTTAGAAGAAGTTTAAGTTTAAAAAATTTGGCTCTCAAAAGAAATTTCAATCGTTGTACTGTTGATATGTGGCTCTGTTGACTAATGAGTTTGCCGACCACGGTCCTATATGATAAAAGCCTAATATGCTAAGTGTCTGGTCATCTGGTTGGCCATTCAACCAATCAAAGCATAACATGCTAATGATATGCTAAGGCTGCTCAACTGCTTGCTATGACATGCAGTGACCACCAGGGGGCAGACAGTCGACCAGTCAACCAGTTGCTATGACGTGCACTGACCACCAGGGGATAGATGCTCCAACCGGGGTAGGTTAGCTTGCTGCTGGGGTCTGGACGATTAGGACTGAGCAAGATGGGCCGGACACGCCCTGGAGCCCTCCTGAGGTCCCTCCCCAGCTGGCCAACCTCCTGCATCCCTCCCTGGCCCCTGATCATGCACCAGTGGGGTCCCTAGGCCTGGCCTGCACCCTAGTGCAATCTGGGACTAGTTGCTATGGCACGTATTGACCACCAGGGGCCAGATGCTCAACGCAGGAGCTTCCCCCTGGTGGTCAGTGAACTCCCACAGGAGGAGCCTCTGCAGCAGTCGGACATCACCTGCGGGCTCCTGGACAGCAAGAGGGTTCAGGCTGGGCTGAGGGACTCCACCAAGTGCAGGAATTTCGTGCACTGGGCCTCTAGTATTACCATATTTCCCTGTGTGGTTTAATTAATCATTAGTGACCACTGGTCTCAGGTCTGTCTCCCCCATCACTCTGTGAGCCCATAAAGGCTGGGACGGAGTCTGTTTTATTCTCTAGTGCTTAGACCTGGGCTGGCACATGATAGATACTCAATAAACACGGGGCGGTGAAATATTTTTTCCTTACAGCCCAGCAGTTACGGGTCTTAATTTAATTTTTAGTCTTAGATTGTCCGACCTTTTTTCCCTGCTTCTGTGACATATAGGTATTTATTGGTGCATTTAGACTTACCCCAGGACTAAGGCAAAATAAAAGAGAAATTCTGCTAAAGAAATAGGCGAATTTTCTTCTGACACAATGAACAGGTCTTAAGAGAATGGAAAATTTTCTTTAAGGGGAAAAGTGGAGCATTGGTAAAGATGGTGCTCTAAATCTTAGACTTGGAGAGACACTCCATTTTAAACTCAATAGTATTACCTTTAGATTACAATGCTTTCTGAAGGCTTTAAGCCCAAGGACACTGAATAAGAGAAAATGTAAGCAAGTAAATATGCTTTCATGATGCTAAATTCCTGTGGTGTTGCTATCACTGCAGGCAGATGAGTTTCTATGTAAAGTGCACACATGTGAGTGCCATGTTGCACTTAGATTTACTGGTCACAGGAAAACTGACCACTGCCATAGCCTCCACCACAGAGAGTCAACAAAATGAAAAAAGATCTGATTTAATGTGTTCCAGAAACTGAAACTGCTGGCTAGTGGCCTGCAAAGGGTGCAACATCCCTAAAATGATAGTCACTCTCTTTGTGGGTGATTTCATTAAACTGAGTGGTTGCTAATACCACTGAGACTAACCCAGTGAGACTCTTAGGAGCATGAAAAGAGGTTCACGGGCATTTAAAGGCCTACAGGCCAGGATTGCCGACCTAACTCTGCAGCTTACAAAGGAGGGAAACTTGGGCAGGTCCCTCATCCTCAAGCCTCACTTTCCTGTAAAATGGGTTTGATGTCAGCCCCTAGGATTGCTGTGTACATGCCCCACAGGAGAAGCTGGTTTGCTGTTTGTTCCCGCTGCTCAGGGTGGGTCAGGACCACAGGTCCCACACTAGACAGTCCAACAGGGGCCCTCTAGTTAAGTCCCAATTTTCAGAGGATTGACAGGGTCAAAAAACCATTTTCTTTCACTTTTGAGGTTTGGTTTATTAGATGCAGGGGCCTAAGGGGATTTTGAGGGCCATTAGGAAGTTAAATACATAATGTCTTGGGTACAATGCAAAGAGATTTCTGCGGGTCAAAATTTCCTCCAACTAAATGCACTTAAGAGCATTGGGGGCAGGAGTAAAGGAGATTACAATGAGGAAAACATTGAAAAGAAGTGGGGAGAAGCTCTGTGCCAGGAGAGAGAGAGAGAGAGGAGAGAGAGAGAGAGAGAGAGAGAGAGAGAGAGAGAGAGAGAGAGAGAGAGAGAGGAAAGCTGCTTTACCCGCCAAGATCAGGAGACTCAGAGTCCACACCTGCAGCTCCACTTAGGGGTGTTGAGGTCTAGGATCTCGTGGTTCCCGCTGAGGGGTGGCCTTGCCCACCCTCCAGGCGTCCCCTAGGGTGATCCCCCGGGGCTGCACGGGGTGGCTAATTCTCCTGCGTCTCAAGCCCATCGCTAATTGACCGGCAGTTTTCTTTTTTGGTTCATTTTGTTTTATTGGAAAGTTGTTTCTCTCACAGTCTCATGGATTAGAAAAGATAATTCTACATCCTATGTAAGTCAGAACATATTACATTTCTTTTTTTTATTAATTTCTTTATTGATTAAGGTATCACATATTTGTCCTCATCCCCCCATTCCCATCCCAAACCCTTCCCCATGCATGCCCCCACCCCCCTGTTGTCTGTGACCACTGGTTAGGCTTATATGCATGCATACAAGTCCTTTGGTTGATCTCTCCCTTTCTTTATTTCCTTGTTAATAGCTTTTCTTTCCCGCTCCATCTGGGACCCTGGGAGGAGCATCCTTCCCGCTCCCAGCAGGGAACCTCCCAACTCTCTGTCTGCCTCTTCAGCCTGCTGTCCCTCACTGGAGCACAGGGAGGGAGAGGCGGCCTTCAGTAGGATGTGCCCTGACCGGGTGCGCAGAGCGCCCCTGGATGGCAGCAGCAAGTCTTCCTGGGAAGTTGCCTGCCCCTCGCCCCCAGGTCCAGGGCTGCCTGAGCCAGTGTGAGAGAAGTCTCCCAGTCCTAAGAGATTAGGAAGCACCATTCCTGCTTTTAATAAATGAAGGAGGCAGAGCTGTCGACATCCAATAAAATACAGAGACTGGACAAGACAGCAAGGCGACTTCCGCCAGCCTTGGACTATTTGCATGGGTTCTCTGATGAACATATTCTTCCTGAGAATCTGCTGTGCGCTGGGCTCTGACCAGCTCCGTGTTGCTGAGTTCTCACTGGACCAGCCATGAAAGTGTGACTCGCAGGAATCTTCTCCAGGGTACGCGCATCTTACCCCAAAGTCAGTGAAGTGGCAGGGACCAGGGAGGTGAGGAGTAGCTTTGGCTCCCACAGCGACTATTCCTGGGATTTTTCTTGGGGAATCTAATTCCTTTACTCCCAGAAGGTTTGCATAACAGTGACTTCATTTTGATGAGGTGGGGGAGGGGCTCGCTGGACCTAAATCCATCAATACATTTTAGCCCTGGCCTAGGGGATTGGAGTATGACCAGCCTGGGCCAATCAGCACCACATCCAGGACAATGATCTGATCCCTCAATTGGAGGAGAGAAGCTTTCTTTGACCCAAGTGGGAGACATTAAGAAGAGATATTGAGCGTGGAGGCGAAGGGAAGTGGGGAGAAAGCCGGCCTCCAGTGGCTGACCCAGCGTTTAATCATTTTATTTAAAGCTACCCACTTTTTTAAATGGAAGGAAAATTTAGATCCTTATCATAAATGGCAAAATAGTATTGCTTGCCATAAATGAGTATATTAAAAACAAATTCATATTATTAAATTATGGTTTGATTCTGTTCCTAGCTATAGTTGTTGAGCCTAAGACTTATTCTCTTTTTCTTAAAATCAGATTCTAGCAATTTATTAGGGAGAACTCAAAGACGACCCCAAACAAGGCTTTCTCCTTGAGTGATATCAAGAATTGAAAGAAAGTTTATTTAAGATTGCCACCCACCTTCCACTAGAACCATCTCACAGGCTGCCTGAGGTGTGTGTTCCACAGGTGAGGCAAAGCATCTGTACTTAGTCAAGATGATAGAAATACATGAAATATGGTAGGTTCTTAGAAAGATCTGGCCATTTTGGAGTAGCCAGCCAAGGCCGCACTCTACAGCTGGTGGCTGTGACTCAGGAGCCCATTTTCACCACCTTTGGTGTACACTTTATTAATTTAGCAAGTATTAGCATAATGCTTGTGAAGTATTAGCGGAGCTCTTTTCTAGGAGCTTTGGATTCCTCAGTGAACAAAACAGACAAGAATCCCTGCCCTCATGACACTTACGTTCTATTTCAGACATTAGCATAATAAATGAGTAATCATATTATTTTGCCCCCACAGCATCTTTATGAAATAGGAAGTATTATTAAATGATGTTGCCTATGATAAAGTTAAATGATTTGTCCAAGGCCACAGAGCTAGCATAGAAGCAGGAACAGACTTATGAATCAAGAGGTCACAGTTCAATTCCTAGTCAGGGCACATGCCTGGGTTGCTGGCTTGATTCCCAGTGTGGCAGCTGATCAATGATTCTCTCTCATCACAGATCTCTTTCTTTCTCTCCCTTTATCTCTGAAATCAATAAAAATATATTAAAAATTGATAAAAAATAGTCATGGTGATGTAAAGTACAGCATAGGGAATATAGTCAATAATATTGTAATGACTATGTATGGTGTCAGGTGGTACTAGACTTATTGGGGAGATCACTTCATAAATTATATAATGTCTAACCATTAATATAATATTGAATGTCAACTTTGAAAAAATAAAATAAAAATGAACATATTGACTGTATAATATACAGTCTAATTAGATCTTAGTATATAAGCTAAGCTTTAAAATTGCTTTTCATTTATTAAATGCTTATTGAATGCCTACTAGATGTAAGGCAGAACTATAGTCCTGTTAACTTTTATTCTAGGAAAGTGATTCAGCCCTTTTGTCACATATTCCTCTTCTGTATACTATTAATAATGGACAAGCAAACTATGCCAAACATTGGGCTTTATGGGGAAACTTT
Source organism: Plecotus auritus (assembly GCF_963455305.1). Taxonomy (NCBI): domain Eukaryota; kingdom Metazoa; phylum Chordata; class Mammalia; order Chiroptera; family Vespertilionidae; genus Plecotus; species Plecotus auritus. The sequence continues at coordinate 135,052,504 of NC_137773.1, read as the reverse complement.
GTTTGGACCCCTATCTTGTATAGGATTTATACATTCTTGGTGCTCAAAAGTGTACAGAATAGAAAGGGAGTGTCTAATTGTACTTGCTTTTTAGACAAAGGAACGCATAACCCCACCATGCCCATTTGGTGGATATGGAAAGAGAGACAAAAGGAAGGGAAAGAATCTTGCTAGGCTCGCTCAGAAAGTTAGCTGTAGAGGGAGCTTAGGTGGTCTCACTGCCAAGGGCTCTCTGCTCTGTTTTCCTGGCTGGGCCAGGGATAAGCAGGGAGTAGAGAGTGGTGGATCGGGAGATGTGTAGCTTAGGATACTAGTAGATCACCTCTTTCTTAGGGTTTAGGTTATTTGATTCAAGCAATCAGCCAGAGGGGTATGTGTCCAGGCTAAGAGCACAGTCTTGAATAATGTTGACTTCCCTGCTCTGCCACTTGCCAGGGCAAGGAATAAACCCCTCATGATCTCTGCTTCCTCCTCTTACAGTACTTGTCCCCATCCAACGAGTTGTCCCCAGGACTGGATGATGTTATCCAGGGCAAGCAGGCAACATAGTACCTGGCTTGGGGTAAGTGACAGTGGATATTAGCTTTCACTGTTATTCTTTTATAAAATTTATTTTCTCTTGAATAAAAGTAGAAGACTTGTGCATTGTACTTTTGTGGCTGAAAGCATGGCTTCTTCAGAACATCTACCTAATAGGTGCGAAGGACTCCATAGATTGTAAACCGCTGTCTTGTACTCTGCATAATGAAGCAACCGGTTGCTGCTTAGTACAACCTCTCTCAGGCTTTCCTTTGAATTGCAGCCTTCTAATGTGGTGGTGATTCCATGTGAAGGATGAACTGAACTCATCTGACCTGCTCCTCTCTAGCTAAGGACTGCTGAGGGTTTAGTAGAATTCTTTCCAGGAGCTGGCAGGGGCACAGCCCTACTTTGGTTGGCTGGTCTTTTAGCCTGAGAGTCCTTGCTGGCTTCCTAACCAGAGCTGGCGCCCTGGGGAGCTGGACCAGGTTGTTCCCATCCCTAGTGGGGCTAGTTGAGGCACAGCTCCAGAGTCCAGCCTGGTTTCCAGCCTGCCCTGCCCTGGCATATCCGTGACCCCACTCAGGCTCCCAGGATAAAGGGCTGGCTCTAGAGACAGAACAGACCTCTTTGGCCTCCTGGGAAGTGGGCTGGTGAGTGAAGATGGGGGGTCTCTCAGTGAGAACGTGCATTTTGCTGTGGGTACAGCTTGATTGTAAGTTTTAAATATGTTAACATTTAGTTTGTGGGCTTTTATTTGTACTCTTGGTCAGTTCCCATGAATTTAGGGCCAGGCTTACACCCTGGCCCCCAATAAAATCTAGTAGAACTATTGGATTGTTGAGAGAGGGTTACAATCTTAAGGTAGAAGACACAAAGAGGTGGCACTTTTATTGTATATCTGTTGTGATCTCTACCTTGGCATCCCTCCCCACCAGCTCCTTGATGCATCACCATGGCACCAACTGCCTAGACAGTTGACTGAATTAGTATGGAGACCATATCATCTGAAATAATTCTGAATTAGCTACTAGATAGAACCCAGGCATTTCAATATGCATGTGTCCATGGGAGAGATGCTCTGTCAGGCATGAATTTATTGGCTAGTGTATTAGTTATATATTGCTTATAACAAATTACCCCAAAATTAGTGGCTTAAAAAACCCCATTTATCATCTCACTAGTAGCCCTGTGCATGAATCCATGCACCAGTAGCTCTCTGCTGCTCACACTGCCTGCTCTCAGCGGCCTTTCCCCCCCCCGCTTCCCCCCCCCCCCCCACCGGGACTGGGGGACTCTGGCAGGGCTGAGAGGACTGGGCACCGCCATATTTGTGATGGAGTGATGGTTAATTTGCGTATTATCCTTTTATTAGATAGGATAGTTTCTATAGTTCAAACATCTGTGTGAACTTAGGTTTCTCACAGGCTACAGTCAGGTGTTGGCCAGAACTGCAGTCATGCCAAGACTCCATATCAGAAAGATCCACTTTCCCAGTTCACCCACATGATGGTTGGGAGAGTTCTGTTTCTGGTGGGCTACTGGGCTCACTGGCTGTTGGCAGGAGGACATCCTTAGTTCCTTGCTCTGTGGGCCTCTCCAGAGGCAGCTCAAATTAGCTTGTTCTATCAGAGCAAGAGAGAAGACAAGGGAAGGAGCATGAACAAGGTGGGAGTCATCATCTTTTGTAAGCTGATTTCATAAGTGACATTCCATCACCTTTGCCACATTCTACACCTTAGGGGAGCAAATCACCTGTATCAAAGGGGAGGGGATCCCACAAAAGTATGAATACAGGAGGCAGAGATCACTGGAAGCAATCTGAGTTGGCTGTCCATCATAGTTAGTTCATTTGTTCATTCACTCAGTCAACCTAGAGCTTCTCAGGCACTGGGCACTGGCCTTCTCACTCATAACACTGAAGCAGTTTATCTCAGTTACTGAGATCACAATTTCATGTTACATGGGGGATTTTTAAGGATTAGAAAGTTAGTTTAGTATTATTGCTACTTTCCTAATTTATTCACTTTCACTCTCTTGGAGGGAGATCACATGACTTCATTTTCTTGTGTGTAGAAAATCCTCCTCCTGATTGAAAATAAAAATGTTTCTCTGATTCACTATGTGAAGCCAAGGCATCTATTGAAGGAATAAAAACCACACTACATACATGACAACTGAATAAGGAGAGGAATCTGTTTAAAATAAATAAGATGATGTAGGTTGATTCACCTAACCAAATTATGGTTATTTCATTAACTCTTCAATCGAATTCCAAATCCTCATTCTCTTTGCTGAGGTAAATTTGTTTAGCATGAAGCCTTGATATCCTTTAAAACAATTACGCTCCTAAATGAAAGTTTAATTTTTAATCATCCGCTTTGCTAAAAGAGAAGCAAATGAGAGGATAATATGACAATTTAAAGGATTTGCAATAGATCCCCGAGCACTGGAGAGACATGAATTTCTCCTGAGTGCTGCTGACTAGTGGAGGAATTTTAAATATGGTAAATGTTTGCTTCTTCAATGGAAACAAAACCAGAGGCAATTAGAAGCCAACAGAGACGAGGAAGGTCAATGCTTCCTGATCAATCGCTGACCTTAATGGGGGCTGTGATCTTCTCCCCACCAGGTCCTCTCCTCTAGGGAACGTCTGCACTCGAGATTCAGGGTGGTGCAAATCCCATTAGAAAAAAGGGCCAAATCCCAGCAAAACAGAATAAAAACCAATTTCATCTAGAATGAAAGAGCTAGCCACTCCTGTATATTTGCAAACAATGGACTCGATACAATAGAGAGACTGGTTAGTTTGTTTCAACCAATGGCTAAATGGTATGACTTTGGTTTGTTTGCTTTTTTAATTTTAATCCTCACCCGGAAAAAATATTTTTATTGATTTTTAGAGAGAGAGGAAAGGTGAGAGAGAGAGGGAGAGAGAGAAAGGGAGAGAGAGAGATGCGAGCGAGAAACATCAATTGGTTGCCTCTCATGTGGGCCCCGATTGGGGATCAAACCCGCAACCTAGGTATCTAGGTATGTACGCTGACCAGGATTCCAACACACAACCCTTTGTTGTAGAGGACAACGCCCCAGTCAACTGAGACACCCGGCCAGGGCTGGTTTGTTTGCTTTTAAATCACTTTCCAGCAGTTGAATGTCACATCTGCCAGCTCAGGTTAGGAATGTGAATTCATGTAAGAGATGTTTTCAACCAGAATTCCCGAATGAGTGAAAAACAGATCCTCTCTCAGTCACTCTCCCGATGACGGGTCTGGTAAAGGGGACTGTACTCCCTGTTCGTTGTAAGTCTTTCAAAAACTGAGGTTTTGCCGAAACCGGTTTGGCTCAGTGGATAGAGCGTCGGCCTGCGGACTGAAAGGTCCCGGGTTCGATTCCGGTCAAGGGCATGTACCTTGGTTGCGAGCACATCCTCAGTGGGAGGTGTGCAGGAGGCAGCTGATCGATGTTTCTCTCTCATCGATGTTTCTAGCTCTCTATCCCTCTCCCTTCCTCTCTGTGAAATATCAATAAAATATATTTAAAAAAAACCAAAAAAAAAACTGAGGTTTTTCTCTCCAGAAATTGTGGATTGTATTGATGCTCTTTACCTCCTCACATTCCTCATTGCTTCACATGGCAGAGGACACATTTTAACACCACGTGTGCTTATTTCCTTGAAATAAAATGAAAAAGGCACAGAAGGGAAGGGTACTTGAGATTCTGTTTCTCTGAGCTGTTTCCCGACATCGAGCTCAGAGGTGAGGGCTCTTTTTGCAGTGGCTCTGACTTTTAACCTATATCTTGTTTGTTTGATTCGCTGTCTCTGATCAATTTAAAACTAGTGAGAGTGCAGTAACATTCATAGTTGTCAGTCTTTCAAAGTTCATATATGATTTTTTAAAAAAGCTTACTATTATTATTATTTATTGTACCAACAACCATATAGCACTGGTAATATAAATCCAAATGAAAGAAGAAGTTCATCCACAATCCTATTCAAATTTATTTCATCTTTCAAGGTGCCTCCCAAATCTTGGTTATGCATAAAAGTATTTTTTCACACAGTTGTGAAAGTAGGATAGATAAGGGTTGCATTTTACTTTAAACTTAAGGTGCCATACACATTTTTCATTACTTCATTTTAGTCCTCGCAATTAAAATGCTAACATCTGCAAATATTCCTTTGAATGGTGAGACCATTTTCATTTATGATTATGAACATTTAGATGAAATATAGTATATAAATATTGCTACAAAGTGTATTTTTATGGAATAATTAAAACATTTTTTTGGATTATTTCCTTGGTATAAAGTCCCAAAAGTGAGGTCAAAGGGGCAAGAATATTTTTATCCTTTCTAGCAAATTTGTGTTCTTAATGAGTTGCACTCATTTGCACCGCACATTGTCACCATATCAGTTTTACCTGTTAGCACCGGGAATTCTCATTTAAGTTTTTTCCTTCCTGGATGGCTGGAAAGTGGGTGCATTTGGATGTCATTGCATCAGTAGACAAATGCATGTTATTTCCTAGTCTTCGCTCTTTGGGGGAAGAATGCGAAGATACTTCCTTAGAGTCCTAACGCATCTCTTAAACTAATAATTAGGAAGCAACCCAAGGAAATACTATTTAGACATGTCAGCATAAGTTAATTCCTCATGTTCTTTCATGTTCTTTTGTCCATTTTTATATGTGACATTAGAGGCTGAGGAAGCCACAGCTGGGACTGAAGGGGGCTACAGTGTTGCCATTTCCAAGTTGTTCATCTGGGGCCCTGTCATTCCCCTGTGTCTTTGTTGATGCTCTTCACTGAGCCTGGAAAACGCTGTGCTTCTGTCCCCAATGTAATGACTGTGGTAGGCAGAATTCTAAACATGGCTCCCAAGAGGCCACTGCTGTAATCCCCAGCAGCCATTGATATGGTGAGAGATCACTCCCAAGATGATGCTCTTCTGTATGACAGAGTTGACTTTGGTGGGTTTATCTGGGTGGGCCTGACCTAATCCCATGGGCCCTATTAAAAGCAGAGAGTTTTCTCTTCTGGTAGCAGAAGGGGATTAATAACTTGGAAGTACAAGGAGCATGTGACACACCGTGGTGGGTTTGAAGATGGAAGAGGCCACATGCCAAGAAATGTGGATAGTCTTTAGGAGCTGAGAGCAGTCTCCAGGTGGCAGACAGCCAGGAAATGGGGACCTCAGGCCTACAACCAAAGGAACTGCATTTGGCCAACCCAAAGGAGCAGGGAAGTGGGTTCTTCCCCAGGGCTTGTGGGTAAGAGCCCAGCTGGCCTTAATGTTGGCCTGTGAGACTCTAAGGGGGGAACCCAGTGGGGCTCACCTGGACGTCTGACCCACAGAAGTGTGAGATAAATTTTCAAATGGTAGGTTTGTGGTAACTGGTTACTACAACACTAGAAAACGAACGCAATGACATAGAAAGAAGGTTGTCAGAAATGGTAGAAATTACATCTAATCAGCTTGCTGGGCTCAATAGATTCCATGTGAAAGAACTGCTGACTGAAGCCCATGGCAGCCTGAATGCCTCTGCTGCCGGGCCTTCAAAAGTACTCCTGTCCTTTCCTGCTACTGCTGGCTCAGTCGTTGGCTCCCCAGCCTGCTGGCCACAGTTGTGTTGGTTATATAACTACATACTTATATGTGTTTAAGTATCATGTCAACTGGGGATGTAAAAAGTGCACATGAAGAGGGTCCATCTTTCTACGAAGATGAACGCTTCGGGATGACTGGGTCAATGGTGGCCACTGAAAAACGCTATGGAATTAGCTGGGGGTGGCAGCTGAAACACCAGAAAAGAGTTGTAAAGTTCTAGAAGGCTTCTGCACTCAGATTGCACTGTAAATATGTCTAAATTCTCCCTTGTGGTAAAGAATTTAAAACTAGAAGTGGTACATAGCGCATGATGAAGACAGCTGACAGGGCGCTCCCCTCAGTGGTGTCACACCCAAAGGAACAGCCACAGCCTACCTCAGAAGAGTAGTGAACGAAGAAACATGATTCCTTTTTTAAGTTAAAATACAATGTTTCAGGCATTACTTTTGTTGTATTTGATTATTACTCCCATTGATTCATTTTTTTTCCTGAACAACTATCAAGTACTTCTGATTATGTCAGATAGGAACTTCTGTTGTAATATCAAAGCACACACATGTGTGCACATATGGCTGGTTAAGCTGTTTACATCTCAAATTATGAAACACGATCACATTTTTTATGAAAAACACATTCCTATAAAAACAATGGGAATACCACTGGTATTTATATTTGAGTGGTAGGATTATGGATATTGCTTATGTATCTATTTCCTATAATACAAACATATTACTTTTGAAATAAGGCAATAATAAAATAGTAACTCTTCGCTATCTTTCAAAGTATAGGTCTAAAAAAATCCCTTCCCTGGTGTTTTTCTGGATTCACATGAAGCTTCATAAATTGCTTATTTCTATATGCTTTTATAGATCCTTACTTGTACTTCTGGCTTCGCACTTAATTAGTTCTGATATTTAGCATGGCCAATTGTGCCTTTCCCACTTGTTTGAGAGCAGGGACCATGACTTATGAATGTTCATATTCCGTAACATCAAGCACAGTTCCCACCCTTTAAGAAGTGCTCATCCAATCAATGAATAAATGGTGTGCTAGTGTAGTCACAAGTATAACAGAAACTGAAAAAAAAAAAAATGAAAGCACTCTTAGAGCCCTTTGGTAAGAGGTTTTAAAATCATACTCTGACCTATGTCACCCCGATTATGAGTTTTAGCATCTTATAAATACTGTATTGTCTTTGCTTTCAGATTATATAAAGGCCTGGAGTCAATCTTTTCTGGGCAAAATGAGAACAGCTTTATGAAAAGCAAAGACAAACTCACACCAGTGTTCAGGCCCCACAATGATGTTTGCCAGGCTCTGGAAGACTCTACCTATTGGAGGTTCTCCTGACATTTCCCTCCTAGACAGCCTGTGAGCAAGCCCTCTGTGCCTGTAGTGGGGTGGGGTGGGGGTGGGGGGCATTTGTGAAGCGTTTCCAAGTCTGCATCTCCTGCAAGCAGACCAGGCTATGTCCTCATTTTGTTAGTGTGATTGCTGAGAATGGAGTGGTCTATTAAAAAGTAATGGTCTGCATGGGAGAACATATTTGCCAATGATATCAATGATAAGGGTTTAATCTCCAGCATTTACAAGGAACTCATGCAGCTTAACAAAAAGAAGATAAACAACCCAATCAAAAAATGGGCAACTGATCTAAATAGACACTTTTCAAAAGAAGACAGAAGGAAGGCCAAGAGACATATGAAAACCTGCTCAAAGTCACTAATCATCAGAGAGATGCAAATCAAAACAACAATGCAGTACCATCTCACACCTGTCAGAATGGCTATTATCAACAAGTCAACAAATGACAAGTGCTGGCGAGGATGCAGAAAAAAAGGAACCCTCGTGCACTGCTGGTGGGAATGCAGACTGGTGCAGCCACTCTGGAGAATAGTATGGAGTTTCCTCATAAAACTAAAAATGGAACTCCCATTTGACCCAGTGATCCCACTTCTAGGAATATATCCCAAGAAACTAGAAACACGAATCAGAAAGGACATATGTACCCCTATGTTCATAGCAGCACAATTAACCATAGCTAAGATTTGGAAACAGCCTAAGTGCCCATCAGCAGATGAGTGGATTAAAAAACTGTGGTACATCTACACAATGGAATACTATGCTGTGGTAAAAAAGAAGGAGTTCTTACCATTTGCAACAACATGGATGGAGATGGAGAGCATTATGCTAAGTGAAATAAGCCAGGCAGAGAAAGATAAATATCACATGATCTCACTCATTTGTGGAATATAATGAACAACATAAACTGATAAACAAAAGTAGATCCAGAGACAGAGAAACATCAATCAGAATGTCAAACCTCAGGGAAGGTAGGGGACAGTGGGGGTAAGGGGGAGAGATCAACCAAAGGACTTATATGCATGCATATAAGCCTAATCAATGGACACAGACCACAGGGGGGTGGGGGTATGAATGGGAGGTGGGGGGTAATGGGGGAATAAGGACACATATGTAATACCTTAATCAATAAAGAAATTAAAAAAAGTTTTTAATCAAGTGCTTAAAATGAAAAAAAAAAAAAAAAGTAATGGTCACCGCTGCCTGACGGATTTGCTTCTTGCAACATTAGTGTCATGGTGATGGATTAGCAGAATCTCCAAAGTGGAAAGGCATGTTTCCACAAATATTTTGTATAAACATAAATTCACTTGCAAACGTTACTCATTTTCTTTTTATTTTTAACTTGCTATCCTTTAATATTTGCCATACCTCTCTCAGCACATGCAGCCCTTGCTGGATCAGTGACTGTGGGAGGGCCAGAGAACCTATGCCATGTTTATTGAGTTTTCCCTCTGCTTCTGAGCTACTTGCAGGAGGGGAAGAGAAGGAAAAAAACCCAAAACCAAAACCAAATACACAAGGCAGGACTAGCAACCTCATTAGGCTAGAAAAGCTCTGAGAGGCATTGGTTTTACTAGAAAGGCAAGTCTGTGTAGTGATTTGAAAACTCTCTGCCATGGGGGCTTCTGGGGAGGAGAGGTGGGAGAGTAGAACAGGCAGAGCAGAGAGAAGTTTTAGGGCAGTGAAAATACTCTGTATGATATTATGATGATGGGTATATGTCACTACACTTTTGTCTGGAGTGAATCCTATGTTAACTATGGACTTTATGTAATTACCATATGTCAATGTAGATTCATTCTTGGTAAAAAAAAAAAAAGGTACCATTTTGGTGATTGATGTCGGTAATGGAGAAGGCTATGCATGTGTGGGTATTGGGGGGGATACAGGGGTAATCTCTGTACCTTCCTCTCAAATTTGTTCTAAAACTAAAACTGCTCTAAAAAAGTCTTTAAAAAAATCAACCTCCATTTCATTTCATCTTTCACTATAAAATTAAATGACTGCTTATGTTGCCTTCCAACATCTAGAAGGACCAAATCAAGAAATGATTTCTCCCACTAAGGCTGGACTTAACAGATAGCTGAACTATCATGTGTTTCCAGGGATTGGGACCAATACACTTTCTATTAAAGACTTCATAAAATGCATTTAGCTGGAGATAAGGTTTGTCTGCCTGGGAGAAGAGATACATTCAGAAGCTTGCACAATAGGCCAACAAACCTGATAAACTCAGAATCCCAAGAGTTTGGGATGCCACTGGGAGAAGGGCTGAAGGTAGTGAGCTAAGAAGTATTAGGGACCTGGAAAGAGGCGACACACACCAGTGATGACCCTTTCTCTATGTTTGTGGAACCCGGTTTTCATTATTCTTGGTTCTATACATACCCATCTGTTGGTTTTGCCTGCCCAGGATTCATTCTGCTAGTAGCTGCTCTCTGATCTTCTTTGAGGAAGGATCTGTTTACTACTCTTAGATTTAGGTCTGGATGAAATTGACTTCATCTCTGACCTCAAGGGTGGGCAGGTGACCCAGGGCTGACAAGGAAAGCCACACCCTCTTCCAGTCCAGTATAGAGATGGAGTATCAGCAACTCAGCAGATATTCAATTATTGTATGTTGAGTCATTTAAGAAGTCTTCCTTCTATACATGGAGAACTTTCTTGGTTGCATCATATAAAAATCTTTCTAACAATACCCCATTTATTATGCTTCATATTCATCTCTTTTGTTGTTGTTTTTCAATATTAGAGAGTTTGTAATGCAGTTGCATTAACACACACACACACTAGCGTAGCAGCCTGGGGGGTTAAAGATAGTTAACCAGCTGGGAGAAGAATTATTGTCTAACTTAATATTTAGAGATATGTGAAGGCAGGGTACTTTTAGTGGTTGAGCATTCTAAGATAAATGAACCTTATAAGAAATGAGACTTGCAAACTGGAGTCCAATGAATTGCTTCAACCAGATCTGGTTAGCTGTAAACATCATTAACTTAAAATGCTTTCTCTTACCCCTGTTGTCTGTGATAAGATGGGCCTCCTAAGTGGGAAAGTGCTGTTCTGTCACATTTTAACTCCTTCTGGGGTGTTAGAGCTAGCTGAAATCAGGCTTCCTGCAAGCTACATTAAGCTCGTGTTCCTTCAGGCCAGAAGGGAAATTGTGATGTCTCTTCCGGGTTTAGAGATTTTCAAGCCAAGGCAGCTTTCTTCCTAAAATCAGGGCTTTAATAACAAATATAAGAAGATCTAGATCAGTCTACTTGTATGCTATTTTAAAGGCATTTTTTCTAATATTTAATGCCCTGCCCATTACATTCTTGATGTCCGAGATCAAGATTTGCAATATGTAGATGTTAAAATATGTGTGATGTTGAGTTTAGAGAGGGTGATTTTTGTAATGAGTTCTTTGTAATGAGTTCTTCTCAAATCACTCTTTATATTGCCAGAAAACACTTTATGGACCAAGTTTCTTTAAGTCAATAACATTTTTTAAAAAAAAGGAAAAAGAAGAAAAATGGTGCTGATAATGGAAACTCTTCTAGATTTTAAAAAGACCAGCTTTTAGAAATGAAATGATCAGTTGGTCCTTATGTGGATCCTAGTTGGAATAAAAATCTGCAAAGATACCTTTTGGGGATAAATCAGAGAAATTTAAATATGATCTAAGTATTAGATAATATTAAGAAAGTATAGTTAATTTTGATAGAGGTGAAATTTTTTTGGTTATGTTAGAAATGCATGCTGAAGTATTTTGGGATGGAATGTTATAATGTCTAATCTATATATATAAAAGCCTAAGACACCAAACAACCAAACCACCTCAAATATGTTGATCGGTCACTATGACGCTCACTGACCACCAGGGGACTGGCGCTCAATGTAAAGGATAGGGCCTGTGGGGATTGGGATTGGGCCTGTGGGGATCCGGCCTATGGGGATCGGGCCTGCGGGGACTGGGCTCCCTCCTCTCTTGATCAGGCCTGTGGTGATTGAGCTCCCTCCTGTCTGGATCGGGCATGCGGGGATCGGGCCAAAACTGGCTATCTGACATCCTGGATTGTGAGAGGGTACAGGCCAGGTTAAGGGACCCCGCCAGTGCACAAATCCATGTACCAGGCCTCTAGTTTATTTTTTAAAAGGTGAAACAAATACAGCAAACTATGTATTAAATCTAGGTTATATTTATATAAGTTTCACTAAATAATTCTCTGTTTTATGTGTTTGAAATCTATATATATATAAAACTCTAATATGCAAATAGACCAAACGGCAGAACAACCGAACAACTGAACAACTGGTCACTATGACATGCGCTGACCACGGGGCACGTGTGGAACATGGCAGGCCTTGGCTGCAGCAGGATGGTGGAGCAGGTGAGCGGGGGCACCAGACCAAGGAAGGGCGCTGGTTGCTGTCATTGGGGTGAGCCTCTAGTGGTTACTGAAAATTCTTTGCTCCTGCGTGCCGTGGTCCCATCCGGCGTTCGCACCTGCTGCCCACTACGGCCCCTCTCGCACCTGCTGCCGGCGCCTGGTATGGGTCCCAATCGCACCTGGGGGCTTCTCCACCGCCCCCTGCTCCTGAGGGGTGATCAGGACAGTAGCCACCGCTTGCACCCACTGCTGGCACTGGCCCCAATCACTCCGTGCTGTCAGCGGGTGTGACTGGGAGCGGTGGCAGTGGGAGCAGGGCTGCCAGCAGATAGGGGACTGGGGGCTGAGGCAGAAGGGGCCAGGCGGGGGCACAGAGGATGGGCCGAGACCCGCCCCTGTGCTCACTGCAGCCTCGCAGCCCACAGTTCCTTTCAAGGTGTGCACTGGGCCCCTAGTATAATATAAAGGCGCTTTTTTTTTTAAAGGCTAAATAAATTTTTAGTGGATTCCTTTTCTATACCTATTTTTAAAAACCAATATGGACACCATCTCTGAAGGAAATTTTAGAAGCAAACTACAAATATAAATTAGGTAGATTTAATATTGCTTTAAAAAGTCCTCTGCTGTTGGAATATAAAATTATGCAGCATTTATAAGTAAAAGTTCATGAAGCTCTCTTAGTTCATCTATGTTCTGTGGGTGGGTGGGGATAAATGAATAATAAAAGCATTGCCTGTTGAAGGAATAAAATGTCAACTCATAAATTAAACTCCATGAAAATTATTTAAAGTACTGGTAAGTAAAATAGGTTCACCAGAAATGGTTCTCATTTGCATGATAGCATTTCCTATAAATGAGTAGAAAGTAATATATGGTCATTGTAGAAAACACAGATAACCCATAAAAAGAAAAGGGTCCCATAATTTTACTCCCTGTTATTAATATAGGATATTTCTACACAGCATTTTTTATAAACATAGGAATAGCTCTATCTTCCTTCTCTCCCTCCCTCTTTTCCTTATCTCTTCCTCATTTTCTTTCTCCCTTTTTCATTAGACATGGGATTGAAATGGAAATGAGAACAGAAACAGGAACAGTGGCCACACCCAGGAGTGGAATACACTTGTGAGGAAAGCACTCCATTCCTAGAATAAAGCTGTCTTTACTTTGGTAACTTATGGTATTTTTAAATAAGTTTTTAAAGAATTCTAATATGTAAGAGTAATTAGCCCTTTGTCTGAGAGATGAGTTGCAAATATCTCCAGTCTACCAGTTGTCATTTTTCAGTGTTTCACAACTTTATTATTGCAATTGGTCACATTTATGAAGATTTTATAGTTACAAATAATTATAATACAAAAAGACAGTTATCACAATGCAAAGTGGTCCATCAGCATCTCTTAGAAACAACAGTCTTATTGCTGGGCAACAATATGGTACAGAGAAATCTCATAACCATAAGTTTTTTTTTAATTGAGGCATAATTTACATACAACAAAATGCACAGATCTTATGTTTTAGGAGTTTTGGCAATAGTATTCACCTGTGCAAACACCATCCAAAACAAAATATAGAACATTAGCATCACCTCCGAAAGGGTCTTTGTGTCCTTTCTAGACAATGACACGATGCCTCCCCACTAGGCAAGCATTTTTTTGATTTGTCATCATAGATTAGTTTTTGTTTGTTTTTGGATTTCACATATTTTGGAACCATTATAGTATATACACTCATTTCATTCACGCATAATCTTTTTGAGGTTCATTCATGTTGATTGTTGCCTGTATTAGTGATTCATGACTAATGCTGTATGAAGATTCAAGTTTTCTTACATTTGCATTGTTTCCTTGAGTTATATCTTTAAATATTTGTTCTATTCTCATTGTCTTGGGTTTCTTCTCTGAAGACTACAATCATATGTTTGATCATCTTAGCCTGCCTTCAATATCTCATTTTCTAGCTAATATTTAATTATTTATTTATTTCCATTTTATTTTGTTAGTTTTTGTAAGTTTTATTCTCTATGTTCCTTACTTTATTTTCTGCAGTATATATTCTTCTTCATGTCCCTTCAATTTTATATTTATTTCTTTGGTGATTTTATCTTTTTCATCTAATTCTTCCCTGAGTTCTGCAAGCTTATGTTTCATCCCCTCCTGTTGTCTTCATCATCTTTTCCCCAAATGCTTGTATTTCTTGTTGTGATCTTCCATCGTTGAGGGGGATTGCTTCTTATGTTTTTAAAGTTCACAGTGAAATATTTGGTAACGGTTTTCATCTGCTCTATGGCAACATTTTTATGGTGTTTTTTGTTCTTTGATGAATTCTGCTATTTTACATTTTTTTTTTACATTTTAAAGAATAGACTCTTTGTACTGATGTTGGCCAGTTGTTTCTTCTCCTCCCTTTCCTACCCTCCCTTGTTCTACCGCCTTCTCTTCATCTTTTTCCCCTTCCTCCCTTTATTTCTTCTTTCATTCGTCATTGAGTTAGTTGATTTTCTAGATTCGTAACTATTTTCAAGAGCTTTAAGTATATGTTTATGGGTAGGAGGTCTGGGGATAAACTGAGTTAGCTTTCCTTCACAACCCCAAAACTTTTCCCTTTTCTGCTGCCGTAATGATAGACTATTCAATGTAACATGGCTGCGTGATTCCTTTTGCAGTACCATATCTTTTGCTTCAAGACCGTGAGTCTTGGAGAGCTTCTGCTTTCAATATTTTTCAACTTAAGTTCTGCATCCATTGTTGCCACATGGATGGAGTATCTGCATTTAGGAAGTGCTTTTAACTCTCAGGCACTTGTGATTTCTGGTGTCTGCTAATGCTGGGACCCCTCACCTCTCTGCTCTTCTGTCCCCGCATCCTCAGCTTCTACATCACCTGCTCCTGTGGGCAGTCTTTACTTGTATTTTGTACTCTGCAGACTACATCTGCCTTCAAGTTTTGATGAAAATGGAGTTTATGGATAAAAAATACCTTTGTTGATTTTTTGAGTTCTCTGAGAAAGGAAAATGGCTGAATTAATAGAATTATGTTCATACCAGAAGTCCCTCTTTTCTCTGTGGATCCAGACTGCCTGCATGGTTTCACAGAGACTAATAATGATAAGTACAAACCCATCTGTTACTATAAATGTGACTTTTGGCTCTCAATTTTTATAAGTAACCTATAGCTAAGGACTGGAAGAATGACTTATAAAATAAAATGTAAACATTATAAACCTTGACAATGTAAAAATTGTTATATACTTGCCAAATATTTCTATTTGAGGTGGAGAGAACGTAAGAGGGAGAGTAAATGCACAGATTGGAAAGTAACTTCCAATGTGGTATGTCTAAGGATGCTGGGTAACACAGCATTGGAGAGTAACGGTAACCCAGTGGACAGGAAACTCGACGAGGGCACAGCCTGCTTCACACACTCTCAGGTCCTCGGCATTTACAATCACAGCTGCATGTGGTAAGGGCACCACAAAAATGGCTATGCTGATGACTAAGCAAATAAAAATGTAGAAATATAAAATATGCCATTTAGAGTTACAATGATAATCACAAAAATAACTAAAACCAGAAATTGTTTAAAGTCATTTTCTTTGGAAAGAAAGAAGACTTCACATCTCATTTTTTAATTTTCTGTACTGGTTGAAGCCTTTTAAAAATTATGTTTACATATTGTTTCTATCATTTAAAAGAAATGATTGAATAAAAAAGAGGGGGAAAAAACTCAAAGCAATCTTACTGAAATAAGTATATTTGAGGAATTTTTAATTGATTATATGTTTTCATTGGTAATAACTATATTAAAGCATTGGATTATTATTGAATATATATTATATAAATGAGCTGAGGATTTAGAGGTCCTCTTTTCCCAATAGGAAGTTATGTTTAGCTCTTACTGCCAACCGTAGTCCATGCTGAGAGAGAGAGAGGGAATTATTGACAATGAGCACTTAAAACAGTGGCTAATCTCATTCATATTTATATTTGCCCTTGGAATATGTGTGTGTTTATGTGGGTGTGACTAAATAGATAGATCATTTATCAAACTAAATATTTAAAAAATATTATTTAAAAATTGACTTATTTCCCAAAGTGTTGCCTTATTGAGTAGTGGGAGGCATTGCTGAATGGCACTGGGGATGGGGAAGCTGACCTGGGATGAGAAGTTGAGAGTGGATCATTAAAAAATTGGCTTCAAATAGAGGGTTTACCATGTATATTTCAAACCTGATTATATTATGCAAAATTTAAAATATTATATTTATACCAAGGTAAACAATTTACTTTTTTGATTATTGATATTCCTGGAATTTAAATATCTTAGGTCTACAAAACATGGTTATTTAAACAAATGTTTTAAAGTGTAATAGAAATTCACACAATTGCAATTCATCATTTCAACAACTGTTGTTATCAGTGAAAGAGGGAAAAGCCAAAAATGCACACACTGCAAGGAGGTTAGGGGGCACTGCCTGGGCCACACCGCCAGCTGGGCCTGCTGGCATGGTCATCTTTCTCAACTTAGAAGACATGTATCACTTCCTCCTGTCAGGTCTGAGCTCTGAGGAGCCACCTTTTCTCCCCCTGCTCATTCATTAGCACCAACGGGTCTTTGTCTCCTGCCTTATCATGATTTAAGAAACAGATGATCACATACAAGTCATCTTCCTAGAACATCTGTGATATTCGGATGCTGATTGTGTTAATACCTCCAGATATACTAACTTCTACTCTCTACACTTTTTGGAAAGATTAAAACAAACAGAAATGTTGAAAATAAGAAGTGAAATGTTTTACTTTTATTTCCCAATCATGTTTCCTAGAGGTAACCAGCATTAATAGTTTAGCAAGTGACTTTCCAGTTTGTTCCACGCTTACACACTCAGGATAGATATAATTGTATACATATACTAGTATACTAGAGTCCTGATGCATGAAATTCGTGCAAGGGGCTCGGCCCTCACAGTCCTGGTTTCAGCTGGAAGGTCATCCGGAGGGTTGTTCTGCTGTTTGGCCATCAGGTCTAATTAGCATATTACACTTTTATTATTAGAAGATACTAGTGGCCCGGTGCATGGATTCGTGCACATTGAAAGGAAATTAATTAGAAGAAATATTTTAATATTACTATTTTCCCTTTCTCTATAATAGCAGTGTCAGAGATGAAAGAAAATTAGTAAAATGTATATGAAAATAATATATAAATTGATTAATAAACAATAGCAACATGATATAACAACAACAAAGACATGATATAAAAACAACATTGATAAAAACAATGACTGATAAGTTGATTAAACTTATTCTAATATCTCCCTAATGTATACCACATTAAGAGTAAAAACACTTTTAGAGTGCTTGACTAATTTCCCTTGTGATGAAGGATTTACAACTTTAACTTTAACGTTACACGCTCATCGAACTCGAGAGAAAGCAACATATAACTGACCATATCTGAAAACAGGTTCAGGTTGGAATATTCCTACTCTGTCTAGAGTTTGTCCTTGTGACTTATTAATAGTCATTGCAAATGCTGGCATCATGGAAAACTGTCTTTGAATTAATTTAAATGGGAGGCCAGTGTCAGACAGGGATGCCAGCTTCTTTTGGTTTCAGAGATACATTGTGCCAATGACTGGTCTTCAGACATATTCTGTCGATGACGATGCTTTCTTTCAGCTTCAGAATGTCAACAAAAACAACGAAATTCATGATAGACAATGACAGATCAAAACACATGTGTGCGATTGGAGCCAGCGAGAGCTTTATATGTATTGCGAATGTGTGAGTCAACATCTATTTTTAAATTGCCAGTGCACGTCATATGTACCAGTCAGTCGGTCGGATGGTTGGATGGACGTACAGTCGGTCACTTAGCCTTTTATATATATAGATATATACCCCTATACTTGCATCTATGCCTATATCTATGGGGTTTTTTTTTTAAATAAATGGGTTTATACTACACATTGTTCTACAACCTGTTTTTTCCATTTAGGACTTGCACTTATCATCGACAGCTTGCCATATGGGCACTTCAGTTCATAGAAGTCACTTTATCCTCTTTTTTTAAATTATTTTTTTTATTTTTATTTTTATTTTTTTGAGAGAGAGAGAGAGAGAGAGAGAGAGAGAGAGAGAGAGAGAGAGAGAGAAAACATGGATCAGTTGCCTCCCAAATGTGCCCTGACCAGGGATCAAACCTGCACACCCGGGTATGTGCTCTGACTGGGAATCAAACCCATTGAACCCGCCACCTTTTGGTGTATGGGATGACACTCCACAACCACCTGAGAAACACCAGCCATGGAGTCACCTTATCCTTTTTAATGGATTTATGACATTTCCTTATGTGATAAACTGTGATTAACTTAACCACTTCCCATTTGGTGGGCACTTTCAAACCTTGACTCCCAAAGAAATTAATCTGATCCTGGAAATATATTTTCTTACACCCCTGACCTTCAGAAAACACCTGCCCTCTATGAAAACAGGCAACTTTGGATGCAGATAATTAGAAGGTGTGCTATGCATGAACACTTGCTTCTTTTTCTCCATTTGGCTGGGTGGTTTAAATGTAAATCACAACGAAAATAGTAGCCTCAGCATATGTTGCAACTGTTCACTTAAGAGCTCCTCATTTTACATGAGCATTCTTCTCTTACCCAGAGAGTGGTGGCTGAGAAGTTGTGCCATTAGGCATGTGAGTGTAGCTGTGTGAGTGTGAAGCCACTGTTCTTCAGGGTAGAAGTTGGTTTAATGGAATCTCCTCAATTGCATGCTAGGCCTGCCTTACCCTAGGACCTACTGCCTTTTGCAGACAAGACGACTGCAGTGTTATGATTATTGCACTCACATGCACACTTATGTATCCACATACAGGCACACAGAATCACATATACAGGGTGTCCCCCCAAATATGTGTCCACACTTTAACAGCTGATAGCTCAATTTTGAAAATGAAATGTACTTTAATAAACACTGTCTTTATAATTATTCAAAGTAAGTGTATACATTTTTGGGGGGCACCCTATATATACTCACACCTATAATCATACATATAAAGCAGTCACACACAGTCACATACAGACTCACACACAATACTCATACATTATACTGATACATTATACATCTACACCAAGTCATATTCTGCACATACATACATATATGTGTGATATACATTGTATATATGTACATACACGCACAGAGAATTACTTTATTTAGTAAACCATTGTGGGGTTCATAGGGTGGGGGTTAGGCGTGGGCAGGGAAGGGCTGGAGGAGAACAGACTTGCAAGCTCAGTCCCCACCTCTGAGTAGGGGTGGACAAGCCAGCTCTGACCTCTGACCTCTGTGGCCACAGGTTCTAGGCTTGGGCAAGCTGCTCCACAGCCAGCTGCTCCTAGAAGGACCTTCCTCTGGGCTGGGCCTGTGCCACTGCCCAAGACAAGCTTCTCAGAGTCGGGAAGGGCTCTTAGGTGGAGGGGGCACATCTCATACAAAGCACCTGCATGCCCACCCATTGCCATTTTCTGTGTTTGGAACTCAAAAACCCTGTTTTTTTTTTTCAATTCAGTGGAAGAGTTAGAAATGTTTGCATGAACCATCTAGTTTGGTTGAATTCAGCTGAAGTTGCTTTAATGCCTGTTCCCTGCAAGAGGCGTTGAACAGTGAGCCCCACACCACTTCAGGGCCATGTTCCCCCAGGGCTGCATTTCAGACGCGCCCAAACTGCTCCCAGGAGTAGAACATTCTTCTGTGGTCGCAGTGGTCTCCTTGGCACATACCTGCACCCTGAGCTCCTCTGAGGGGCTAGGAATAATGTCACTGTTACACAGTAAACAGAATTCTGGAGAGGACAAGTACGTTTCTTCCCCCTGACAGCTTAAAAAGCAGCACTCAGCATGGCATTTCATAGTGTTTTTAAACTTGAGAAATCTCCCTTGTCTCTGCCTCTCGTCTTCCTCCAGCCAGAATCCTCCCACGGAGATGTTACTGAGGATTTCTCCTCAGAGGAACAGCTTCCCTGAGTCGTTCCTTCTTGGCAAATCTAGTGCCTTCTTATAGGCCCTGTGTCTGGGGTGAGGTGTACTAGAGCCCGAGGAGGAAGGAAATAAGCAGGACCTTAGGAGAAAGGGATTTCAAACTGACGTCCTTTCTAGTCATTCTGCCCATGTTTATTGAGTCCCATAATATTAAAGTCCTTGCTGAAGACATTAGAGTCAGAATGATGAAGAACATGGGCACATCCCATCCAATGGGGAGGCGCAGTGTAAACAAATCGATCACTCTATCAGCAGTGATAACTGCTAGGAGGAAGATGCAGCAAGGTGAGGGAACAGAGAGGCGTGTGTGAGAGCCAGTGTATGTTTTTCTCTTTTACCTGGAGTGGTCAGGGTCAAGTTCTCCCCACAGAGGAGACATTTCAGCAGAGACCTGAATACAGTGAGATAAAGCCATGGAGCCATCTGGAGGAAGAGTGATCCAGGCAGAGGGCACAGCACATGCAAGGGCCCCGGTGGGAGCAAGCTCAGCATTTTGGGAACTCCAAGGAGACTGGCTGGAGCACAATGGGCAATGGGGAGAGGATTGGAATGAGGCTGGAGCGGGCCAGTCAGGGGCCTTGGGAGCCTTGGTAGGGAGTCTGAATTTTAATTTAAAACAGAAACCATGGGAAGATCTCTAGCAGTGGAATGCCTATGATTTGATTTTTGTTTTTTAAAAAGGAATGTATTAGAAGGAATGCCTCATTAGGAGTCAGTCAAAGGATTCTACAGAGGCTATGATGGAAGTCTGGGCCAGGCAGTGCGATAGGCACAGAGAGATGGGTTCTGTTTGAGTGTGTGTGTGTGTGTGTGTGTGTGTGTGTGTGTGTGTTGATGGTCAAGCCGGGAACTGGGCTTCAGCCAAGGGCTCCATGGCTTTGGCACTCTGAGGCAAAGGGAGAGCCAGAGCAATGCTTGCAGAATGAAAGTAGGAACCAACATTTGTGGAATACTTAGCTGCACTAGCCCATTTCATTCTCTTCATGTCTTCGTGGAAATGGCTCTGTGGTTACCGTCTTTGGCCATTGAGAAAGGGTGGCTCAGAGAGTTTGAGTAACTTCCCCAGCTAGTGTGAGGGTGATCCATGACCTGGATTTAGGTTTGTTTGACCCCCAAGCTCTATACTATACTTTGAGTGAGAGAAGCCTTGTGCTTGCAAAAGTGGTGATACAGATCCCCACTCCACTTCTTGCCCCAATTTGAATGACTGAATCAGAACCTCTGGGGGTTTGAGAACCACCTCTGTAGGGATCAAGAACTTCAAGTGTTTCTCACATTTCTTCCCAACGATCTATCCCTCTCTCCGCTCCAGCTCAGGCCCCAGAATCTGAATTGTTACAGAGCTATGAACATTTGTATTCTGTTGCTTTGAATAAGTACTAGTATCTCATTCACATGGCTCAAAAATCCAAAATGACAGAAAGTGACAAATAAACGTTGAGAAGTGTCACTCTCAAACTCATCCCCTCTAGTTTGTTCTTCCTAGTCCCTCCGCAGGTAATAACTATTAGTAGTTTCTTGGTACCTTCCATTGTTTGTAAACAAATATGTATCATTTTCCCCCTTCTTACACAAAAGTAGCATGAAGTATACACTGTTTTGTACCTCACTTAAAAAATTTAATAAAGCTAAAGATCTTCCACATCCATATGTAGAAAGTATCCTCACTTTTAAAATTGCTGCCTAATACTCCATTGTGAGGATACACCAGTTTCTTGAACCAATTCTGTACTGATAACCATGGGTTGTTCCCAATCTTCTGCTCTTAGAGATAATGTGATAATGAATAACTCTATATGTATGCCATTTAGTAACTGTAAGATACATTCCCAGAGGCAGGATTGCTGAGTCAAAGGTTAAAGCACTTGTCATTTTGCTTCTTTGGGGTTGAACCATTTTGTATCCCTACCAGCAACATCACAGCCCTGTAGCTGGTGTCTTTGTAATCCAGAGTATTAGAGCTTACGCAGTTAGACCCAATACCCCCTTCACCATCCAGATATGAAATTATAGGACAGCATAACCTACTCAAAGTCAGAATTAAAGAAAAAATCAATATGATGCTTTATCTGGTAATATAAAAGAAAATAAATAAAAGCAGTTTATAATAAAATAAAAGGTACTTCACTATGTGACATGCTCGTGCAAGACTGCACTGC
Source organism: Plecotus auritus (assembly GCF_963455305.1). Classification (NCBI taxonomy): domain Eukaryota; kingdom Metazoa; phylum Chordata; class Mammalia; order Chiroptera; family Vespertilionidae; genus Plecotus; species Plecotus auritus. The sequence continues at coordinate 135,030,428 of NC_137773.1, read as the reverse complement.
AAGATGTAAGAAGTCATTAGATGTTTGTGCCTATATTTGGACTACTGGATTCCACACCTCAAGTGAAGACTGATACTGATGTGCTAGTGATTCAGGACCTGTGAGCACAGTTGCCATTGGAGAAGTGATTTTCCAAAATGGTAAAACAAACAAACAACCCCCTTGGTAAGGTTCTGAACAAAACAGAAGACAACAGTAGTTGCATTCCTGGAAAACTCAGTGTTTATTAAAACCATGCAAACACTCCTTTGTGTTTATATATAAAAGGGGCTTAAGTTCTCGATTCAGGTGATTATAAGCAGGCTCTTCTCCTATCCCAATGTCCAGTGGGACATTTGGAAGTCCCATGGGACACAGAACAATTCTTCCTTGTGTGGCACTGCCCTACCCTCATCCACTAAATGCCAGGACCTCCAGCCATTGTGAGGAAGTGAAAAGTCCCAACTATTCTCTGCCTTCTCCTGCTCTGAGAACCACTGCTGTGGGGTCTCCTCTGGAATCCATTCCATACACCAGGATTCAGTGAAGGTTTCTGAAAAAGTCATCTCTGTTTCATCATGTTTCAGTCTACTCTGTTCAGACCCCTATGGTAGCTACTCATTGTTGCAGGATAAATGCAGCATCCTCAGCTGGGACAGCGTCTGCAGGTTCATTAGCTGGATTCAATGCTTCAACTGAGGGTTGGGTATTGAAATATAGGATTTTTGTTTGTTTTTGGTAAAAATAGCAAGTAGAACCCAGTGCCCAGTGTTGCACTTGGCATATTTAGAGGTGCTCCTGGTTGCTTGTCCTGACATGGCGGCACAAACCCCCAATTTTTGTGCACTTTGAGTTCTGAGTTTAATGATTAGATAGTTTAAATATTTTTATTCTTGGGAGAGTAGGGAATGTTTAGTGGGATCCATCTTAACTGTATTGTGCATAATGCTCTGTTGAAGATAGTCTGTGTGTAAGTTTCAAATGCTCAAGATGCCACTCTCCTGTGACTGTGATGCCCTGTGTTAGGGCTCCTCTCCTGGTTACTCTCTAGTTACCTGTGAAGTTTAATGCCTGGGTCAGGCTGGTGGACCATAATGACTTCGTTATAAAATGTTCTCATGACCTTGGTGCCCAGGTGACTCTCAATATAGTCTAGCAATCCAATAGTTGTTCAAATATGATTAAGCTGTATTATTTTGTTGTGCCTCAATTTTCCCATCAGCGAACAGGGATGATAGGATGACTCCTACAGGTACTATTTTGTCATATGCTATGTTTGACCCCTTGTCAAAGTTTATGATTATGCATTTATCACAGTGGTTTTTGGAGCAAAGCCCATCTCTGTCTCTAGTGTATTAACTCTGTAAAGGCAGGTCTCTGAGCATATCCTACCATCTTATCACTGGATAAATCAGGGATTGCATGAGGGGTGTTATGTAGATACCATATAGGTAACGGATTGGAGTCTTTCACTCACTCATTTATTCATTTGCGGGGGAAAGACTTCTGGGTTCTGACAGGAAAATTACTTTTCTCCCAGCCCCCAGTTTAAGCGGCAAAGCCATCCCTACCGCTTGCCCTGGGGTCAGGCGCACTTGGCTTCATTTGGAACTGCTAGCATGCTTCCAGAGATGGGAGGTGTGCACAGAAGCGGAGAATTCATTATAACCGGTTAGTCATCCGTGGAGATTGTAGACACTGCCCGTGGGCAGGGCGCACCTGGCGCTTCCTGGGTGGGGCCTGTTCCCCCCGCTGCGCCCCAAGGTGGGAGCTGGAAGGGCCCACGGGAACCTGGCGGGGGGAGGGGGGGCTCAGTGGCCCATGTCCCCACGCTGCCAACTCTGAGATTAAGCCCAGCATCTGCTGGGGGAACTTTTTCCAGGGAATGCTGGGCAGGATCCTCGACGACACCACCGGGCGGAAGCCACAGCCCACCCTTCCTTCCCTGAAAGCTGAGGGTGCTGAGGTGGCAGGCGGGAGCAGGAGAATGAGGGCCCTGGTGCCTAGGCCGCCAGGAGACCCCGCGAGGTCTGGAGCGCGGCTGGTCCAGGATGACTCACTCAGCCTCGCTAGGGTCGGTCCTGACTGCGGGTCGGCGCGAGGGTTCCGCAAAGTTCCCACTCATGCCCCGGACTTCGCGCGAGGGTCAGGGGGCCCCAAAGCCGGGTCCCGAGGCCTCGGGAAAGCCTGGTTCTCAGGGCGCCGGGGTACCCCGACTTCTTTCACCTTGCCTTTCCTCTGCGGACCGCCCCAGTGAGCCTCCGCCGGTGGCTGGGGTCCAAGTGGGGAAAGGGGGCCCCTGGCTCTCAGAGGGATCTTTCATTCCCAAACCAAAGGAGTCCGCCCGTCCGGAAGGACTTGGCGCCCAATTTGCACCCTGCCCGCTCCCGACACCCCGGCCCCGTCACTCCCGCAGCCCTGCGGACGCCGGCCTGGCCCATCCCAGTGCCAGCTGTTCGCAAGCCCTCGCCCGGGTTCGGGTTCGGCGCGTCAAGGCGGCTCTGCTGCGGGCCCGCCGGTCCCCGCGCCGGTTCCCTGCACCGCGGCCGCGCGCCGCCCTCCGCGCCTTCCCCGCCAGCGCTGCGGGCCCAGGAGCGCTGCGGGCGGCCGCGTAGCCTTGCCCCCGCCGGAGCCCTGAACCCCCGTCCCCGTCCCCACACCAACGCCCGCGGGCGACCCGGCTCCTTCCTCAGACTTTTGCTTCTTCAAACGCCTTCTTTCAGGAAAACTGCGCGGCCGGGTGGCGGTCGCGCTATCGCTAGGCTCGGCGGCCCCGACCCGCCGCCCCTGCCCCGGACCCGGCGCGCCGGCTAGGAGCTGTCACCCACGAAGTGCAGGGCGCTGCGTCCGCCTCGGCCTCCCTCCGGCGCCCCCACCCGCCCCGGCGTGGACGGCCCGGCCCGAGGCGCGCCCCGGCGGCGGACTGCGGAGTTGGAGGAACTCGGCGGCCGCAGTGGCCGGGCGGGGCGGGGCAGGGCGCGCTCGCTGCGGCCAAGGACACCCGAGTTGGCGAGTCCCCGCCCGCGCGGCGCCTCCCACCCGCCCTCCGTGGCCGCCGGACTCCCCGGGGCCGCCGAGGCGGGGCCGCGGCCGCCGCTGCGAGAGGCGCGCTTCCCTCCTCCTTCTCCTTCTCGCCTGCTCCCCCTCCACCTCTCTCCCTCCTCCTCCCCGCCCTCTCCCCACCCCGCCCGCTCCTTTTTCTGCTCCTCAAGTGAGCTGGGCGCGCGAGGCAGGCGGGCAGCGCGGAGCAGGCAGCCCAGCGCGCAGCCCACCGCCGCCCCGCGCAGCTCCCGCGGCCGCTCGTGTCGCCGCCGCCGCGCGTGGAGGGAGCCCAGTATGGCCGGGCCGGGCTGGCCGCGCCGCGCCTCCCGGGGGCCCCGGGCGCTCCTGGCCGCCGCGCTCCTCTACGCCGCGCTGGGGGCCGCGGTGCGCTCGGAGCAGCAGATCCCGCTCTCCGTGTAAGTGAGCTCCCGCGCCCGGGGAGGGGACCCGCGACCCGCTGTGCTCAAGTTTGGGCGCCGGCAGGTGCGGGCGGCAGGTCTTGCTGGCGTCGGCCTCGCCTCTCGCACCTGCACTCCTTCCAGGAGCAGAGCGGAGCGGGCGGTGAGGTTGGGGTGGGACCCTCCAGCCCCGACCCCTGGGCTGGCGTGTGGGACCTGGAGGAGGCTCACCTCAAGTGACAGCGCCAACTTTGAAGCCTGTTTACTGAACCCAACTTCCACGGGCCGTTTGTTTACCCCCATCGTTGCTACCTTCACTTCTTTTTGGGGAGGGGGATGGGTGGGCTTCTTCCGACTAGTATTGGCCAGGTGATACCCATTTGGGATGGGGAAGTTCTCGGCAATTATTCAAGTAAAACCCGGTGATCTTTTTAGACAGCCTGGGAGACTTTGCACATTTTGAACTGTGTGACCCCCTGAGCCCCCTCCCACGCCGCGCTCTGCAGTTTGGTGCTTTTTCTTTCATTCCCCCCAGCTCCAGTGTCTCTCTCCGGGCTTCTTCAGCCACAGCTCGCGGGTGCGTGTGCGTGCGCGTTGGCTGTGACACGGGTGTTACATTGGTTCCTGTGCCCTTTTCCCTTGCAGGGTGAAGCTCTGGGCCTCGGCTTTCGGCGGGGAGATAAAATCCATTGCTGCTAAGTACTCCGGCTCCCAGCTTCTGCAAAAGGTAAGGTTTCTGTGGTGGCAGGAAGCAAGCGAGGATTTTTCCAGCACAGAAAATGGAGGCAGTTTTAGTTTTCCAAACAAACGTGAACCCCTGGTAGCATCAGTTAGCAGAGGTGTCCCTGATCCCCGGTTTCTTGGCAATGCCCTGTGCGGTGACTTCTCCCTACCGGCTGGTTATTTTTAGATGACACTTGATTCTAAACACAAAGAAAAGCAGGATACTCACGGGCACTGTCCTGGCTGGGGCTCTGAAACTCAGTGCTTCTGCACAGCTCTTCTCTCCGTGTCGGTACTGCTGCTTCAGTGCCAGAGCAGATGCTCCTCCGGCCAAAAAATGCTAACTTCATCCAAGGTGCAGACTCCGTGCCTACATGGTGGTGCCTTTCACCTCGCCTGCCTGTGAGCCTGGGGTTCAGTGGATCAGAGAGAGACGCTGTACTATTGTTTGTCATCCCTGCAGTTGTACAATCCCATTATTCCCCAATCATCCAGACCCAGGGCTGGGATGCATTACATCATTACAGATAAGGAGAATGAATATGGTTATCTTTCCACTCAGCTGCACTGCCGGGTAATAACCTAGGAGAGTGGTCCGCAAACTTAAGAAATTGGTCTGCGTCCATATAATTCTGGAGAGTAATGAGAATGGAGAATTGATTATTAGGCTTTTATCAGGAGCGGCATCAATTTTAATTCAGACAGCATTATGTTTAAAATTACATTGTGAGATATATGGTCCTTTGCCCTCCTCTCTAAGAAGAAAAGAAAGAAAGAATAAAAAAAGGTCTGGGAATGAGAGATTAGAGGGGTTAAAAGAGTTTCAAGTTAACAAATCAACAGGATTAATCCAAGTATTCTCTTAAAGATAGAAAACAAAATTGGCCTTGAGGGGATAATGCTCTGAAAATGGGTACAAACAGCTTAAATTGTTAAGTTAACTTTTAAGCATTTTAAAATGTGCTTTTTGGGCCAATGTAACATATGTGTTATGCATGCTGCCTGGTAACCAAGCACGTATTTTATTTATGGCATACCGCTTCAGAGAGTAGCATTTTTGGGGACAGTATATGAAACAGTTTGTCACATGAAATTTAAATATCGTAATAAAATGCCAGCCCATAATAGAATGTTATTCTGGTTTAAAAATTGCCAATAGCCATACTCTTTTAAACTGTGCAGATTGTTTGCTCAACTCCATTATTTGGGAAAGGAGTTCATTGAATTAAAGGCAGTTGATAAAAATTTGAGGCTCTGATGTGCCCTTATGGACGATGGTAATTTACATACCTGTGAACCTCCTCTCAGTTATTAAGAATTGCTTCTTTTGCTCGTATTCTTTTACTCTGGGCCAGTCTGTACCCTGCCTTGGCGTTTTGCCCATGTGTCAGATGTGTTATGTGAAGAGTTCTGGACTATCACATTGTTTGTGTATTTTTCTTATGCTTTTAAATAAGAGAATATTTGTATAACTTTAAAGAAATAGTTCTTATCTGCATGTTGTAGTTGAGTTGTATTAACTCTGAAAGCACTACTTCAGAGCCTGTGACTGTTTTCTTGGTTGTGCTTACATATCCTCTCTCTCACATTTTGTAGGAGCACATGCAATATATATTTTTCTTCTCTCTGAAGTGAACAACACACACACACACACACACACACACACACACATTCACACACTGCACAAAACCCCATCAACCATATTATTGGCTTCTCTATAATAGCAAATTGGAAACAGTTAAAATGCTTCTCTTACCTTCTCATCAGCATCCTTTCTGATAGTGAATTCACAAGCCCAGCTTTGCTTTTGTCATGTTTGCAGCTTGACAATTGTATAATTATTTCCAGCTGTTTATGGCTTTGTTGTCAGTTCTTGCTGTTGCCTGCCATTTGGTAATCTGATGCGAGGAAGGTGAGGTGTTGCTTAGCATTAGGTTCCAGGATGGGTATCTGCTCTGGCTCTTGGATTGCAATCGCCCGCCATGGAGTCCTGAGGTACCCAGGGCTTTGGCTTGCTAGGCAAGTACTTCCATGAATGATGGGCAGGGCACATTAGATAATGCACATTGGGCAGCATTTTTGCAGTTATCTTTTGGCTGTCTTATTCCATTGCCCCCAACTATGACTATTTTAATAATTAGCAAAGAACATTGATTTAGAGAGTTCAGAGGATGAATGAGAAAAAACCTGAGGTGCTCAGAGTGTGGGAGGCATAGCATCATTTGGAAAAGCAAGGAGTCCGTTGCCTTTCTCTTCTTTATTTTCAAGTTTCTGGCCGTTTGCATGAGAAATTACTTCTCTAAGTCAAAACTCTATGCATCCTTCCATTGCAGCATTGCATCTTTAACAGTTAAGATACTCTCAAAATGACTGAGAAAACTGGGTTGAAAAATGCATTAACACTGTATTAAGAGGACTCAAAGGTGACAATGCTGTGTTGCATAATAGACTGTAATTACAAGTTTAAGGCATGGACGTTGAAACTTGAATTTCAGTTAAGTGAGGTATACTGCAGGCCAGTGTATAATTTTATGTACTCTATTGTGTAGTTTCTCTAATTGACACTTCATGTTGTGATTGATGTAGTATGTTCATTTTTTAGCATGGGACTTTAGGACTTTTTGCACTAAGGCAAAAACTTTATAAAGTAGTTATTGTGAACAGAAGTTAAGTAATAATTGGCCATCTATTTTAAGGTGTTTGAAGACAGGGAAAACTGCCATTTTGGTAATAGGTTCTTATCAGGTAATTTAATGGGAGGTAGCAGAATTATCACTGACTTCAACATAAATACACATATTTAATAATGTCCTCATTGTTGTGGCTTTAAAAAGGAGAATATTTCATTAATTGTTTCTATATTTCATACCATGGTTCTTGCTACTTTAGTTTATGATAATGTATTAGGTATTGACTGCCAGACTTTTCATTTTTTTCTCCTTTTTGTCTTTGCTGAGCACAGGAATAGCAATCTATTAGTTCCTTACAAAGAGGAAATTTTTTAGTTTATAAAATGCAGTAGTCCATGTTTTAGCAAAGTTGTGTGTTTTCAGTACAGAATGGGGGAACGTGGGGCTTGGATGTTGGAGCTGGAGTGAATCTTGAGAGGCTTTCCCGTGGTTTAGGAGAGCGGGCCCTGGAAGGAAGGTGCTGGTATGTGGCTGTGTGCCTGGATGCTGCCTTCCTGAGCTGCAGATACTGCAGGGGTTTCGATTCACTTCACCCTTTAATTAACTTTTCTATTTGACATATTCATGCCAGGATTCAGCTCCTCCATCTCGCTTCATTTTCCCCAAAGAATGTGCTTTGTTTGGGTTCTTTGGGAGAGGCATGGCTTCATTACCCCACTAATACCGGGATTCAGTGGGAGGCATTCTAGTAGGTCAGATAACCTAGGCTGTTAAACTCCCGGGATCCCCAGCCCTAACATTCCAAGAAAGGGCATTAAACTGGCATGATTCTCATTTCATCCTCCTTGGGGACAATTTGGTAGGAGCTGGGTGTTTCATTCTATTTAGTCCTGCATTCAGGGAATGCATGTTCATGGGAATGAAGGGTTCCAATTGCATTTTCCAGAATTGTGTTGATAAATACACAGCAGAAATATAGGTAATGTGTGTCTGTGGCATTAATGCTGGGAAAGAATTGACATTTACCTTGGATGCCTCATGCAGCCCTTCCTGGAATGTACAACTAGGTTTTTGTGTTATCAACTATTTATTGAGAGAGCGGCTTTAATACACAAACTTGATGTCTCTTTCCACAGGGCAGAGTCAGCAAAGTAAAAGCCTAGCTCTTTAAGCCATTTTGATAATTATGACTTTTTTATCAATGTGGGAATCGATGGACTTTTGAATAATTAAATAGGAGTAGACACTAGTCAGGAATTGGGGAGCAGTGTTTGCTGCCCTTAGGAAGCCTGAAGCTCGCCCTACAGATTGCTTTTATGGGGGAGGTACCACTTAGCTGAGAATTTTTGTTGAATAAATACAGTTATTTGTCATCCTGCAAGATTAATGCATTCACCCGATGCTGCCGATGCTTTAAGTCACGGCACCACTTCAATTACTGGACTTTTCCCTGGCAGATTATTTTTTAAAGTCTTGAAATCTCAGAAATGACAGTTTTCTTTTCCTTTTTAAAAATATATGTTTTTATTCATTTTTAGAGAGAGGAAGAGAGAAGGAAAGAGACATCCATCCACTACCTCCTGCATGCCCCCTACTATGGATTGAGCCCACAACCCAGGCATGTGCCCAAACTGGAATCTAACCGTGTCCTCCTGGTTCATAGGTCGATACTTAACCACACCAGCTGGGCGGAAATGACAGTTGTCAAACTTTGAGGGCAGTTTATTGGTGTCATTAGCCCAATTGTCAGGACATTAGCAGGGCAGGGTAAACCAGTTAAAATTCAGTGTGAGCATCTTCCCCATGCATGTATCTACTTGCATCTATAAACTGGTACATGGTCACTTGCTGTTCAGAGAAAGTTCTTTTTTTATGGCTTTGCTCAGTTTTGGTTTGAGCCCCTTTTGTTCATTTCTTTTTCTTTTTTCTCAAAAAATTTTTTTTCTGTCAGGTATACTTCTGCTCTGCTTTTTCTCTCATTAGGAACTGCTATAGCCTCTTGCTCAGATTTACACATGCTAGTCAGATAAGGGAAATGAAAATACGGGCATGGTGCTCTTGTCAGAGGCAAACTTCAACTTTTTATTTCCACGTGCTAATCAATTGTGATCAATTACTATGGTGATATTAAACTGGTTTTCTTTTATATTGTATTTTATCTTATTTATTCTAATACCAGGGTGCTGTTAGGCAAACACATGAATACCAAACAACCTAATTAATAATTATGAAATCTGTCAGGCACAGTTGAGCACAATTAATGTTTCCAGTCTGTGATAAAGACATAGCTGTGTATCAGGATGAATAAAACCATTACCCTGAGCACCTACCCGGTGGTCCATTGTATTCAAATAAATGCAAGTTTGGGGTTCAGCCTTTTTCTTTTTCAGTTTTTGATTGATCCTCATGTGGTGTTTAATGCTCCCACTTATGCTGGTCAATGAATGGTTTGCGGTGTTGGGCTTACTTAGAGAAGCGTGCATTCTCACAGGGATCCTTTGCTTCAGGCCTGTCATTTATCCAGATTTCCCACTGCAGGTGCCCACTAGTGGCCCTTTTCTTTATCCAAGTACGCACCTCTGAGGCATTTATTTCAGGCACCGCCCTCATCTTTTGCATTCACAGTGCTTGTTGGAACGGGCTCCGGAGCCACAGGTTGTGTGTTCCTGGGACACTATGATGTGACTTAGAGGTTTGCTATGGCTGAGACTGAGAAAAAAATGAAATCGATGTTATAAATGTCAGTCTATGAATTCGCATATGAGATCCCCCCCCCCACATTTTAATGTAATTTTTATACAAGAGACACGTGGCCTATGTTTCATCTTGAGTGATGCTTTTATGCATCATTCAATGAGAGAAGTTCCTCATACCTGGCAACACATAGAATCTTCATCAGCTCTCTTTGGTCCACTAAAGTCAGCTTCTCCTTCAAGGGAAGACAATGAGGTAGAGGAAGAGGAGGGTGCTTGCTGTCCCTTGATTTTCTGAGTCATTAGAGATCAGCAGACGGAGGGGGGTTGTGTCTGAAATGTAAAGCCAGACTTAAGCGCCCCTCTTTGACACAGTCCTCTACCTGGGCCACACCCCACCCTTGGCAGACTAGGCATCTGCATAGCTGATCTGTTTTAGGGGATTTCTACCTGCATAGCCAGCACATCTGCTTTTCAGGAAAAAGTTATTTTACAAATACAACTTTGAAAAGGGTCTAGTATGTTTTCAATACTAGTAAATGGCAAACATTTCAGTTTTCACTTGTTTTGAACAACACTCTCTGGGTGCTCATTCCAAGGCAGTTTAACTATGGCATTACATTTATAGGGTGTATTAACTTTATATGTTGCATAGCTTCCCAGTTACCCCAAATCAAGATTATGAAAATAACTCAGAAACCAAACTATTAGTGAGCATTTCAAGGCCAAATTGGAAAGGAGATCATTATCTCCTGACAAGAAATAGTTGGCTATTTCTTCACGTTGTGCATTTGCTATTGGAAAACTGTACCCTCCCAAGGTTAAAAGAGCTGCTATTCATGTAAATGCCCTGGACAGGCAAGCTGGGCAGGGCCGTGGATGGTCTTGGGTTATCCATTTCTTGTGAAGCCACTGCCAGTCGATATTCGGGGCTTGCACATGTCATTGCCATTATACTTATTAAGTTTGTGTGTGCATGTGTGTGCCAATAAGAACGGATGCTGCTCATAACAGAATGTGCCAGATGCTGCCTGCTGACAGGAGGACTGTTCTTGTCCTCTGTGCTGCTGGAGAGCAGGGCCTGAGGGAGCACGCCAGGGAGCCAGGACAGAACCGAGTGACCCGGTCCGCCAGGAGTGCATTTGTCCAGCATCTGAGATTTTGTAAGCAGCTGGAAGCTTAGGATCTTCTTAGACCAGGACCAGCTACATAATTTGCAGGGCCCAGTGTGAAAGGAAAACATGAGACCTTTTGTTAAAAAATTATGAAGACTTTCAAGATAATAATAGAGCATTAAAGCAAGATGAGGACTCATTGGGTCCGGGAAAACCCTCTGTGCGAGAGGCTTTCCACAGTTTTGCTTCCCCCCCTGCTGAGTCACTGGTCTTCTCAGTCTAATTTAAGGTTCCTGGCTGTAGTCAGTTTAGGGGGCATCCTTTGCTCGTCTTTGTTGTAATAGTTGGAGAACATGGAGCATTTTCAGAGATACACATCTTTTGGAGACACAGTGTTGTTAAAGGTAAGGTCACTGGCCTAGGAGTAATGGCATCCGTCCTTTTATGTTTTCTGTAGGCATTTTATCTTAACCTATAATAATAAAAGCATAAATGTTAATTAGACTGGGCAGCCAAACCACCTTCTGGACGTTCTTCTGGACGTCCTTCCAGACGACCTATTAGACAAAGCTGGGGCTGTGAGGGCCGAGCCCCTTGCATGAATTTCGTGCACCGGGCCTCTAGTCAAATAATAAAAATAGCATTCGCTGGGCGTCCCTGCATTCCAGGTACTGTGATAAGTACTTTACGTATGTCATGACATCCAGTTCCCCCAACAACCTAAGGAGGCAGGGACTACCAGTCACCTCATTTTACGGATTTAGAAGCTGAGGCTTCAGAAGTTAAGCAGCCTCCCCAAGGTGACCAGGCTGAGCTTGCAGAGTCCACAGTGTTGTGGCCTCTCCTCTTTGTGTGCTCTTCTTTGACCTCAGTTCCCATTTGAAAAAATGTGAATGTACCTGCACTTCTCTACCTCCTGGGTGTTTGGGAGGATTACATGAGATAACATCTGGGAAATTACTTTAGAAACAATTAGAGCCTAGGATAACAGCTGAGAGGACGTGGCTTGGAGTCAGAACTTGGATACAAGTCCCAGATCTGCCATTTCCTAGCTGGGTCACCTTGTATTTTAACATTTCTGAACTTGTACTTGCAAATGTGAAAGGAGATCAATACCTTTTACCTTACAGGCTGTGGTGAGGATTCAATAAAATAAAATATTCAGAGCATCTAGCACAGTGCCTGGCACATAAGTGCTTCATGCCAGCAAGTTGTTGAGGTCATGATTGTTTGCATGACACAAATACCAGCTCTTCAGATAACTCCATTGAGCACTCACGGGGCTTGGCTCCACACATACATGTGGACTGAGTTAGCAAGCAAGGGCATGAATGGGTGAGTGCTGGGTGCTGGGGTGTAGGCAGGTGAGCCCACCTGGCACTTGATGGGGAGGACCCCGTGAGACCAAGTACTTCAGAGTAGGAGGAGGCAGCAGCAGACATAGCCTCTGTCCAGATGTTAAGTCTTCTGGAGGTCAGCACACTTCTCCCTGAGGGCCGGGGAGTTGCCCAGAGAAACCCTTCACATAGGGTCTTCCTGTCACTCCTCCCTGGCTCACCCTGCTGTGTAGGCGGCAGGCCAGGCCGAGGAATGCCTGTGTCTGCTGCACTGCCAAGAGGGACAGCCTGGAGCACCCAGCAGCTTTTCCTGCTGTAAAAGTGCACACAGTAGCCACTGCAGATATGCATTAATCCAGATATCCTCTAGGACAGCAGGCCAGGCATTTCCTCCTGTGAAAATTCTTCTTGCTGGCCTTGGGGGACACTGAACTTCTCCCGCCTAGCTCCTGGGGAGCAGTGGAAGAGGCCAGCCTGGGGACCAGGCATCTCGCTGGGGCAGGGAGTCTTTCCTCCAGTCAGGGATGGAGATGCTGCACTGCACACGGGCCACCATCTGTCATCAGGAGGCGCTGAAGGGCATCCATGTTCCTTGGTTCTTCCCGCTGGCTCTGCCCCCCGCTCCCTCTTCAGAGCTTCCTTGACATGTTCTGTTGTTGTGTTTTGGCCTTGGAGCATCTGCAGTCCTCTGCTGATCTCCCTAAAGAGTTTGACTGAGTGACACTTGCCACCCCTCTTTGTGTAAACATAGGTACCAGCATCTTGAAATCATGAAGGGGATGCTATTGTAGTCGCTTAACTTTTAAAAGTTATTTATGCATCAAGCCATTCTAATGAGCACCAAAAGTCAGAAGTCAATAATGAAAGAAAGCGAGGCTGCACCATTTTTACCTTGGTTTCCTCATCAGCAAAACAGAGCTAATAATGAAAGCCCCTGTGTCAGAGGGCTCTGGGAGGATTAAATGATATAACACATGAAGAGTTTAGAATGATACGTGGCACATGGGAAGCTGTAGCTCACCAGCTACTCTCTCATTTATAGAGTCTTGTTTCATTATTAATGAAGAACAAGAGATGCCTGGAATTGTAGTCACTTTGATCCCATGATGAGTTCATAAAATTAAGGCAGTACGTGTCACCCACACTTAATGTGATGGGCACAATGGCAAACAACATTTATTATGTCCCTGAGAAGGCAACATTCTTTTTGCCTCCCCCCTCTTCGCTGCCCGCCCCCCCCCCCCCCCCCCGCGCCAAATTTCCTCATCCTGTCCCTCGCTCAGTAAAAGTGCCCAGTTGTGGGATTCAAGTTTGTTCCTGCTATAACATTGTATTGTAATTTGCAAAGCAAGGTGAGAGTCAGAAACACTGGGCAGGCTTTTGGCTGTGTCCCTACGCCATCCATACTGCCTTTTCCATTGCGCTGCATTGAGGCAGAGGCGGAAAAATATTGTAGGAAGGAACAATAGGTGTGGGAGGCAATAAATCCATTGAAAGTAGGAAGTCTGGCCACGAGTCATAACATAGAGCTTTGCTCTTAGTTTCCTACCAGTTTCCATTATTAGGGAAACTTCTGTTAGCACAATATAATCGCATCATGTACAAACAGCTCGGTAGGCAGAGGGTTTTGCCCCACTGACCAAAAAATGGTAGTCGCCTGGCTTCTGGGATGGTCATGCTGAAGTTTGAATGTTCTTTCCTCAGTGCTGGTCTGGGCTTCTTTTGGAATGTTACACTTTTGCACACTGGCTGAGGGCACACTGCAAGGGGATCACTGTCAGGCAATCTTTAAAGGTGCATGGGTATGTGTGTGCATGGGCGAATGTGTGTGGGTATTTTAATATACATGGGTTGTTTCCTTTTGTTGATAAAAACTGGTAACCCCTTGAAAATCCCAGGGTCTGTGTCCAAGTTCAAGTATTTCAGAACATCAGGAGTCATCTGGTCACCCTGAAATAAGAGGTAATCCTCTCAGGAAAGGGCTCATAGCTCACTAACCTTTTCAAAACACAACCAGCAGCGCACATTTCTCAGAACAGGAATGTCAGAATTACAGACCCATGCTGGATTTCCTACTTCAACAGCAAGATTTTCAGGTTTTTTTTTTTTTGCATGAAACAAATACCCTATGAATGACAGGAAAAATATGTAAAGTTAGAAATTAGAATTTATTGATTTTAAAAGTCTTTAAAGAGAGGTGGTTGGTCTTGGAGGGCAGAACTGTGAAGGGGTGAGAGTCTGGGTCAGAGTCAGACTATTCTGGGTTTGAATCCGATGCTACTGCTGACTAGTCATCTGACCCTGACAAGTCAGTTACTGAACCTCTGTTCCCACCTGTCAAATGGGCACAGTAGTGCTAACTTCTAGGGTGGAGTGGAGAGGTATGACTGAGGAGCCGCACACAGGATGCTTAGCCAGGAGTGGCTCCTAGGAAGTGTTTAGAAAAGGTGGGCTATCGTTACTGTTGGTTACTGTTGTTATGATTATTATTCCACAGTAGCTGCTGCCATGTACCAGGGCATGTTGCTGTTGAAGATAGCAATTTGTTCACGTGGGGAAGAGCTAATAGGCCATCCACAGGCCTCATTTGTGACCTCCACTAACACTGCCCAGCACAGAGCTCCATCAGTGCTCCTTAAGCAGTAATCCTAAAAATGATGCAGGTACTTCGTATTTTGTGCCATGTACTTTATTTGTACTATTTCATTTGATTCCTCACAACTACTTCTGAGGTTGCATTTTCTTTTATTTGTTTATCCTCACTCGAGGATATTTTTTTCCATTGATTTGAGAGAGAGAGTGAAAGGGAGGGAAGGAGAAAGAGAGAAAGGGAAAGAGAGAAACAAACATCCATGTGAGAGAGAAACATTGATTGGTGGCCTCCACTTGCATCCTGACTGGGGCTGGGATTGAACCTGCAACTCAGGTTCATGACACGCCCTGACTGGAAATCAAACCAGCTACCTTCCTGTGTGCAGGCCAACACTCTAACCCACTGAGCCACACCAGCCGGCTGAGGTTGCATTATAGAAGTGCAGAAATGGAGACAGACAGCGTGACTTTGCCTCAGGCTACATCACTCCTGGTGGCAGAGGCAGGTTTGGAGCCTGGGTCATGTGAATCCTGGGCACCTGGGCCGGGGTCTGAGGAAGGGCACCTGGATACCTCCCAGGACCAGCTTTTTCCCTGAGCTTTCCTTACAGCCTGGTGTTGGCTCATTGTTGGAGGCTTGCTCCTGCTCTAATCCTTTCCCCAACTGAATTCTTAAATGTTTGGGTACATAGTCATTTGCTTTCATAATGCAGAATTAAAAGGGCAACGGCTGGACCGAGGGGAGGGCCCAGTAAGCCCTCTAGCTTTTTACAGTTCTCTCTTTTATTACAATAAAATGATGCTACTGATCTTTTGATTTCAGCTCATTAGGTCTGACTCTTAGAAGCCTTTCTGAGAAGCTCATTGAATTTAGTTAAATTTCCTTTTGTGCATTCCCCATTATGGTAATGGATGGTTCTGTGGAAGAGCCAGCGTGGGCTCTGGGACCTTGGGACAAGACTGATCTGGCTTTGAGATCCAGCTTAGCTTCTATTCAACCAGGCCTCAGGTCCCTTATCTGTCAAATGGGGTCACGGTGAGGATTCGCTTTGTTGACATGTAACAGTCTTAGCACAGAGCTGGACATTCAGAAAGTACTTCGTAAATTTTAATTCCTTGGTCCTTGTTATTCCCATTCTTTGTCTCTCCGTCCTGAATGTTGAATGATGCTCATTTTTTTATTTCCCTCTGGGATGCTACAGTTCTGTTTTTCTGCATGAGTGACAGCTAGCTTGAAGGCCACAGCCCTTGGACTCACCAGGGTCAGTTTTATTTTGCATGGAATGAGTCTGGCAGATCTGTCCATACCCTAGGCAGGTCTGGGGATGTATGATATCCTGAGGACCCCTTAATCTCTCTCTGTGGGGGGTGTTGAGAAGGAGGCAGGTAAGCGAGACCTTAAATTCCCGGGGGGCAGGCTTGTTCTTTTGGGGAGGAGAGGGTCCTTTTTGGCATGTGGCACAGAGCTGTCTTCGGGGTGGGCTTGAGGGGCTGTTGTGAATACGTCAATGTACAGATGAACAAGGGAAGGGCAGAGGGGAGCCTTTTCCCGGTGCTCACACGCTAGTCATGAGAATAAGAAAGCTATTGAGCACAGGCCAAGAACAAGGTCCTTCACATCCCTTTCTTCATTTAATCTCCAATGTTGGGTTTTATGGGTCGCTAGCATCAGGCGTGGATGCCACCAGAAGTAGGGGACTGCCTCCCAGCTACAGCAATCCAGCTTTGAAGCCCTGCGAGCCTGTTCCTCACCCACAGCCCTGGGTGCCAGCAGGGGCTGCTAGACAGCCTAGCCAGCTGGTGCTCACTTCTCCCGGCCTGCAGCCTCCTCTCGTCCCAGGAGCATCCCAGCCCATCTCAGTCAGCACCCTGAAAACACGGCCAGGTCTCCCCCAGAAGCCTCCCAGCCAGGCTGAGGGGTCCCGGTGCCTCCGCAGCACCAAGCCCGGCAGCTGCTACGGGAGCACCGCAGTGCTGGGCGGGTGCACGCAGAGCACCAAGCGAGACTGATGGGGCCGCGCAGCCGCCACCATCAACCTGGGGGAGGCAACTCTGCACAGGCAATTAGGAAGCTGCTGCAGCTAATTCCATGGAGTGCGCCATTGCCACATTCCCAGTGACATTCCGGAGGAACGTGGATTTTATTTCTGTCCCCGTCACCTTCATGTAGGGCCGTTACCTGGCCTTCTCTGAGGCCCTGCCTGCTTCAAGATGTTGCACATTGTTTGCTGAGCATGATTTCACCTTCTTAGTGTGGCTTCCTTTGATTTTATATTTGTTTGTTTATTTATTTTTCACATCACTGGGACTGGGTTTCTGAGTGTGTGCGTTGCAGGCAATCAGAGCTGCTTCTTCGTCTGTTGCACGTACCTGCAGCATCCACAGAGCAGCGCTACCCACTTCTGGACCGCATCCTGGCTGCACCCTACATGGCTGTGCCCGGCACCTCCGTGTAGGAGGAGACCTTGGGAGAGGCCATAAATCCAGGCTGTGTGATTCGCATTTGCATTTGCGTCCTGCAGGTGCAATTGCCTGCTCTCTCCCCCAGGCCTAGTCCCAGGAGCTGCCTAAAGCCTGCACCAAGCACAGCCCCTCCAAGATGAGGGGGAGCAGCTGTCTGCAAAATGGGAATTAAATTATATGAATTTAATGGGGGGGCAGTTTTGCCAAAAGATGTTTAGCTCCAGCCCTCCTTTCTCCCAGTGTCAGACCCAACAGAGTATGGGGTGTGGAGGCTTCTGGAGGGTTCCTGCATCCATCTCCTCCCTGGGACGTTATTCTATGGGGTCTGGGAGGCTTCCAGGATGACCTTTGCTCTGCGGAGCACCTCGGGTCATATAACAACTGGAATTTGCCCTGTGGCCTTGCAGTGACCAGAATCCTATGCTCATGTCTGCCTTCCTGCTGCGCCTGGCTACTCACTCAGACGGGAATGGGAATGAGAGACCTCAGGGCTGAAGAAGATCGTCCTGAGAACCAGCCCCTCCCCTGTGGGTTGGGAGACTCGGTGGCCTGGCCCAGGTGTCATAGTGAATAGGGAAGGCTAGCCGGGGTCCTGCATTGAGCCCACAGAGGGAAGGAAGGCACCATGTCAGAGGACAGAGAGAGGCAGCCCCTGTCGCTCTGCTCTTGTCTCACACCTTTCAAAGCTCCCATGCTGGACTGCAGGAGAAATTGGTTTGCAACCTTTCCTGGGATTAAATCTCTTTAAGCCGGACTTTTACCTATAGAAAATGTTTCCCCAATGTATCTCTTTTTAACAGCCAAAATATTTGTCCCAGTGTGTCATCGGGGAACATTCTCCTTATTAATACTACCTGCATATGGGAAGCAAGTAGAAGACAGAACAATTAGTCAAATGTTTATTAAGTGCTGATAACCATCTGGAAACCTGAGTCCTCAACTTTCTCCTTTTGCACAATAGAGGTTCAAATGACCAAATGCTTCATTTGGGATAGAATATTATGGTTTGGGAAAATCTTTAGCCATCTTCACAGATCTATAACCTAATGTTGGAAATATTTTCTTCCTTCCTCCCCTCCTTTTCTTCCTGCTTCACCAGATACCTATTGAATACTCAATGAGGCGCGCAGAGCGTGTTGGGTACCAAAATCCCTTTGCTGTTATGGCTACCTTTCCCATCCTCACCCGGCATGCCTCGGGGACAGCACACTGCTCACAGTCCCCAAACACACCAGGCCGTGCCACGCCTCCATGCCTTGGCCGTGCTGTTCTTGCGGTCTACACTACCCTCCCTATTGCCCTTGTCGGGGGCTTGAGCCTGACTCTGGAGGATGTCAGACTTTAGCATCAGAAATATCACGCAGGGAGCTGGCTAAAATGCATTATTCCAGGGTCCTACCCCAGGAGATTCAGACTCAGTAAGCTTGGCCCAGGGCCCAGGAACCTGCATTCTAACAAACTAGGTGATTCTGATGCTGGTGGTCCATGGACCAGGCTTAGAAATGTTGCTTATTTCTGATTGTTGGGAAGGCTGCTGGCTTGCCCTAAGGAGACCCACTCATTCCCTGTCTTTTCTGCTGGGGGGAAGTGAGCACACACCTTCCCATCATGGTTTGCTTAAGTATCTGTGTGTGAAGTCTGTGTTGTTCTGGGCCAGAGGCTGTGGCTGTTCGGCCTCTGACCCCAGCCTGATGCTGGCCCTGGATGCAGCCTTCCTCGGTGTACCTGGAGTGAATGGAGCTTTGGAACAAGTCAGGCATTTTGTGTCTAAGTCAGAAGGTACCCAGGAGCATGTCTGATTGTTGAAGCAGTTTATTTAGAAATCACTGAGCAGACTTGAAGTGGCCATTCTCCAATTTGTGAGATGGAGAGGAATTTGTTGACCTGTCACCGATGGTTTTTCTTCTCACCAAACAGGTGAGAGGGACCTGTGGTTACTAACCCTTTAACAAAAAAGGGTTAGTATGACAGACGTCATCTGCTTCCCATAGAAGGCTGCTCCTGATCTGCCTAGTACAAGAATTGCTCTCCCAGGGGTCTGTTGGGCACAAAACTGCATTTTTCCCCCCACGTCAGTGGCTTTTAAACTTTTTTGACCATGGCTCACAGTAAGAAATATGTGGTTCATTGCAACCCACTGCACACAACTTCACATGTGAAACACAAGTTTTATGGAACATTACTTAGCCTTACTCTCTGTAGTGTAGTCTGGTCTGTTCTATATGATTATACTCCTTTTTACTATTCTGTTGTGTTGTTCTGTTCTGTTCTATTCATTTTAGAAGGCTAACTGTGAACAGTAAATTGATCTCACAAACTAATAAATGTGCTAAGAAAAAAAGTGCTGTAAATGTTACTAGGGTAGATTATAGGTTGGTTCAATTTTATTCTGGGAACTACAGCATTGCTCTTTGAGACTAACGCTGTGTTTCCCCCGATTATAATGCTAGGTGGTAATAGCTAACATTTACCAGCCAGTCACAATGTAGGTTCTCTATATAAATTGTATTTCACCTTCTCAACAATCCCAAGAGAGAGGTGCTCTGATGCCCCATTTTGTAGATGAGAACACTTAGGTTCAGGGAGGACGCTAACTCAAGGTCACATAGCTAATACGTTGGTTCTTGAACTCAGAGCTATGTGGCTGTGAGCCTCTTTGCTTAACCTGTGTTTGCATTTACTTCTCTCTTCCTGCTGCCAGCAGCTACCTTAGTTGGTCCTAAATGTTACCACTGGGCTCCTATGTGGACAATATGGGGATGGCACAATGGGGAGCTATGGGAGGAAGTGTGAGAGAAAGGGAGGAGAGTGGAAGAGGGAAGGTTGGGAAGTACAAGGTGAGCTGTGGTCTTCAAAACTTCTGATATTATACTTAGCAGTTACAGAATTTACAGAGAGTTTTTACATCTGTGTTCTATTGGCCACTTCCTATTACTGTGTCCACTGCATCTGGCATTTGTTATTGTACCTGCTGGGCAGTTTGTTTTCTCATCTCTTTCTCTGACCAGGGTCATCTTGGCATGCCCAGGACCTGGGCCCAAGGAGAGGCCTTATGAGCGTTTGGTGAATGTGCGAGTGCATGAAGAGGTCCTTTGATTTAATCCTTACAACTAGCCCATGAGTAGTATTCTATGCTAGCATTGCATTTGAGGAACTGGGCCCGAGATTATGAAGCTAGTGATGGAGGAACACCACCCCTGGGTGCAGATATGACTATTATGTTCCTATTCATTTGTTTTCTGAAAATTAATTTGGTTATCCCACCTCCCAAGAATGTACTTTCTTACATCTGGATCTGGGTTTGCTGAGCTTGGTGTCCTAGGTGTTTTTTGGTTATTTAGGTGTGATGTGGCTGGACCAGAGGTCACAGGGCTAGAGAGGTCAAGGCCCTGCCTGGGAGTCTGGGTCTAGGTTCCAGCTCTGGCTGTGACATGGCTTCTCCCTGAGCCTGCTCTTCACCAAACTCCAAGGGCCCTCAGTGCTGCCTCAGCGTAGCCAGGGGAGCGGCAGGCCCTGCCTCAGTTCCCAGTCTGCTCCACAGGGAGATGGCTGGCACTCTTTTCATTCAGTGCCAGTAGCCATCTGTCCTGCCAACATCTGCTGCCCTCGCCTGTGTCTGCACCAGCTCCTGCTCGAGTAGAGGGAGGTGGGATACTACTGGCCCTACCTCAGGAATGTAGTGGGGGCAGTGACTCACAGCAGAACCAACTCTGGGGAAGACAAGACAGATGCAGCTGAATGGCCAAGAGAAAACAGGGCCGCACCATTGTTGGAGGGGGCAGAGATGACATCCCCTCTCCGTACATTCTCCTTTACATTTTTGCTGATGTTGTTTCCCAGGGACTGTTGTACCAAAAGCCCTGTTTTTAGAGTTGTGTCGGGGAATGGAATCATCTCTGAATATAAAAGGCAAAAATAAAAGGGACTAAAATATTTGACATATGATGAAGTTCTGTGATATTTTAGACAGTGAGTAAATTGGTATTTATATAACCTGATATATTCATTTCCCCTGATCCACCCTCCCTTGAATGTTGACTTAATAACATGCATGACTAAATCACGTTAATTGCTTTAAACTGCCAAAGTGAAAAAAAAAAAAAAAGCCAGCATTTGTTCAACAAGTGTGCCGTGTTCTTTCCTGCTGGAGCCGGGGAGGAGCTGAAATCTCGGGGGAGGGAAGGCTGATACGGAACCAGAGCAGCTCAGGAAAGGGGGCCTGTATCTCCCGAGACCACGAGCTGATGGAGTCAGACCTAAGCAGTGGAGCCGAGGGTTAAGCTGCTGGCACCTGGCTGTAGGTTCGAATCCTGTGGATGGTATATAGCCTTGAACAGCTGCTTAAATTCTTATTTCACATTTTACTCTTTTGTAAGTGATCCCCATCTCACTGGATTGTTGTGAAGGTGACGTTAGAACATGAATATAACATTTAGCTCAGTGTCTGGCCGTCATAGGAATTCAGGGAATGGCAGCATCATTGTTTTAATTCTTACCATTACGTTATGCACCTGCCCTCTGAGGTATTGCCCTATCCAGAGGATGTCAGCCCCCCTAGAGCAAGACCTTTGCTTGCTCATTGCTTTATTTTTGGCTTCCATAATAATCCCTGTCAGTAAATATTTGTGGAATGAGTGAATGAGCGCAGCAAATGAAGGAACTTCAGAGGCTGAGAAAACTGAGGCCCAGAGAGGTCGGCCAGATTATAAAGGACAGAACAGAGATTCATGCCAGGTCTGCTTGGTCCTCAGCCATGGCCATCAACTAGTGGGGGCTTGTTGGCTCCCCTCTTTAATGCTAATGCTACCAAAATTCCTAGGAGGAATACCATCTGTCCCTGTGATCTGAGGGTTAAGTGTGTGTGTGTGTGTGAACGTGCACACTGTGCATGCACATTTTCCAGGATGACATTGGGAGAAGGTGGGTCATGTTAGATGTAGCTTTATGATTATTTAGAAACTAATTATTTGGTCAGTTTTCATTCTGGTAAGCTTTAGCTTTTTTTAAATTCTTTCTGTTAATTCTCACCCAAGGATATTTTCCCACTGATTTTTGGAGAGAGTGGAAGAGAGGGGGAGAGACACAGAGAGAGAAATACCAATGTGAGAGAGACACACCAATTGGTTGCCTCCTGCACCCACCCCGACCAGGGCCAGGAATTGAGCCTGCAACCGAGGTATGTGCTCTTGACCAGAATTGAACTCGGGACTTTTCAGTCTGCAGGCCGAAGCTCTATCCACTGAGCCAAACTGGCTAGGGCAGCTTTCTCTCTTGGAGAAAAGCTCTGAAAAGCTCCTGTGTTCTGAATCACAGAGTCCCACCAGGATGCTGAAATAGCCCGTTCCCATCAAGGCCGCATTCGAGGTGCCCTTTTTTTTTTTTAAAAAAAAAAAATATTTTTATTGATTTCAGAGAGAGGAGAGATAGAAACATCAATGATGAGAATCATTGATTGGCTTTCTCCTGCATGCCCCCCTACTACTGGGGATCGAGCCCACACCTGGGCATGTGCCCTTGACTGGAATCAAATCCAGGACCCTTCAGTCCACAGGCTGACGCTCTATCCACTGAGCCAAACCAGCCAGGGCTCAAGGTGCCTTTTCTGGGACTTGGTAGAGGAGAACTTTCCCATTGACCCTCGTGTGTATGCCATCTTTCTCCTGCATATTGCAATGGAGATTTAAACCTCCCTGCTCACTGCAGAATCCCTCCGACTCCGAGTGCAATGGACTATGGAGTGTCACTGCGTCTCGTCTTTCTCAGGTCTGTTTTGCAGGCAAGACTACGGGGTTAAGTGAGGACGAGAGGGAGCAGCAGAAGGGCTGGAGTGTGAAGAGGAGCACTTTCTGTTCTTTTAAAAAAGTCCTTGAATTAAGCCCTTGAATAGTGCAGTATAGATCGGAGAGATGATGGCTATTATTACTTTGCTTCTTGTGTAGCAGGTATTAGTCCAGGATGTCAAAATACATCAATAGCATGTTTCTTTTTCCATTTCTCCACTTCACATGAAGGGGCAGGGGAGGGCATTTCCAGTGGGAATATCGCTGCCTCAGACTGTGTTGGGCCCAGGCAGGAGCACAAGAAAACAGTGTGCACTTGACGATGTCTTTCATTTACTCATCATTCATTCATTTCTCATTCAACAAACATTTTTGCGTCTTGCTATTCCATTCCAGGTGTAATGTTAGGCTCTGGGGGCTTACAGACAAGCAGGCAGAATAAGATGCAGTCCACACTCCCATGGAGATTACCGCCTCCTGCAAGAATCAGGCATTTCTCAGAGAATTAGACTAATGCATGCAAGTCTCCCTGTGGTAACCTGCTCTGGTGCAGGGTCAGAGGAGGCTTTGCAGAGGGGGTGAGTTTTAGCTGAGACTGGGGGGGAAAGCAGGAATTATATGATATAGAGGTAGCAGAAGGGACCCTGGATCCTTTGTGATGCTTCCTCACCTATTCTAGCCCAGCTCCACCCTCACCTGAGCCTGTGCTTCAGCTCCTTGCCTGAATCTAGGTCTCAAAGCTCATCCCATACTTTCTTCTCAGCCTTTGCTTCTCTTGTTCCTACTGCCCTAATGTCCCCTCTCACCCCCAGAGCTGCCTGTAGACTTCTCAGTCCTTGTGCCTGGTTCTCTAACTCATCAAACGGTTTTGAGCTCCTGCTTGGCGGGTGCTCAGTGCTGGGCCCGCAGCTGCTGCGGCCTTCAGGAAGCCTTTCCCGGTCTCTGTCTTCCTCTGCCTTTTGCACCTCTCTGTGCTCATCATAGATGACCTTGGCTTCTAATCACTCTGGTACCACCATTGACTCTTCTCCTCAGCTCCACAAGCTCTTTGAGGCCCTCCTATCCCTTTCATTTTTGTTTTCCTCAAAGCTTCCTAGGACAAAGCCTTGTGATGACGATGATGATGATGATGATGATGATGATGATGATGATAACAACACCCTGATGCTTGTTGAACATTTACCACAAGCCAGATGGCATTTAAAACACCTAATACATATGAGCTTATTTAATCTTCACAACAGCCCTGTGAGCAAGCTCCTCTGTGATTATACAGAGTTAACTGAAGAAGTAAACTGAGGCATAGAGACTGTTAATTAACTTTGCCAAAGTCACTTGGCTAGAAGGTGATAGAGCCAGGTCTCCCACTTTGATTCCAGTGTCTTAACCACCACACCTCACCTTCTTTCTAGCATGGCCTGCACCTGTCAGGTTGTACATGTGAAATGATTGTGCTGGTTAGTGACATACAACGCAACCCTCTGGCAGAGTGCGCACAAGTACAGCAACCCTGAGTGGTAAAGGAGTAACTCGCTAACACTGGCCCTCCAGGTGCCGCAAAAGGTAGGGTCCTGACTAGATTCCTGTGCTCTGGAATTTCTTTCTATTCCTCGAGGTAGGGGGCAAGGTTGATGCATTGGTCACACCAGCAGCCCTGCTGGGCTCTGACCAGATTATTTTTCCCTGGTTGGTTTTCTTTCCAGGACTGAAGAAGGCCCTAGACCAGGCCCAATTGTGTAGGTCATAGAAATGCCAGGGTCATCACTATAGGTGCACATTCTTTGTGTGACCACAGGGCTTCAAAAGCTGGCAGAGACAGGAATTTCCTTTCACTGTAGTGTTCAACCATAAATGCTGGATGAAATAAAACAGTGATAAACTATAGCATTTTAAATTGCCAAGTGTTGTCTATTTATTGTGGACATTCTTGGAAATACAAATAAAAACAACTGCTATTCTGGCCTGATCATTGTTAATATTTTGGTGTATTTCTTCCAGACATTTTCCCCTTTGAATATGTTTACATATATATATATATATATATATATATATATATATATATATATATACATACATATTTACTTTACATAAATGGGATCATGCTGTACCAACTATTTTATAATGGCAAGACATTTGGAGTGGATTTGGGCAGTGTAGGGACCACTTAAAATAATTCTTTTTCCTACAAAATAAAATTCGTCCTATTCTTTGAAAAATTGGAAAGTACTGAATAATACAATAAGAAAAAATTATTTCTCACCTTACAGTGCAAAAATAACTGCTTTAATGTTCTGCAGCATTTCTTCTAGGCTGCTTAAAATTAGAATCGAACTATAGATATGACATTATTTTGTCCTCTCTCCCTCTAACTTTCTGGCATGGACATGCCCCCATTTCATTTATTATTCTTCAAAATGATGTGCTTTCTGGCTATAAAACATTTCACCACATGGATATGGTGTAACTTATGTCACCTTTCCTCAATGTTGGGCACAAAGATTGATGCCAGATCGTCCCCCCTCCCCCCCTGCCCCACACACATACACATAATGTGTAAACAGTGCTTTACTGAACATCCCTTCGTCTCTGCCTGGTTCAAAAATTCTGATCATGTCACTCAGAGCCATCCTTGCAGGGGACATCACTGCTAAAGGGTCTGAGTTTTAGTAGCATTCTCTGTTCTTGCTGCTGCTGTGTGTGTGTGTGTGTGTGTGTGTGTATGTGTGTATGTGTGTGTGTCTATGTGTATGCACATGCTCATTTTCCTCTTTGTTTCTCTCCCGTAGCATCCAGCTCTGTTCCATGGTCCATGGCTTAAGCTTATCTGATAGCATTGGTTGGGCTGAACTTATTTTTTCTTACATGTGCTAGACAATTGACACAGGCCTCAAAGCAAGACTTTGGGGTCAGGCGTACCTGGGTTCAAATCCTGGTTCTGCTGCTTACTGGATGTGTGGACTTGAGCAAGTTATTCATCTGCCCTGAACTTAGTTTGCTGAGAGAAAAATTACATCTACTTATGAAGTTACTAGTGGCCCGGTGCACAAAATTCGTGCACAGGGGGGTGTCCCTCAGCCCAGCCTGCACCCTCTCCAATCTGGGACATCCCTCTCACAATCTGGGACTGCTGGCTCCTAACTGCTCACCTGCCTGCCTGCCTGCCTGATCACCCATAACACTCTTCCTGCTGGCCTGCTCACCCCCAACTGCCCCCCACCGGCCTTCTCGCCCACAACTGCCCCCCTTGCCAGCCTGATTGCCTCCAACTGCCCTCTCTTGCCAGCCTGCTCGCCCCCAACTGCCCTCCCCTCCTGGCCTGATTGCCCCTAACTGCCTCTGCCTTGGCCCTGCCATCATGGCTTTGTCTGGACGGACGTCCAGAAGGTCTCCCGGTCTAATTAGCATATTATTCTTTTATTAGTATAGATTGCGGGGATTAAGTGAAGTAGTATGTGCCAAGTGCTTAGCACTGAACACATAGCGAAGTCTCAATAATGGCAAATGTTCATTTGTACCATTTATTCTACTTCACTTTTTAGCTTTTAGGACCGTAGGAATTTGCTTCATTTAACAAAACTACTATTCATATTAATAGAACTTTAAAATAATGTAGAGATCAGTTGTGTGTTTTATTACTGTCTGTGTGGTTTAGAGAGAGGTCTTAGGGTATTGAGTGTCATTTAGGGTGTCGGGCATCCTGTATCAGTTTACAGGGTCCCCAAAAGAGTTTGGGATTTTGGATTGGCTTCTAGCCTAAAAAAAACTGGCTTTAAAAAGATAGACCATGATCTAAGTGTTGGCTGGGAGTGCAAGCTGCCTCCTTAATCTCCCAAATGCAGTTGTTTCAGCAATCAAATAAATTAGAATTAACAATGACTAATTATAAAATGAGGTACGTTGCCAAGTTTGTAGCGGTATCTAAACCCCAGAGTAAACGGAGATATTTGCAAACATGACTTGTGCTGTGCACAATGTCAAGAGGCCCAGGGGGTTGACTTTTGATAATAAAAACATCCACAATGCTTATGTCTGGACTTCTGGAACCTGGATGCCAAACTAGAACTGTTCACCACTAGCTTGAAAAACATGATGGGCTGTGGCCTAGCCAGTGTGGCTCAGTTGGCTGGAGCGTCGTCATGGCCGTGCACTGACCGTGCACTGAGAGGTAGCCGGTTCCATTCCCAGTCTGAGCACATTGCCCAGGCTTTGGCTTCGTTCCCGGTTGGGGTGCATATGGGAGGCAACCAATCAATGTTTCTGTCTCACATTTCTCTCTTCCTCTCTCTCTAAAATATCAATAAAGACATATAAAGAAAAAAACACCTTAAGGGCTTTTGTAGAATTGTGCACCTGAAACCTATATAATTTTGTTAACTAGTATTACCCCAATAAATTCAATTAAAAATAAATAAAAAGAAAAACAAAAAAATATGGGTTCTTCACGTTGTAAAGAAAAACATACATCTTTTTTTTCTTTCAGGGAAGTGTTCCCTTATCAATTTAATATCACTAAAATTTATAAGAAAGGAGAGGAACAATTCTAGGTGCTTTCTGAATGCTAGGTAGTGGGAAATAGCAGAGCCCAGTCTGCCATTGAATACCGCCATGTGCAGGGGCTCTCCGGGGAAGGGATAGGAAAAACACCAACAGACCAGTAGGGGGAGAGACTAGACTTCTCTGTGAGTCGGAGGGTGAGGCTGGAGGATTCGATGGTTAGTGCACCTTCCTGTTCGTGGGCTGCCACGTGGCTGTGGGGAGATCGAGAGCGGCCTGGTGTGGCCAGGTGATGATAGCGTCCCTTCACCTGGTCCCTTTATGTGAGTGATGGTCCCTTTTCCATGCCACACTGTGCCCTCCTTGTGTACAGCAGGGCTCCAGGGAATCTCTGCGACTTCTCAAGAAGTAAGATGCTGGTTGCAGCTGCTTGGAAGGGGGGTTGCTTTGGGGATGAAGTGACTCCAGGTGGCCCTTTGTACATTGCCTTGTGGGGGCTGAGACCTTGATGTTGGTCATCAGCTCTGCAGCCCTGCCAGGGACCTGTGTGGCCACTTCGCTGCGTGGAGAGGTTTGGAGGTGGCCCAGACTCCCTAGCCTAGAATATGCTCAGTGCCCTTGCCTTACCTGTAAGCTGGACCAGCAAGCCCACCATTCAGAGCACTTGGGTCGTTGTCACACCGCTGCTATGGGTTAAGCAGCTGAAATCCAGCGAGAGAGAAACTGACTGCACAAAGCCAGACCGGGCCCTGTGATTCCCACCCTCGAGTCCCCTCCAGGTGACCGATGCCCTTTGCTGCTGCGATCAGCTGGCTTTCCAGTAGTTTCTCTTCCCACTGATGCTCTGTTGTTCTTTGATGTTATGCAAATCTCTTTTCTCTTGTGGAAGCAAATCCAGCTGAGACAGTTTCTAGCCTGGTGGGGAGACATCGCTACTTTGTCCTGCTGAAGACAAGCCCAGAACCCTGTTGTTAACGCAGTGGGAGCCCCTTGGAGCAGACAGGAGGCTGTAGCCCCATTTTCTCTGTAGAGGAATTCTGACAGGGGTCTTTGAGGAGACCTGGCCCCAGGCTCTCCTCCTGCCAGTGGCTGGGGCTGTAGCTTGTACCCCCATCCCCCTCCATAGCCCCCCTGTACCCTGCATTTCAGAAGCTGCGGCATTTCTTCATCAGAAGTGACTTTCATTGATAGAGTTTCCTCTGGGCAAAGCGGTGTGATCTTCCCTGAACTTACACTGTTTAATATAATTCTACCCACATCCTTCTGAGGTGTCTCTGCTCCTATTTGGACTGTCTTGCAGGTGGGGTAACCGAGGCCCCAGAAGCCAAGTCACTGGCTCAGGGTCCCACAGTTAGTAAGCTTGAACCTGGAGAGGCAGAGGCAACAGGGTGACTTAAATAGCTTGATCTGGAGCCTGAGGAATTTGAGGAGACACAGGAATTATAATAACAGCAAATGATGTTGGAACCTGTAATTAATTGCTCTCCACTGCATGAAAGCATCAAACTCACTCACTTATTCCTCCTGAGGACCCAAGGAGCAGGTGTGGTCGTCCCCATGACCCAGGCCAGGAGCTGTGCTTGGAGAGGGCAGCTGGCAGGCCCAGGTCACACAGGGAACAGTCCGGAGGGTGGGTTTGTACTCGGGTCTGTCCAGCTGCAAAGGTCTGACTTCAGCCCCTTGCTATTTTGCACTGGGCTACACCCAAGTGCTTTCATAGTCCTTGAGGGCTCTGGGCTCCCCCCTCTGGTAAATACAGAGTAAAGGAAGTAAACAGAGTAATAAAGTCTTGATTCATCTTGCTGTGATAATAGTTCATATCGCAGAGTATGTTTAGGGAGAGGTGTGGCAGGAGAATTCTTCCAGAAAGGTATGGCGCAAGCAGGAGAGGTATCCTCTGTGACCTCTTCCCCCCAGCTAGGGCAATGGGGCCTCCTCACTCCCTCACAGGACAGGGCAGCAGGTCACAGGGTCTCTAAGGTCTCTGTGATGGCATCTGGCTAGGCACCCAAGATCCTGCCCTGGAGCTTTGGGACATCACCCCTTGGAGGGGACTTGACCCTGGATGCCCAGCAAGGAGGCGAAGGCTTCCCTGTCCCCTGACTTCTTTGGTGCCCACACACAGCTGGACCCATGGCTTTCCCGCCCACGGCTGGGATCTGCTTCCCTGGGGATCAGGGAACGTCCCACCCATGGGTCTTTGTGAGCCACTTGAGCCTCTGAGTCAATTGGGGAGACCCCAAAGGATTCCCCATGGGGATCCATGTTGTGGGCCCCTCTGTCCTCCAGTCGCCTGGTTGGCCCCCCTTTCCCTGCCTGCGATTGCTGCAGTTCGTCACAGGGTGGCAGCAAGAGTCAGATGCGGAGGCTGCACTGGGCTCCCTTGTAGCCAGGACAGAGCCTCTGGCCTCTGTGGCTCCTCCTGCCTCTTCCCAGACAGGACCCAGGCCCGGGCTCAGCATCTCTCATGGCCTTTTCTTGCCTGCATTGCAGGTTCAGGGAAGAATGAAAATTCCCCCTTTTAGTGAATAATGCTAATCATATACTTTGATTTCTAATTAGTCCTTTCTGTATCCCAAACCCATACTGTTCCAAGAGAACCAGTGCACAGCTACCAACAAAGATACAAAATCAATTTAGGGAGAAAGCTGGCTTGAGGGTACAGCTGTGAGTCCCCTGCATTATTTACTGGCTCTGCCACTAAGGCACGTGGCTTCGCTCTTCATCTGTAAAATGGGAAAATCGATAGCTTCAGGGTTATGAGGGCAGGGCCTTCAGTGACTGGGAGCCAAACAAGGAACACAAGGAGAGGAGCATTTTGTAGGGCGAGGATGACAAGCTTGGTTCCAGACATGTTCAGTTTCAGGTGCCCACAGGACATCCCAGTGTACCCGCTGGTGCTCTGTGGTTTACCAGAAGTCCGGTTAAGGGGAAGATTAATTTGGTGCTTGACTCTTGAGAAAATGCACTTTATATTATTTAAGTAACATAGGGACTCTCTCTTATTTATAATGTTTTTATTTATTATTTTCTTTTAGTTAAATTGAATTTATTGGGGTGACATTGGTTAATAAAATTATATAGGTTTCAGGGGTACAATTCTATAATATACCATCTTCTGTATATTATATTGTGTGTTCACCACCCCCAGCCAAGTCTCCTTCCATCACCTTTCATTCCTCTTTTCCCCTCTCCGACCTCCCCCCAACCTCTTTTCCCTCTGGTAATCAGCATACTGTTTTCTATCTATGAGATGTTATTTTTTTTCTTAATCCCTTCACTATTTTCACTCAGACCCCCTCCCCTCTGACAGCTGTCAGTCTGTTCTCTGTATCTATGATTCTGTTTCTATTTTGTTTGTTAGTTTATTTTGTTCATTAGATTCCACTTATAAGTGAAGTCATATGGTACTTGTTTTTCTCTGACTGGCGGAACTCTCTTAAAGAAATCAAATTTTCCCTCCCCCCTCTTTTATCCCGCCCTCTCTTTCTCCTTCTCATGTATATGCGGAGACACATACAAACATACAAAGAATAGAAGCAGATTTGACTTTCTCTGGGAAAGTTCAGTTTTCAGGGTCCGCTTCCCTATGTAGAAAGAAAAAAGAATGTTGGTAGTCCCTGGGGAGAAAAAATAAAACAAAAATATGAAAATCCTCTAAAACTCGGAATTTGTCATTTTCTAGTTTCTCCCTTTTAGTTCTTACTTTAAGGGTTAAAGGTTTAAGCTTTTGGAAAATGCTCTGAGGATTTTTAAGGAAAAATATAATGGAAATTAAAGGCAGATGGGATAGTTTTATTCTGGGGCAAGAGGAGAATGGGAATGAATGAAACCCAGGCATGGGCAGGGGCTGAACAGGCCTGGGTACCTCATTCTGGTCTTGCTTCTTCAACACAAGGTGCCCATGGTGCCTAAGCTGGGGTGATTCTGATATAGTTTAGAGATGTTATGAGGGTTCACCAAATAATCTGGGACATAGTAAATTCTCAATAAATGGTAACATTATTATTATTATTTATTATTGTAATTATTATAACTCAATTCCCTTATATGGTAGAGCTAAGGTCACATTTTCCAGGGAGAGGCACAAGTCATATATTAAAACAAAAACATTACAGAGGAATAAACAAAGTGATGATTATAATTCATTTAGGATTGGGGAATATTCTAAGCAGAAATAGCTGTTGAAGTAGCTATAGAATTGGTGCTTCATATATGATGGATTAATGGATAAGTGGATGGAGGAAGGGAGAGTAAAAGGGATGGGTGAATGCATGCATGCATGCATGCATGAATGAATGAATGAATGAATTAGATGGATGGGAGAGTTATATGGATGGAAGGATGGGTAAATGTGAGGGTGGAAGGAGAGATGGATGGAAGAGGGATAGATAGTTGGATGGTTGGGTGAAGGACTAAATAGATGGATGGGTAGATGGGTAATTGGGTAGGTAGTTGGATGGAGGGAAGGGTGAATGGTTGGTCTTTAGGTGGATGGATGGGCAAATGAATGGATGTTTGGAAGGATACTAGTAGATGTATGAATGGATGAGTGAATGGATTGCTCATACTGTGTTTTTGCAAGATTTGTCTACACCATTCTAACAGGCTCTTTAGAGCATTGAGTCAAGTTTGCCTTGGGTTTGGTTACTTATGCCCTTGATATTTGTCTTAGGACACTGAGCTCCTGGAGGTCAGGGACCCCCTACTTCACCTCTGTCCTCCATGCGGCCTGGAAACAACATGTAATGGTTAATATTATTCTTGCAGGAAATGACATTAAACGAAACATTCTCATCTCAGGAGAGGGACATTGTCCTGTGGCTGAGTTTATGCCAAATGCCACACCTGGAATGTTGTGGCCATTGAGCTTGTATCTGTTTCTTTAAAAACTGCATTTCTATCAGCAGATCCTCTTACTTGGTAGGACTTTAAAATGGTGCTCACTTAAAAAAATCCATTAGTGTTTGGCTTCTTTTCAAAACCTTCTCTGATTAAATGCACGTGAACCCCAGTCTCATACAGCCTAGCACATAGTAGGTGCCTCCAATTTTTTTTGAAGCGTAAATAAATGTTTCTCAGAGGTTGATCATGTGTCCACATTGTGTCCCAGGGAACTGGGCGGGGGAGGGGAGAGTGGACAAACTGAGAAAGAGGTGAATCACCCAAGGCTGCAGAGAGAGAGAGAGAGAGAGGCTGAGGCAAAATAAAACCTCGGAATGTAATTGTCCTGTCTTCTCTGTTTAATTTTTAATAGTGTTTATAGAACAAAAACACATGGGGAAACTATTTTAAAGAGACATTAATAGATATTTTTAAGTGCAGCCTGTGATTGATCTTTTTAATACTAGAAGAATTTTTATCTAAGTATGAGGGAAAAAATGTGTGGTTATTTGCCTCGGTGCTTACTTCCTGGGAGCAGATTGCCAAGGCCGACCCTCATTGCACAAACTGTCGGAGAAGCAAAGAGGTCCCTTGGGAAGGAGCTTAATGTACAATGGACTCACATAGGTGGTGCAAGCGATGTAGCCAGGAATCCAAGGTCTTAGGAGAGCTTCATCACCCTCCGTTTCCTCAAGTGCTCGTTATATTGTGTAAATAGGCCGTAGGTCCACCGAGACCCCACTCCTTTTGGGAGAGAATGCAGGCCGGTTCTTCTGTATTCAGTACCCACAGGCTGTTCAGGGCCCAGGGGATTGGGTTGTAGAGACACATGATAAGTCTGTGACTTTGGGCAGGTTAAGTCTCTCCTCTGGGCCTCAGTGTCCACAACTGTAAAAGAAGGTCAGTGTTCTTCTGGGGAAGGTTAGGATCACATAGGTAAGCACTACGTTTCATACAGAAACATATCAATGCCAGCAGCCTACCCGAATCCCTTAGCTCAAGACAGTGACAGGAGATAGGAAAGGAGAAACGCACACATGTGTATTTTGAGTAAAAATAAATATCCTAACCGAGAAATTGGAGGACTCCAGGTTTGAGGGGCTTGTGGAATAACTTAAATCTCATTTATTCAATAAATATTATAGAGTACCTGCAGTGTGTCAGGCACTGTGATCGTGCTGTTGTTTATGAATGATAAAGATGACAAATGTGGCCGAACTGAATTTAGTTGGGGAGGGGCTGAGGAGTTGATTGGGTAGATGCTAAATAAAGGAATAAATATATAATGATTAATGAAGGGAAAACTTAAAGGGTCTGAAGTGCATTTTTTGAACTTTATAATATGACCCACAAACTGATTGTGTGTGTGTGTGTGTGTGTGTGTGTGTAGCAATTACTTTTTCTTATATGCACATTGTATTGTTTTATTTTATTTATTTTTTTAAAAATGGTAGTTCTGCTGCCCTGGTCTGTGTGGCTTAGTTGGTTGGAGTGTCCTCCTGTCCACCAAAGGGTTGCAGGTTCTATTCCCAGTCAGGCACATACCCGGGTTGTGGGTTTGATCCCTGGTCAGGGTGCATAAAGTAGGCAATCAATCAGTGTTTCTCTCTCGCAGTCTCATACAGCCTAGCACATAGTAGGTGCCTCCAATTTTTTTTGAAGCGTAAATAAATGTTTCTCAGGGGTTGATCATGTGTTTTTTTTCTCTTTCTCTCTCCCCCGTCCTTTCTCTCTAAGTCAATTTAAAAAAAGTAGTTCTAACTCACTAAGTTGATTTTATTATTTATTATTGGGTTACTTGTTGCCTGAAAAGCTTTTGTAGAACACCACTTAACCTTGCCTGCTGGGTTTGGCTGGTACACTCCTCATGCTAAAGTGTGATGCAATCTGAACTCGTTCAGAGACTCTGTTTTGGCAGCATGGGCATTCAGCCAGTGAAGAAGTAGAGGCTAAGTAATGTGGTAGACTACAACCAATACTGAGTTCTAGACCCAGCCTAGCTTTGCAGCTGCCAAATATGGGGATTTGTTTCACTATAGGACTGCAGATCACATATATATTTCAATCTCTAGAATAAATGAACAAAGTGGTTCTTTTAATCCACATACCTAATTTGAATGCTATTTCCCTCCAAATCATTATGTTCTTACTTCAAATTCAAACAATTTTACTAAGGTCCTACTATGTACCAGGTTTTAAAAAGCAGAAAAATATATCTAATACTTCTGTAGCATTTGTTATGTACAGGCGCTAATCTAAACACTTATATGCCATAGCTCATTGACTACTCTTCGTAACCTGATTAGAGAGGTACCTGTTTTACAAATGAGAACCAAGCACAGATTAAGTAACGAGATTAAGATCAAGGTGATGGAGTGAGGTTCGAGCCCAGAGCTCTTAGTTTAAACGCCCAGGATCTCGTCATAGGTGTGCAGTTCTATCGTGTCAACAAAAGAACCTGCTGCTGTGATATTTTTCTTTCTCTGTGAGGTTGATGTTATGTCTCCTCCATTTCAATCATTTGGTTTTACCTTCATGGGTTTATCTACTATTTACTGTTTTCCTATAAATTGACTTACTTTTTTCTAACTTCAATAAAATAGTTTAAATAGAAACGTAGAAGCACTACAGATAAATATCAAACCATTATCACCTGCCATAATGGAAGCAACCGCTATGAAAACAAAACAATGGGATTGGAATCCAGCTGGATATTTTTGCTTGTGGAAGGCTCTTTGCTTGAGTCCTGTTCTCTCTTAGAGAGGGACTTAGGAAAGGTGGTTTTATTGGTCAGGCTATGCTGGGCTATGCTGCAATAATAAGTACACCTTGGAATCTCACAGAGCCGGCTGGCGGTGGACAATACACCAGGACAGTGTCTATCCTCAGTCCCCACTCAGGGCTGCAGGTCACTTCCTGTCTGGCTCTCCCAGCACACCATGTCCTATCTGGTTGCTGCAGAAAGGGGAAGAGAAGGAGGAGAGGCGGACACACATAACTTCTGCTCAGATCCATTGCTGAACTAGTTGGCCTCAGGCTAGCAGCAGGGGACGTTGGGGAATAAAAAGGGACACACGGGTAATTTGTTAGAGGTAACCTTGCATAATATTGAGGTTTCTTTCTTAACATGGGCAAAAGAACTAAAGGCAAGTTGTAAGGAGGAAACCTCCTTTGTGGCATGGGTGGATGTTATTTAATGTTGGGTTATCTGTCAGTCAGTCTGCAGGGAAACCTGGGTGAGCAGGTCCTGTGGGACCAGAGCCAGGACTGTGGGACAATTGAGGAAGGTCATTCAGGAGCAGGGCCGCTTCCTGGAGCTAATATTCAAACCTGAACAAATTTTGTTTTACAAATAGTTATCTTCCAGAACTTTTATTTACTGTAATTTAAAAATACAGTGTCACTTTATTGTCCCACTAATCTACTTTTCATGTGATCTTACTAAGGTTTTGCCAAACACAGTATTCTCTTTAGGAACATAATTACCAATATTTGTTTATAGTTTGCTTTTTGAAGATATGCAGCCTGACTTATGTGCATATGTTCTATCCCCCCAGCTGAGTGAAAGCTCCGTGAATACAGGGAACTTTTTAGTCCCCTCATTGCGTTGGGTTAAGTCACACTGGCACAATCTGAGTTAGTGATCCGAGTACAAATAGCTTATCTATATGATGAACCCAGGAACTCCAGTAGGGGAGTGAGGACATGAAAAAGTAGACAATAAAAGGTGCTTTATCAAGCCAGTCACCGTGTGGGCAACTGCAGTGTAATATGCTGGGGGCTCTGGGAGACAGTGCAGGACACACTCTATGGAATGATCAAGGGTAAGGAGCTGGGCATTTACACAGGGGTGCCTGTTAGCCTGTGTTTGAGAGCTGCTCCTGGGAGCGGTCAGTCCTCAGCACTGCCTGCCCAGTTGGCAGTTGGGTGGACGTACGTGGGGCATCTTGCCTCTGCTACACCCACAGTGTCTAATGGTCAGCCTCTTTGACTCCCAGGGAGCCAGACTCCAAGATGGCCCTCATTGCCTCTAGGTCTTTGTGTTCTTATAGCATCTCCTTCACTGAATCAGGGCTGGCCCTTCCTGGCAGAAGTGACGATGTGTGATCTCTAAGGCGTGGGCTTTGACTTTGTCTCTAGGATTCCTTGCTCGGGGGTAGCCCATCACTGTGCTATCAGGGGCCCATGTGGAGAGGAGGTGAGGCAACTGGCTCAGAGCTAACATTGACTTGCTGGCCAGATGAGTGAGCCACTTTGAAAATGAGTCCTCTAACCCAGCGATTCTCAACCCTTTTCATCTCATGGCGCCCATAAACTAATTACCAAAATTCTGCAGTTCACCAAAAACTGTAATATCTGACAAAAAATAGGTATAATTTTGATTCATTTATATAAGACAGCTATTGTTGTGTTGACTGTTGTCATTTTTTAATTTGACAATCTAAGGGAAAAGAGGTCAGTGCCCCTGACTAAATAATCAGGTATTGCACGTTTTAAAAATCCTTGCAGCAGACCGGTTAAAGTTGTTGCTCTAACCTCGTGCAGCCTTGAAGTGAAGCATCCCCAGCTGAGATCTCATGGCAACCACTTGAGAGACCCACACGTGAGCTCTGCTCAGCTGAGCCTCTCCCCAATTCCTGACCCACAGAAGCCACAAGAGATAAGAAATGATCGTGACTGTTTCCACCCACTAGGCTTTGGGGTGACTTGCTATGTAGCAATAGGCAAGTAACATACTCACCAAAGTCATGGAGTGATTTGCAAGTCAGCAGAGGTCCCTTGCCCTGTGCTGGAGGGATCCACTCTTCAAGTGATGGATGCTGGACATGTTTTATCAAAGATGGTGACTTGGGTGGGAGCAGAAAGAAGACAGAGGAGACATTCTCTTGCAAGGGCTCTTTCCAGTTAGCAATTTCCTTAGAATCATTGCATTCAGAAGTTCTTTGGGAAGGGGGAGAAGCAACATATAATTTTGAAGTGAGATGCCTATTTCAGAAGGAAATTGCCACCCAGGGTGGGAAACAGAGCAGCTCTGGGCCCTGGAAGTGCCAAAGATCGTCCCCATGCTGTGTTGTCCGTGATCTTTGGCTCCTGCAGTCTGGCTGCTTAGAGCTTTGCGATTCTTTAGCAGGGGCTGGGATGGCATTAGAAGCCCCCTGGCTGGCTACTTCTGTGTCCTTTTATTTGTCCTCTTGAGGGGGTGTATTTTCCGTACCTGTTAATTCAGGTCCTTTTGTGAGTTGTTTTATTGCAGATGCCTTTTGTGGAAATTTTGTTCCAGGCCGGCTGGAAAGTGTTTTCAGTATCGATTCCATCTTTGAACAATATACTGGAGTTCACTGCTTGCCAGGAAAAAAGGACTCATCTCGAACGTTCAGAACAGTGTGCAGTGGGCTTCCTGTACCAGCCCATCCCTGGCAGAATCCTGTGGTGTATCTTCTGTCCAGTATAAACCACCTCGTCCTCTTTACATAAAATCTAATCTCTTGAATAACAAGAGTGCAGATGCAGAACTGGCTTCTCGGAATCAGATGGCTGCACTCAGTCTCCCAGGCTTGGCCGTGTTTTTCCTGTTGCTGTTTTTGAGGTTTGATCGAGGCCCCACACGTATCTCTGCTGGGCTTGCTTCTGTGCTGTGTGAGGTGGTGGAGAGCGGACACTTTGTCTTGGGGAATGGGTTTCATTTGATCACCCCCCAAGCACTCCTAAAACTTTGGTGCTGGAGCTTATGTCAGTCTCACCATTTGCATCAATGCAAAAAGAATAGGCTATCTGTGATGGTCACTAGTGATGGTCACAAATACTGCATTTGCCCTCCCTCTGGGCATGTGTTAATTCTCACTTGCCATGCTGTTAAGTGTGGCATGTCACTTTCCATTGGTCAGTGGGATGTAAGTGGACATGATGTGTGTCACTTCTGGGAGAAGTCCCCGAGTCCTGTGTCTGATCACCCTGCATTGCAATGGCAGTGTTTTTAGACGGTAGAAGCTCTGTCTAGCCCTTTGTTTTAAATCATCCCTCTGAACCAAATCCTCTTCAGGTCATCCTAATTTTCCTTCTTCATTATTTCCTGGTGGATCCAGCCATCATTAAATGAGTACATGATCACTCATGAACATTTGGAAAATGGAGGAATATAGAAAGAAGAAAAAAATCTTAATTTTATACCCAAACACCACTGCTATTAATATAAACATTTTTTTCAGACTTCTTTCTTGCTCAGTGCACATTTTTTAAACTTGATTATAGTCATTTGGTATGTATAATTTTATGTCCTTTCTCATGGTTGTTATATCATCTACAGTGTTATTACACACTCTTCAGAAGAGTTCCCTTTTAATGACTATGTAATAGGGGTACAGTTTAAATGAAAATACTTAAGCGATAGAATCAGAAAAAATTATCTTTCTTGTAGTTGCAATATATCCACTAGTAGAGAAGGGGGTACGTTAAAAAAAAATTAACAAATTTCTCACTTGTGCCTCCCATGTACAGGACCAGGCTTGCACTGGATGCAAAGGCAAATACGACGAGTCATCATATTCTTATGGGCCTGCTGCTGATAAATAAATGTTTATTCTGTATCTAATCTTCTTGGGACTAGTTTGGTTTTGTTACCACTAAGTTCTTTGTCTTATTTAGCTCATTGGAACCTCCCTGTTTTAAAAAATAACACTCACAAAAATTTCTCTTCTCTATGAGGAGGACTCAAGCTTGTACATTTTGGGGAGTGCACTTTATAAAAAAAACACACAAAATTTTGAATGCAAAACAAAGAACAGCACATTATTTAATTTAACAGTTGAAAGTGTCACTTATGTAACAAACATACCATAAACATTACAAAATCCAGAACATAACATAACATTATTTTTACTATTTTATTTTAATTAACTGCTGACATGTTTTATAATTATAATAAAAAAGAGATTTATTTTTTCCTACAGTTTTTGGCAGAATGTTCATTGATCTGCTTTTCATCCATTTTATATGGAGAGAATAGAAAGATGATTCATTCTTTGTTTTTGGCAGTTCTTCACATGGTATGCCCAATAGAATAATTTGGAAACTATTAAGAATCCCGAAGCCCAGGATGTTCCATAAACTACTTAATTCAGAATTGCTGAATTAACCCAGGCATTAGTCTTTTGTAAAAGCATGGGGTGAGAACCATAGTTAAGGATGGATGATAGAAATTAGACTTTTATTACTGATGGTTCAGAAAAGTTTCTTTCAGCTTGA
This sequence comes from Plecotus auritus, assembly GCF_963455305.1. Lineage (NCBI taxonomy): Eukaryota > Metazoa > Chordata > Mammalia > Chiroptera > Vespertilionidae > Plecotus > Plecotus auritus. Next base: position 134,991,056 of record NC_137773.1, on the reverse strand, counting down.
CTACTCGTTACTGGTATTGTCATATATATTTTTAGTCTTGTCATATTTGGGAAAAACCCTACCAGTTTCTTTCATACACGATTTGTGAGATTTTAGGCCATTTAAATTTTTCTGTGCAGTGACTAATCTTAAATGTTCTTGCAAATGAGGACACTCATCAGTTTGTCATTGGTGCTATCATTCTCCAGGCCTTTTACAAGTTTTATGCTATTTTTAATTGAGGTCAGTATTTGTGCCAAAAGAGTAAGAAATTGAAGGCCTAAAGAACTGTGATTGGATGGGACCATTTCCACTGAAGGGAGAGTGTGAGCAAAGTGAGGTCCAAGAGGCAAGTCTTGTGTGAAATGAGGACAGTGGGTGAGTGGAGCAGCTGTGGGCAATGCCAGTAGGAAAAGAAGTCTGGGGTGCAAGTAGGAAAATGCTACATGCTGGCAAGCACTGGGGAATGGACAGCCTGCTTTTAAGTTCAGGGATTGATAAGCATATGAAAGACAATACCATGCAGTGTTAAGAGTATTCACTTTAGAGGCCCCTAGTTCTGTCAGTATTACTAACCAGCAATGCCTCTAATGGAAATAAGACATGCATATGGCCCTCTATGCCCAACCTCAATAGATCTCCATCTCAACTTCCTCTTCACTGCATCCCAACAAGCCCCTGGCCACACCTGTGCCACCTGCTGGGAAGAGGAGTGTGACAGAAGACAAGAGGGAGCATTTGAGGTTACAATAATGTTTGTTAAGTTGACAAAAGCATACTTCATGGCTAATCTATCTCTGCTTTTGTACATAAATTAATAACTGAATGTTACATGTGCTGGTCAAATTGAGGCTTAAAAAGGAATAAATAAGAGCTACTGATGGCAAAGTTTCAGCCCTAGGACCTTAAGAAACAGTTCAAACTTTTGTGCCTTTCCTTCAATTTCATTGTATGACAAATGATTGTAGCTTTTTGAGACTGCAGCCTCACAGCCTATGCAATATCATGATATTGAAAAGCATCATTCTTGGGTTGCCATCCTATTTCCAGTGAGTTCCCCGCCAGGAGGCTCCTTTAGGAAATTAGCAAAAGCTGAACCAGAGCCAGCCTCCTTAGGATATCTGAGTCTCATCAGTCCCTGACATTAAGACAGCGATGATTGCTCCTCAGGGAGTAGCCACTGTGTGTTTTTATACCATCCCAGCCAGGGGTTCAGAGGTTCATGGGCTCATAATTTGGGTGCACATTCATGGTCATGGTCATTTCCAAGATGTATGGAGCCCCAGGAATCCTGGAGGGGTTCAGGTCAAGGCAAAAGATGGAATGAGTTTTAATCTGCATGTGAGGATGTGGGGCCAGAGCTAATCTGTCACTCAGGGGTGTTTACTGAGTGGGTTCATCTATGTGGCATAGAGATGTTTCAGTTACTGTTGCTAAGTAACAACACCCACCAGAACTTGGTGGTGAAAATAAGCATTTTTCACACTCATGGATCCTGGGGTCGGGGATTTGAACACGGCTGAGTGACTTGTTTCTGCTGGGACCTCATCTGGGAAAACTTGAAGCCTGGGGATGACTTGGTGGCTGGGAGTTGGAATTGTCTAGAGGCAGCTTCAGTTATATATACATCCTGGGACCTTGGCTGGGCTGTCAGCTGGAACCCTACATGTGGCTTCCTGTTTAGTCTCTCTGTGTAGGATGGCTTAGACTTTAATGTGACAGTTGAACAAGGAAGTGTGTTACTTTAGGACTGCAAAGTCAGTTGGCATTACTCTGCCATGTTGTAAAGTTTCAGTCAGTAAAGGTCCACCCAAGTTCAAGGTGAGGGAGTGATAAGGTTTTAAAAAGAACATGTAGGATGGGAAATGTCGCCATCTTTGGAAAACACAGTGTGACTCAGGGGGTCCCAGGTGCTGCTCTCCTGAAACATATAACCTGTGGGCAAGGCCGTCAGGCATTGAATTACTCAACAAATATCTGTTGAGCACCTTCAATGTCCCAGGTTCTGTCCTAAGCTACGGGGATTCAGAGATAAATAAGATGGACATGCTCTCTGACCATGGAGCTTCCCTGCTGGTGGCAAAAACTGACAAGAAATAGTTAAAATGAATATAAAATGTAATGCCAAGTGGTGGTAAGTAGTAGAAAGAAAACTAAATCAGGTAAAGGGATAGGGAACAATGGGAGGCGCTGTTTTAGATAGGGCTGTTAGAGAATGCCACATTGATTAGGTACAGTATAGGCAGGGGAGAGCAAGTACAAGGTCCAGAGGCAGAATATTGTTGGCATGATTGAGAAGTGGCCAGGAGGCCAGTATGGCTGGAGCAGAACAAGTGAGAAGAGTGGTTGAAAATGAGGTTGAAGTCTTAAGGGTCAGATTTTGTAGGGCCAGGCTGTGGTGATGACTTTGGATTTGATACTGAGTGCAATGGGAGCTTGTCAGCTTTTGCTGGGTTTTGCTGCAGTAACAACCAAATCTCAGTGACCTACAAATGCAACTATTGATGATAAGTACTGTGAAGTAAAATCTCAGGGGAACCCTTAAGGAGTGGCTGCAGTCCACCTTTCAAACTTTCAGTCAAGACCCACATGGTTACTTGACCTTCAAAAGCTGACTATAGCTTTGCTGCACATCCCCTTTATCCCAGGATCTAAGCGGAGGGAGTCACCTTTCTCTGGGAGAGTGTTGTCCTAGTGGTGGAAGGAAAGAGCGATGGTAGAATCCATGATAGCACATACAGCTATTTCTTTGAAGTGAGCATGCCACTCCTCACATTTCATTGGCCAAAGTCTGTCACATGGCTGAGCCTGATATCAGTGGGGTGGGAGTGCCAACCCTTCCAGAAGGAGGGGTAGGAAACAGTTATAAACAAGCACACTCTGCCTCTGAGACCCATGGAAGGTTTTTGAGTGGTAATGACATCTAATTTGCCTTTTCATAAATCCCCTGGAGAAACAAATGTAATACAGCTACTGAACCGAGAGATAGGCAGGAGAGTGCTGTGGTGCTGTGGTCCCCAGAGACCTACACGCTGAGGAGGTGTCAATGCAACTACACACCCAGCCTTCGGGCATGATGTCAGGTGTTCCAGGAGGTGCTCAGCCCCTTCCTACACAGACCACGAGTTCTGGTTGGAGAAAAGACTAGTGAACAGTCAGTTTCAGTATAGTATGGTTGGTTTCTAGATAGAGGTCAGCCCAGAGGGCTGTGGTAATACCGACGAGAGTGCCTAACCCAATCAGGAGGTCAAGGAAAGAGGAGATTTCTTGGTGGAGACTCAGCATCAAGTAGGAGTTATCTGGGTCAGGAGGAGACGCTGGGGAGACAGGAATAGGATACGCCTGGTAGAGGGACTAGCATCAGCAAAGGCTCTCAGGTGAGAAGGATGCTTCATGTCACCTTTTCTGTGTGTTAGGGGAATCATTTGAGGCCAAGGTGTCCCCTGCCTTTTCTGTGGGACTTTATACCCTGCCCTCCCATTTCTTTTTGTCCTTCTAGGAGCTCCACAAGTTTATCTGGTAGGCATATTGATTCCATATGCATTATATCTGCAAGTTTCAAACTAAGGAAACTGCCTACTCTACAGAAGTATGGAACAAACAGTTCCCTGTCATGACCAGGGATTAACACACTGGGCGAGAAGTCAGAGCTCCCCCTGAGATGGGACTTCTGCTCACATTCTCCTCCTCCTGGGTATTCAATTGGAATTATCTTTGTCATTTTGCTCTCTCAACTTCGCAGTTTCCTTTCAGATTCATGTATCTGGCCTTTGTTCAGACAGTTTCTAAGCTTTTGTCCTCCGGGGTCACTTTTTAGGTTATTTAAAAGGTCAGGAAGGGAAGGTATGGCAATCTTCTAGTCCTTGGTGCATTTCCCAGAGGTGGGTACTTTGTGCCAAGGCTTGGCGTATCCTCACCTTCTGCCCTTTGTGTGGTGTACAGAGGCATGTTCATCTCCTGAACAGTGAGAGCCCCAGCCCTGCCAGTTCCAGGCTGTGAGGCCTCAGACAAGCCACAGACCCTCACTGTGAGTTAGGTTGCTCTTAGGGTTCTTGTGCGGATTTAGTGAAATAAAGCATGCAAAGCACTGAACCAGGGCCTGGGTAAACAATACCCATCACCTGTTACCACTGCTTTCACCTTTCCTTGAAGTCGAGTAGAGCAAGGAGCCAGAAAACCTGGTTTTTAGTCTCAGCTCCAGCTCTTAAGTAGCTGGGTGACCTAGGGCAAGATGCTCTTCTTTTCTGAACCTCATTTTTCTCTTCTGTCAAACAAGATGGATGAATGAGATCAGTCTTCTTGACCAGAAACTTCAATGGCTTTTGGGGAGGCACAGTTCCTGGTTGTGTGGCATGATTCCTCATTATGTGCCCACACTAAAAGCCAGTAGCCTCCCCCACATTGTTACAAACCAAAACAGCACCCCCCCAATTATTTCTGGCTGTTCCTGGGAGTTGGTGATAGTACTGCCCCTGGTTGAGAACCCCTGAACCAGCTCATCCTGAACTCCATGCTGTCTGACGTCCTGTACCAGTGGCAGAGTGAGGATCCAGCAGGGCAGATAGGGCAGTTCCCTGGGGCCTCTGCTCCTGTGATCCTGAGACAGCTTCATTTCCTCTGACTCAGAAGCTTCTTGGCCCCCACAAATGGAGGAAGCAAGGGGTTTCCAACAAATAAAAACACCAACCTGATTTTGTCCTAAGGATCCCTCTTTGTCCCCTGGTCACATTCTTGGCAATTGATATATGGTACCCTCTTGGGAAGGTGGAGAGGCAGCCATGTGATCACTGAAAATACATTTGACCTCCAGTGATGTAACTTGAAGTGTGTGACCTAAAAAAGGATCCACAAATAGAGGTGCTTCGAGTGTTCTTCTGAGAGAGGAGCTGGGCGTGCAATGACCGCAGCTGAGCACCTGCAGTCCTCGTTGCCTTGTTTGCCAAGAACCGTTGAGATGGGCAGGGGCTTTGTTCAAACTCGCAGTGTGGATCCATGTGGAGCTGGCCGTGTTTCCTTTTAGCCTGTCTCAGCATTTCAGAAAGGAAGGTCAAGGCTGGAAATTTGACCTTGGTGGACTTTTCTTTTCCAGCTGGTGCTTTGCGGTCCTGAGAGCCATTGGCAGCCCGAGTCCATCATGTCCCTTTGCCCATTTGTTCTCCTGAGGTTGACAGCCCTAAATTATAATGCTGCTTGCCGAATACCATTAATCTTAAGCAAGCAACTTACTGCAAGTTATTAGCTGCTCACCTTGAAATTCTGTGAATAGCAAAGAAAATTACCCTTCTGTCCAGAGCCCCTTATTAATTGAATATGTGCTGGAAGAATACAGAGAGTGCCATTAACTTCAAGATAGGGGAGTTTGTTGCCCCCTTTTATTTTTTTATTTTATCCTTGGATGTTCTTCTAATTAAATTACTCAAATTTAGTAATTTTGGGGAGGGTTTTCCTTTCTTCCTCAATACATTTAATCCCAAGCATTTTAGTTAAGAAGCTGTTAGTGATGCCTCTGCCTCCGTGGTGCTTAATTTATAGAAGATGAATTTTCAAGAGTTTGTTGCATTTATCAGATAATTTTCTGAACCTTTGGAAACATTGCTAATGAGTTTTTCTGAGATAGTTTGTGTATCTCTTTAGTGTGGAGAGATGAAGATTGCCGACTTAATAGTCTGAAGAATCCTGACATCTTTATTTATATTTGAATGATATATTTTAGGTAATTTCTCCTATCAGAGATATCCTGGTGAAAGTTAACATTTTGGGGGAGACTTTTTGAGTTATAATATTACCTGGGTTACAGGTTTTTTCTTAAATTATAAAAAGTCTAGTAAGATAGTTTTGGAAAAAGAATTGATTCAGTCTTTGAAGTTTCCCTCAACCTCTATATAGAATTAGAATTTCTACTTACACAGTGTGTGCTGGTTCCTGTTTTGCACTTCATTCTCTCTACCTTGTTTTCTTACTGAGTTCTTCCATCATCTCTTTGAGTTGAGACACCTGTGTTCCCCACTAAATTGTAAACTCTCCAATAGTGTTTAGATGTCCCCAAGTCAGGCACATAGTTGGCCCACAGTAGAATGTTTTCAGTAAAGATTTGCCAAATGGGAAAATGTGTGATTTCCTTAGCCCTACAAAGGCATTGGTATGCACCAGAGTCATATTGGACCTGATAGCCTTCAACTCTGATGATTTCACCCCCAGCTTTCTGCCTTCCTCTCATTGAGATGTGGTATTTCTGTGGCCTCCCTACACCCCCTTTGCCAGTTGTCATCATACATAACACAGTCTGAGGAGACATACAATGACAGCTCAAGCTTGGGAAAGAGTGCATTCAAGATGGTGGTGGGCTCCAATGGTGTCTTGGTGGGAGGACCATGCTCAGATCTGTGGGTTATTGATTAAGTATGGAGCCAATTTTTAGAATCAGAGAGCATGGGAGGCAGGGGATGGGGCCTTGAGCTCATGCTGTTCATCACCTTCATTTGGTGGTGGTGGAGATGCCCAGAGTGAGGTTCTTTTGTTACCGTTGTTAGCTAGTTAGTGAATAGGAAAAGAGCAAAGGGAAGGCTAGACATTATAAGCATGGTCATCTGGGCAACTTCACTAGGACGCTACAGCTTTATACTCCCTAGGGAACCACTGGTTCATTCCCTACAGGTCACTGGGGGAAGGAAACAAACAAAGGGGGAGATGAGCATATGTGCAGTGAAGTTGGGGGGAAGGTGCTTGCCTGTCAGTCTAGCATGGGAAAAGGATCATTGACTAGGAGGGTGAAGCCACTGCAAGCGTGTGAAATCTTGGAAGGGTAAAATCCCCAGACACAGAGTTCCTTCTCTCTTGAGCTCTTCTTGTGCCCTCTCACTTTCTTGTTCCATGACCCACACTCGCTCCCCTCCCCCGCCACCACGTGGCCTTAAGCAGCTGCATGGCCCATGGCCATGCAGACCCCAAATGCAATGGACTGTATCTGGGAACACAAGCTAAGCTAGCCAGAGGCTGGACTTCAGTCCATCTTTTCATTTTGTGCTAATTTCCTTCACTCCTTTTTTCATCTTCATTTCTAATCCTTTCTCTTCTTTCCTATATTGTCCTTTTTAGTGAACCCTTCAATAGAGCCAACACAGGACTGTTATGTTTGACTCCTTATGACAGAAGGAATAGATCTTGAGAGGGGGAAAAGTTAAGGCGAACAATGAAAATGAGGTCAGTGGGAGGCTCCTGTGCAGAATCTGGGACACTGTAGGTTCTCCATAAATGTTTGTGGAATGAATGGGTTTGTAACTTTCATTCATTTGTGCTGACATTATTTCACATTTACATAATGGCGAGTAGGTTCTGTTTTGTTTATCCATGCAAAAATATTCTTTGAATTTTCTCTCGTCTGATTGGGGTGCTTGTCTTTTAAAATGTGAATAATCTAGAAGTAATGTTGCATAAGTCAGGGTGATTTCAGGATGGGAGTTGTTTGCAGTTTTTAAATGGAAATCCCAGATTTGGAATGCAAGGATGCTGTCCTCCCACGATGCCTTGGATGCCCGGGAGCTGCTTCATGAAGCCTGGCTCAGTTCTATTTACAACCCAAACGAGACTCCAGGCATGTTTGCCAAAGTCCGCAGCCTTCTCAGCGCTCCTGCCAATGTCCCTGTGGTTGGCCCAGGAGCACCTGGCCAGGGCTCTACTTTCAGAGCAGGATTGTGCACTCACTAGAGTTTGCTTATGCAAATGAATTCACAAACTGATGCAAATTAGAGAAGAAAGGAAGGCCCCTTCAGGCGGCCTGGGCCAATGCTCCTGGACTCCCAAAGGCTCAGCAGAGCAGACTTTGGGGCCTTAACCTTCTTTAATTTCAGTGCCAGGGAATCTGATGTAAGTGCTTCATCCCGAGGGCTGTATTCTGAACCCTCACTGTCCTGGCAGGAAGTTCTGGACGCTGGCATGAATTTTTCTCCCAGTTTTTGTATGCACTGCCTCGCACCCAAGATGATATTGAAGTGGACAGTTCAGGATGGTCAGGAATATGATCAGGAATCTGAACAGACAGATGGGATGTTGCTTATTGTGGGAGACTTGTGAGCTGTTAGTGTGTTGTGGAAAGAGAACCCCAGAGCACCATTGGTCTTAAAAACACAAAACTGAAAAGCTAAAAAACAACACAAACAAAAACACAGTAATTCAAATTTCAGCAAAAGAATCAAGGCTGAAAAATAGTGCCTGAACCAGTAAATTGAATAGCAGCCCGACCAAGGAGCTGGCCTTGCTCTCTGGATGGCAAGAGACAGACCCAACTCAAGCAAAGGGGGTTTATTTGGGGGATATAGAGCTTTTTCATAGACTCCAAAGACTGAAAATAATGCCCCGTGGTCCTTGGAAAGGACCCGATTACATTTTGTTCACTGGGCCATCATTTCTGATTCTCCTTCATGAATTTATTATACAGTTTATTGTTGCAATTCCGTGAGCTGGACACTTGTCCCCATCGAGTTTACCATCTACTGGGAGAAGCAGAAAATAATAACAAAAATATAAAAATAAGTAAAATTGTGAGTTTGGCTAAGAAAATAATTCAGAGCCAAGGAACTCAAATATAAGCAGAAGTTATTTAGGAAGTCACAGGGGTAGAAGTGAGCTGTGGGAGAATTGAGCCCGCTGGACTGCATGGACTCAGGAAACAAGTTACAGAGGCAAAAGAAGGGCCCTTGGAGCTTAGGAGAGAGAAAAGCACGCTCTCACACTGGGTATTTCCTCTTAAGGGTTTTTATCACTTCTCTAAAGGAAGGGATTTTAGGGGAGGTCTCAGGAGGATCTCAATAGAATATTCATCAGGTATGTCCTTTCAGGATTGTGGTCTCTAGTAATTGGCCAGTGCTGATGTCAATCATGCCATCATCCCACCTGGCCTTGCTGCTTTTCTGGGCCTGGAGCTGAAATACAACCAAGATCTCGATGTTATCTCTGGTTTGACCAAAACTCTGTCTCTGTGGTCAACAGACCTGAGGCTTTATTCCTAAGATTATTTGATGCAGCGAGAACCTCATTATCCTGAGGACTTAATGTTCAAGGGAGTGGTCGTGCAAGGGCTTGCATAAGTGTCCTGTGAGGCTATTCTCAGGTCCCCTTGTTCCTCCTCTAAGGGGGTCTACACATGACTAGTGATACTCTGCTCATGTCTGTCTAACTGCCTACTATAACATAAGGAGTTGGCATTTTAGCCAAGATCTGAATGGTGAGATTGAGTTATCCAGGTAAAGAGTGGAAGGAGAAAGTGGCCTGGGAATGGGCTATTACAATAACAGGCTTGGCCAAGAGACCCACTGAGAAGGGGACCAAGACAATTTGCCCTTCAGGTAGTTTTCCACATCAGATCCATTAGGAGCACAGTTCGCCTGTTCCTAGTACAAAATAGGTTATAAAAATTCAAAGCACAATTAAAAATTAATGTACATGACAAAAATATCAACTGGTTAAAATTCTGGGCATCTGAGACACAGTTTGGAATTTCAAAATATTGCTGCTGTGGACCTCTTCGGTATTGATAATTTTGTCCTCGGAGAGTCAAGAAATATCCCTTTCCTCCCTCCATTCCTCCCTCCCTCCCCCTCTTCAGCGATATCACCTAAGAGCAGATAAGTGAGTAAACTTTTCTTCTATTGGCATCAATTTTGCTCAGTAAAAGCTTTTTATATGAAGGCCAGCAAGTGTTCATTTTAAAGCTCCTATTCTATTTAAGAAACCAAATTTTGTCAAACCTGGACTCAGCTGGAAAGATCAGTAGATTTTATTATTTTTGCCACATCAATAGATTTGTCTTTCTCTAGACTTTGTCAGATATTTTAAACTAAAAATATAGATGGAGTCATTTTAATAAAAAACCTTTTACTGAATGATTGGAGACCTTATGTATTTTTTTTTAAATATATTTTATTGATTTTTTACAGAGAGGAAGGGAGAGGGACAGAGAGTTAGAAACATCGATGAGAGAGAAACATCGATCAGCTGCCTCCTGCACACCCCCTACTGGGGATGTGCCCACAACCAAGGTACATGCCCTTGACCGGAATCGAACCCGGGACCCCTCAGTCCGCAGGCTGACGCTCTATCCACTGAGCCAAACCGGTTTCGGCGAGACCTTATGTATTGATGGAAAGACTGGCCAGGCCATCTGACTATGATTGCGGGGGAGGGGGAGGGCATGTGGATCAGAAATTCCTTAAAGGACCTTGCAGTCTAGAGCTTTGAGGATTATCTATTTTAGGCATGTTTGTGGAACTGTTTTTGAGCCCTTTGTTTCCTTTTCAAAGATTGTAAGCATTTCTTAGGAATAATTAAATGAACAGTGAAGTTATTGATGAGGGCTTTTCTGAATTCTGTAACTGCATTGTAACTGACATATTGATTCTTGTCATGAGAGATCAATTAGTTTGCTGTGCCAAAGCGATCTTGAGGAGGTACTGTGAGAGGAGCCCAAGCAGGAGCTTTGGTGACTTCTTCAAGGAATGATCTGACGAGGCTCTAGGTACATCCTGGCAGGCCTGGCACTTTGTGGTTGCAGTTTCTTGGAGGCAGGGCTTATCCCTGGCGGTGGGATGGTTCATGCTGGGATGCATTCTGACCTGTCAGAGGCCATTCTGACATACAGCAAAATTACTATCAGAGAGGAAGTGTTACCCGGGGAAGTTGGGGTATCATCTTCCCCACTGAGTACTGGGGGTGGAGTTCTTACCATATCTTGAGAAAAATAATTTTCTGAGACTCTCGTGGGAGGATGAGTGACTTTTATTTGCATGGAATCACATCTCTGTGTTTCTAAAGTCCATTTCCCTTAGTCCAGTCCTGGGAGAAGTGCAGCTGGGGGTTCAGTGGAGCTAAAAGCAAAGCCAGTGTCCAGAGTTTCCATCCATGTTGCAGCCAGTCCAGTTGAGCATCAGGCTCATTGTAGTCAATTAGTCCATTGTGTGTGGAGCCATTTGGGCAAATGTAGGGGAACAGGAGCGTGAGAGCCCCACAAGCCAGGAGTCAAGCAAGAGGAACAAAGAGGAACCAAGAGCAAACTTCTCTATTCAGAGGATTAAGTATCCCAAATCTTCCCACACTTGCAGTGGCCACACTTACTCTGGCCAGTGACCTCTTCCCAGGTGTGACTGACAGCAAGCACCTTTGCTAGTCCCCCCAACTTTATTGGGCATGCGTCTGTTTCTCCCCTGTCCAATCCCTTCCTCCAGTGATCTGCAGGGAATAGACTGGTAGCTCCCTGGGGAAAAAGCTGTAGCTTCCTGACAAAGTGGCCCAAGTGACATAATATTTGGCCTTCCCTTTGCTCCGTTCTTGTTAATCTAGGTTAATCACAACTGTATCAGAATGGCAGGTTGCTTACAAATCTCTGTATTCCACTTATGAAGCATTTTATGTCCAAAAGTGTTTAAGAAATGATCATCCAAAAATGAAGGTTAAAGAAGTACAGATGATGCAGTAAGGTGGGACTCACAAGTAGCTTAAAGGTTTAAAACACGCGGATCTCCAGCCAGAGTCTGAGCAACAGAGCTCTTTCTCTTCCATGTAGAATGCTTAGTGGGACGGTCAAGGACTGGTAGCTGTTAAAGAAATGCAGGTTACTCCTGTGGGGTGTTTTTCCATGAACTTTGCATTATTCTAGGCCTGTGGTCGGCAAACGGCGGCTCGGCCACACGCGGCTCGCGAGCTGCGGTTTGCCGCTCTGTTGACTAATGAGTTTGCCGACCACTGTTCTAGGCTGAAATCCTGGGTCGCTGGTGTCTTTCCCTATGCATCTGTCCTTCTATGCCTTTTTCTCTTGTTCTATCCATCTCCTTCTCTTCTCTTCTTCCGGTCTATTTGCCTCTCTGACGTTCATTTCTGTCCTGTCCTTGAGAGTCTTTCCTTCCTCAGCCAGAGTCCAGCGAAGATTATGCTCTGTCCTTCCTCTTCTCCTAACCTGTGGCTGCTAAATGGCCAGTGATAAAGCTCCCTGGCTTCCATAAATGGCCTCTCTTCGGAGAAAGCACCACAGTCCATGAGACATGCCCAGTGCACACAGGCCTTTGCATAGCTGAGGGATCCTTAGTGATATTTGCCCTGCGGTTCTGCCCTCCAGTGCCTGTCATTAGGCATCCAACACCTCCCCTCCTCCCTTCCAAACCCGCGATGCTGTTTACTCTGCCTGGGCTGCCAGTGTAAACCTATGTTGAAAGGTGTTCATTTGATTTGGCAGGAAACATGTTATTTCTGTCAGGCCTGTATGTTTGTGTTCTGCTGAGCCTTTGACTTGTACTCCTTGGCAAGCTCTGGCCCTGCACACAGCACTGCTACATGCTAGTTGGACATGGCAGAATTGTGGGGTTTTTCTCTTTGGCTTCTAAATATAGAGCTCCCGCTCCATACTTTGTACATTAAAAGGTGGTTTCACTGTCTGAATGGCCCTTTAATGTACGTTGGGGTGATGTAGATCCAGTTGGGCAATGTTTTTGGCACCTACTGTGGGCTTATTAAGGGGTGGGGAACCTTTCTTCTGCCAAGGGCCATTTGGATATTTATAACATCATTCGCAGGCCATACAAAATTATCAACTTAAAAATTAGCCTGCCATATTTGGTCAAACATTTAATTAACTCACCCCTAATGCCTTGGCAGGGCCAGACCAAATGATTTCTTGGGCCTTATATGGCCTGTGGGCCAGACGTTCCCCACCCCTGGCCCTCGTACCTAATATTGACTACATAAAGAAGGTGGCTACCAACTCTATATAACATATTTTGCACATTAAAACTTCAGTTCTATAATAAAAGTGTATAAGTTCAGTTGGAACATGAAATTCCTGATATTTGACCATTTTTTGACCTGCAAAAATGGCAATTTCATATGGCTCAACTTAGTAGTATTGAATAGGAGGAGAGGGCTTGGTTTAAAAGGACTTGCTGCCCTATTTCATTAATTCATTTATTCAAGACACATCTATAGAGTATGTTCCCTATGCTTAGCATTTTGGGTAAGTGTTGGTTGGGGTTACAAAGAGAAATCAAGTCTGTTCCCTGCCCTCTAGCCAGGAAGACACTCAACCAATTTGAGTGCAAGTGTCAAGTGTTCTAAGGAAAGTCTGTCGATGTGTCAGGGCCCTGAGGGATAACTGACCGTGAAGTTCTGGTTTGCTTGGGACTGTCCCAATGATAACACAGAAAGTCCTGGGCAAACTGGGACCGGATTATGTGGGCATCCTGCAGTTGTGGCTCCATACAAAGATAACAGCTCTGTTAACGAGTTTATGCCTGGAAATAAAGCCACCCCTCCAACCTGGAAGAGGCAACAAAGCACATTAGCAAAGGAAAAGCTCTGTGAAGTCTCAGTGGAGGAAGCTATTAAATTTGTTTAAACAGGATTTCTCTAATTTATTTGACCTTGGAGCTCCTTTTGTATTTAACATCCTTTGAATAGCTTTGGGTTCTCCTCTCTTTGTGCTTTGGGGAAAAATTGCATCATTCTCTATCCTAAAGTGCACATTATTACCTTATATTAGTCTGATCCATGATTCATACAACAATTAGTATTAAAATAGCCCATCACAAGGAAATTTAGCAATAATGCAATATTGGGATTAAAAGGTTTTTCAGAAGGGTTGCTAATGTGTTGTGGAGGTCTGTGAGTTACCGCAAGGCTATTTTTCCTGGCTGACAGGCAGTCAGGCTGGCTGCTCACCTCTTTCTACAAGTGTGTTTTTTTGCACCAAAGTCTGAGCCAAGTTGTTATGGAAACGGAAACAGTCTCCCCGTCTGAGAGCAATGCCTTGCTAATAATTAGAGAGCACGGCTGAGCAAACTTTAGTGGAAATGATTAATCTTTGCAAAGTACAGGTAAGCCTAGAAGATTGAACAGGTGTTTTTTGGCCTTTGCACTTTTCATCCCTAGAAAATTTTAATTTGGAAAGAGCTGAGCAAGCTCAGGTTTTGAGTCTTTCCTTACTTTAAAAAGGAAAGTCATCCCAAATATTATGGTTACTGGCTTTATATTTTTAAAGGACATCTCTTAAGCCTATAGAATTTCTCAGACTGTGGTTTGCAACCCTTTATGAGCTTGTTAAAATGCAGATTTCTGGGCCTCTCTCCAGTTCCATTGAGTCCGAATATCTCGAATATCTTGGGCAGGGTCTTGGGATTTGATTCTGTAACCAACTCTCTGCTGAATTTGATGCTTGCACCCTGAAGTTAGCTTTGCTCTAGGAATCGGGAAACTTCAAAGAGCCAGATAGCAAATAGGTTGGGCTTTGCAACTCTATTGTAGTGTGACACTAGCCATAAACAATGCCCGAAGAAAGTGGCATGGCTGTGTTCCCATATAACTTTATTACAAAGACAGCAGTGGCTGGACTTGGCCCTTGGCTGTAGTTTGCTGACCCTGTTGTATGATCTGCCAAATACTGCCCATGTAATGGGACTGCTACTTTCAAAGGCATTTGTGCAAAAAGTCAACCACCCTTTTAGATACCTTCTCTTCTCACCTAAATACAGACAAAAGGAGAAGAAACCTCTGCTGGGGAAGAGGAGGGAGGGAGTTTGGAGTGATCAGATGGAAAACTATTCTTCTGTGGTTATGAGTTTTAAAGTGGGTTGGACCTCCTTACCACCCTAGTAATTGTGGATGAGATGATTTCCTGGTTTGGGGGCTAGAACAGAAGTGAATTGGTGAACTTGAATCTGTTCTGAAGAAAAATCTCAGGTTTTTGTTGAAGGAGGAGATGGAAGTTTGGTAGTGATGGGAGAGGGGTTGATTTGAAAGGTACTGTTTCCCTTCTTTTTCTCTGCCCAACTTGCTCCATATGGCTTTTTTCCCCTTCCTCATCCACCCCCCCCTGCCCCCGCCACACACACAAATTCCTGCTCTGTCTCTCAGGCTTGGCCTTTGGAGTCAGAGTTGGATTAGTATCTATGCCTTGTATTCATAGAACATTGGACTCCTCTCTGGGAGTGCAAATAAGTTCAGCAACTTGAGATTTTCTTGCCATTTTCAAATGCTGCCATGGTACGTTCTGTGTTACAGTTATGGTAGCTAATTGTTAATAGCTTTTAAAAGGCTTTTGGAGTGAAAGGGGGCCTTGTTCTTTTTTTTTTCTTTCCAATTTGAATGCCTTTAATTTATTTTTCTTGTCTAATTACTGTGATTAGGACTTCCAATGCTATTAAATAAAAGTGGTAACAGTGGACATCCTTATCTTGTTCCTGATCTTTTTTTTTTCTTTATTGATTAAGGTATTACATATGTGTCCTTGTCTCCCCTATTGCCTCCCCCCCCCCCCCACTCATGCCCTCACACCCCACCCCACCGTGTCTGTGTCCATTGGTTATGCTTATATGCATGTATACAAGTCCTTTGTTTGATCTCTTCCCGTTACCCCTGCCCTCCCCTACTTTTCCTCTGAGGTTTGATGGTCTGATCGATGCTTCTCTGTCTCTGGATCTGATTTTGTTCATCACTTTATGTTTTTCATTATATTTCACAAATGAGTGAGATCTTTCTCTGACTGGCTTATTTCACTTAGCATAATGCTCTCCAGTTCCATCCACGCTGTTGCAAATGCTAAGAATTCCTTCTTTTTTTACCACAGTGTAGTATTGTGTAGATGTACCACAGTTTTTTAATCTACTTATCTGCTGATAGGCACTTAGGCTGTTTCCAAATCTTAGCTATGGTAAATTGTGCTGCTATGAAGATAGAGGTGCATATATCCTTTCTGATTGGTGTTTCTAGTTTCTTGGGATATAGTCCTAGAAGTGGGATCACTGGGTCAAATGGGAGTTCCATTTTTAGTTTTATGAGGAAACTCCATACTGTTCTCTACAGTGGCTGCACCAGTCTGCATTCCCACCAGCAGTGCACGAGGGTTCCTTTTTCTCCACATCCTCACCAGCACTTGTCATTTATTGATTTGTTGATGATAGCCATTCTGACAGGTGTGAGATGGTACCTCATTGTTGTTTTGATTTGCATCTCTCAGATGATTAGTGACTTTGAGCATGTTTTCATGTGTCTCTTGGCCTTCCTTATGTCTCCTTTCGAAAAGTATCTATTTAGGTCCTTTGCCCATTTTTTGATTGGGTTGTTTTTCTTTTGTTAAGTTGCATGAGTTCCCTGTAAATGTTGGAGATTAAACCCTTATTGGTGATAACATTGGCAAATATGTTCTCCCACATGCAGTGGGCTTACTTGTTGTTTTGTTGATGGTTTCTTTTGCTGTACAGAAGTTTTTTATTTTGATGTAGTCCCACTTGTTTATTTCCTCCTTAGTCTCCATTGCCCTAGGAGCTGTATTGTTAAAGATATTGCTTCCGCATATGTCTGAGATTTTGCTGTCTGTGGATTTCTCTAATATTTTTATGGTTTCCCATCTTATGTTTAAGTCCTTTATCCATTTCGAGTTTATTTTTGTGTATGGTGTAAGTTGGTGATCTAGTTTCATTTTTTTTTTGCATGTATTTGTCCAATTTTCCCAACACCATTTGTTGAAGAGACTGTCTTGACTCGATTGTATGTTCATGCCTCCTTTGTCAAATATTAATTAAGCATAATGGTTTGGGTCCATTTCTGGATTATCTGTTCTATTCCATTGGTCTATATGTCTGTTATTGTGCCAGTACCAGGAAGTTTTGAGAACAGTGGCTTTGTAATACAGCTTGATATCTGGTATTAAGATCTCTCCTACTTTGTTCTTCTTTCTCAGGATTGCTGCAGCTATTCGGGGGTCTTTTTTTATTCCAGATGAATTTTTGGAGAGTTCATTCTAGGTCTGTGAAATATGCCATTGGTATTTTAATGGGGTGTGCATTGAATCTATAGATTGCTTTGGGCATTATGGACATTTTAATGATGTTGATTCTACCAATCCATGAACAAGGTATGTTCTTCCATCTGTTTATGTCTTCCTCTATCTCTTTTTTCAGTGTCTTGTAGTTTTCTGAGTACAGGCCTTTTACCTCCTCAGTTAAGTTTATTCCTAGGTATCTTAATTTTTTTGCTGCGATGGTAAATGGGATTTTTTTTAAAAAAAATCTTTCTGTTCACTGTTGGTGTATTAAAATGTCATAGATTTCTTGGCATTAATTTTGTATCCTGCTACATTGCTGAATTCATTTATTAAGTCTAATAATTTTTTGATGGGGTCTTTAGGGTTTTCCATGTACAGTATCATGTCATCTTCAAATAATGACAGTTTTATGTCTTTTTTTTCCAATTTGGATACCTTTTATTTCTCTTTCTTGTCTAACTGCTATGGCTAGCACTTCCAGGACTATGTCAAACAGGAGTGGTGAAAGTGGGGCATCCCTGTCTCGTTCCTGTTCTTAGGTGAAATGATTTTAGTTTTTGCCCATTGAGTATGATGTTGGCTGTAGGTTTGTCATATAAGGCTTTTGTTATGTTGAGGTATGATCCCTCTATTCCCATTTTGTTGAGGGGTTTTATCAAGAAAGGGTGTTAGATTTTGTCAAATGCTTTTTCTGCATCAATTGATATAACTGTGATTTTTATCTCTCAATTTGTTTATGTGATGTATCACATTTATTCATTTGTGGTTTGCACCCTGGGATAATCCTACTTGGTCATGGTGTATGATCTTTCTGATGTACTGCTGGATCTGATTTGCTAGAATTTTGTTGAGGATTTTGGCATCTATGTTCATGAGGGATATTGGCTGTAATTCTCTTACATTGTGTTGTCTTTATCTGGTTTTGGGATTAGGGTAATACTGGCTTCATAGAATGAGCTTGGAAGTGTTTCTTCCTCTTAAATTTTTTTGGAATAATCTGAGGAGGATAAGTTTTAGTTCTCTGAATGTTTGGTAAAATCCCCCTGTGAAGCCGTCTGGCCCTTGGGCTTTTGTTTGCTGGAAGCTTTTTGATGACTGCTTCAATTTCCTCCATAGTTATTGGTCTATTGAGATTTTTAGATTCTTCCTGATTGAATTTTGGAAGATTGTATTTTTCTAGGAATATGTCCATTTCCTCTAGGTTGTCTAGTTTGTTGGAATAGAGTTGTTCATAGTATTTTTAAACAATCCTTTGTATTTCTGTGGGGTCGATTGTTATTTCGCCTCGTTCATTTCTGATTTTGTTTATTTGGGTCCTCTCTCTTTGTTTCTTGGTGAGCCTGGCTAGAGGTTCATCAATCCTATTTATCCTTTCAAAGAACCAGCTCTTGGTTTCATTGATATTTTGTATTGTTTTTTTTGTGTGGTTTTTTTTTTTTTTTTTTTTTTTTTTTTTTGTCTCTATGTCATTTATTTTTGCTCTGATCTTTATTATCTCCTTCCTTCTGCCCACTCTGGGCTTTTCTTGTTGCTCTCTTTCTAATTCTTTAAGTTGTAGAGTTAAATGATTTATTGCCATTTTTTTTTTTTTTTTGAGGTAGGCCTGTAGAGCTATAAACTTCCCTCTTAGGACTGCTTTCACTGTGTTCCATAGATTTTGGATTGTTGTGTTTTCATTGTCATTTGTTTCCAGGATGTTTTTAATTTCTTCTTTGATCTCTTTGGTAACCCAATCATTGTTTAATAGCATGCTATTCAGCTTCCAAGTGCTTGATTTTTTTATTTGTTTTTATTGTAGTTTATTTCTAATATTATGCCATTGTGGTCTGAGAAGATGCTTGATATGATTTCAATCTTCTTGAATTTGGAGAGACTTTGTCTGTTACCCAATATGTGGTCTATTTTTGAAAATGTCCCATGTGCACTTGCGAAGAACATATATTCCATGGCTTTGGGGTGAAATGTTCTGAAGATGTCAATTAAGTCCATCTAATCTAGTGAATCATTTAGGATTGCTGTTTCTTTACTGTTTTTTTTTTGTCTAGAGCAGTGGTCGGCAAACTCATTCGTCAGTAGAGCCAAATATCAACAGTACAACGATTGAAATTTCTTTTGAGAGCCAAATTTTTTAAACTTAAACTTCTTCTAACACCACTTCTTCAAAATAGACTCGCCCAGGCCATGGTATTTTGTGGAAGAGCCACACTCAAGGAGCCAAAGAGCCACATGTGGCTCGCGAGCCATAGTTTGCCGACCACTGGTCTAGAGGATTTATCCAGTGATGTCAGTGGTGTATCAAAGTCCCCTACTATGATTGTATTGTTGTCGATCTCTCCCTTGATATCTTCCAGGAGTTTTGTTATGTATTTGGGTGCTCCTGCGTTGGGTGCATATATGTTTATCAGGGTTATATCCTGTTGTTGTATCGATCCCTTTAGTATTATGAAGTGGACTTCCTTATTTCTTGTTATGGCCTTCACTTTGAGGTCCATTTTGTCAGATATAAGTATTGCTACTCCAGTTTTTTTGGTGGGCCTTGTTCTTTATGGTTTAGAACTGAGCATTAGAGAACACTCTTACATACTTGGTTGTGTTACTTTGGGTTTGGGTTTCAATTGTCCCAACTGCATACATCCAACCAGATTATCAGCTTTTCCGCTTCCCTTGTTTGAATATTCTATTTTTCCAAATGGTTTGCTTAGTTTCAATTTTTTTTAAATGTGTTTAAGGAGGAAATAGTTCCTCTGGACAACAGATATGAATGCACCGACTAATGCTGCTTTCAGAACATGTTTCTGTTCACATCCTCAGGCTTTTCTTCTTTGTGTCACAGCAATTCCTTGCTATTATCTTATTTTCTGATTTCTTTTGAAGGGATAATGATGGTGGCCAATTTGTGCATTTTATAATGTTTTAATTCAGTTCTTCTCATACTGAAGCTTATGCTGGAAACATAATGGCACACACACCTGAGTTGTTCTCTTTGATTCAGCCTTAAAATCTGTTTCCCACATGGTTTGAGTCTGTATATTGTGGGATCATTAGCTTGTGTAGCATTGCGATGTCACTGTCAGCTCTCTGTTATCAAATACAAGAGCATTTTCTTTTGACATATTTATATCCAGTTCCCAAACTACTTTGTATTAATTTATGTGCTTTACATTTATCACAAGGTGATTTTAAGCCTTCTCTTGTTCATTGTTGTTTATTTTTTAACAACCTTGGCTTTATATATATTTTGAAATATGAGCATTTATGCTTTGCTTCTCTTATGTACCATTTTCCCCTTGATTTTTTTATTCCTTTTTTTCTAAATATATTTTTACTTTTCAAACAAAAAACATGTACTCAGTGCTTTCTGCGTGCAACAAATATTCCTCATCATCTGCATGGGCTTGTGCAAAGCCTGCTCCCTAGAGGCTATGCTTTTCCTTTGGTTGGAGGTGAACAATTTTATGCAGCCTAGTGAGGGCTTGGGGATCATGGAGTCAGGAATCAGAAGAGCTTGAGTTTTGGTGTCCCTAACTCCCTGTCTGGGTGACCCTGAGCCTAAGGTCCCTTCTCTGCAATACCTCTCTGGAAGGTATCACTGCATGCCAGCTGTCTAGTACAGTATATGCCTGGCAGAGTGCCCATAAGTGTGAGCTGTTACCATGATAACGAGAAGGTGGATGAATCCCTTCCCATCTACTTAAGGACAAATACCATCTATCTGAATATGCCAGTTCCCATGAGCCCTGCCCATTTCCAACCTGAAATGCTGAGATTGGTTACATTTTCAGCCTGCAAACTCAGGTTCTTTATCTGTGGCTCGCTATTTTGGGTATTGGACCCAGAGTGATTTCACAGGAAGGATTTGGCAGGATGTTGGCAGTTTTCTCGGTGACAGAAATGGTAGGTGGGACATTGCAGGGCCAGGTTGCTGCCTGTCCAGGAAGGGTCTTTCAATCTTGCTGTGCGGTGGGGGCTCCTTGGACTTTTTGATGGGATAGTTAGCTTTGGAGAATTCTTGACCACAGAGAAGAATCATGTCCCCACACTTGCTCCTTCTTATTGTAAAGCTTCCATGATAAGTTTTTAGGAAACATTTTTACTTTCTTTAGTGAAAACCATCATAACCTGGTGATGATGCTATTACTGAAGTTGACAGAGGGCCTGAGACAAAGCCACGTGACAGGTGTGGAATATCCTACTCCAGGCTCCTGTAATTGCTGAAGAGACGATGTTTTCTTAATTTCACTGGTTTCCCGGGTGGTTGGATTCTTGCTTATCTGTCCCCTACCTTTATCTTTAACTTTAAGAGAATGTTGCTGCTTTTGTAGCTCATGAGCAATGTATATTCTAAAATTTCAGCTTAATGAAATTGGTGGAAAACTAGGGAAGGAGAACTTTTTAAAATGATTACCTTCTTTAAAAATGTTACCTTATTTCCACTGATCTGTCATCTGTTTCCATGGAAATAGAATTAGGAGATAGTGTCTGACGATCATTTTCAGGGCTGGCTCCTGATTCCCACTCCAGTTTCCATAGAGATGGAAACAACACTGGTGAAGACAAGGTTAAAAAGATTATAAAAGTGAGCTGCCATGTGGATTGTGGTCCAGACCTATTCTGGCGGTTGCTGCATGTTCAGTTTGGTCATGAACCCTCTGTGACACTGGTACTTGCTGGAAAACCAGTGGTTATTACTCAAAAAATGGCCTTCGTCCTAAGCTGAGAGGCTCCGCTGTTTTCCACACTTCTCTTTGTCTTCTAGAATTGGCGTCAGAGCCAGCCCCAGCCCCATGGATCCTGACCCCTGTCTCCTTTTTAGAATGGGCTCTAAAGCAGTAGAGACAATCAGGCGTTGATTGCCTGGCAATTTTGGTATCTCTGGTCTCCCAAGGTGGACAGGACAGGCAGAGAGAGACACCGGCTTTTGTGTGCCAGGAGCCCGGCCTCCCTGAGTCCACACACTGGCAGGCGCTTTCGCATTTTCTGTCTGCTTTCACAGGCAGACACAGGAACAGAAAGGGCAAGGTTGCATGGCGTTGTCACGAACTGCGCTTTGCTTTTTCTGAGGGCTGTCTTGGTTGTTTGCCTGGAAATGATGAAATTGGCTTTATGCTTTCACTGAAGTCCAATCAGCCTGGACTTTTCACAGAGCAGTTAGTTGGGAACCGATTGATACCATTCACGGAAATAATGTGTCAAAATAAAAAATGGTGTCCTTTGAAGAAAGCAGCTTTAAAATGAATAAGGATGAAATAGGATGTTTGCGTGGGTGTCCGCTCCTTTGGATCCAGGGTGTTATGTTCTGGGCTACAGGACCGCAGAGTCTGGGTCTAGAAGGGTTGGGCTATCCTGTGAGGGGTTGCTTTCCAGAATCTCTAGATTCCTCTGATGGGAAGAAAATTAGGTGACAGTCTTGAAGGTTCCTTTGCATAGCTGGAACTTTAACACGCATGCTGATTGGAGTTGGTGGCCTGTGGTGCCTGTACCATCTCTGCCTGCACTGCCAGTTCTTTGGGGAGAGGAGAGAGTAGTGGCTTGAAGCTCCCCCAAGAGAGGCTGCACATACATAGCTCATCCTGGGAAGGTCATTTGCTTTTCATCAGAGGGTAAGCCCCTTTATGATTTTGAAAGAAGAAAAAATGCGGATGCGAAACAGCCATGAAACACAGAGGATTAAACAGTGACTGAAGGAGGGGACCTCGTGTGTCTCTGTCGGCACCTCAGGAATTGTATGTGGATTGTTGACGTGCAGAAAGATCTGGAAAGCTGGGATTCAGGCATCCTTGCTCTTTTCTTGCTCCCCTTCTATGGGAATCCTGCTGCTACCCAGCTCTGACCCAGGCTGACCTTGACTCTCCAGGGTGCTTGGTTGAGCCATCTGCACCTGCACCCTCCTGCCCGATGGTGGAGGAGCCACACCTGGTGGAATTCTCTGAGATCCTCCAAATTCTTCCTCTGGGTCTGCAGATTGGACCCATCTTATGGTCAGGGCCATCTCCCTCTGTGTTCTGGGTTTTCTTAGCTTTAGTTTCTGAGATTTTTTTTCTTCCTTTTTTCCCCTCTGTTCTGTGTTTTAACTTATGTTCTTTTTTTCCCCCCCCCTTGCTTTTTTTTTGGTTACACCTTAATCAGGAAAGGAAAATCTCCTAGAAACGTGGATGTAACATGAAGAAAAACCTTACCTTGACGTAGTAACTCTACATATCTGAGACCTCACTCAAAAGTGCCAGGAGGTGGGTGGAGTGAGCGAGGCTCAGTTTACCAGGTGGGACCGCACACAGGCTAGTTGGCTGCACACTTGCTTTGTGCCAGATGGGACACCAAGTGTGTGAACTCACTTAGTGCTCAAGATTCTGAGTGGGCACACCACTAAGGTCTGTCTTGGGAGTGAATATGTTACCATCTGCATTTTACATATAGGGAAACTGAGGCTCCTGACTGGAATCAGCCCAGTTCTGTGAACCGCAAGGCCTACACCCACAGCCAGTGACATTCATGACCTTGCTGCTGACACTGGAGGCTTCCCTCAGTCCAAGGAGACCTGGCCACAGAGCCTCCCAACCGCCAGCTGCTCCCACTCGCACTTTTGTTAGGAGCTCTCTATGTGGTTACTATCTTCTCTTCCTTCAAGGCCCAGGTCATGTGTCCTTCCTCTTTGGAATCTTCCAAGAACCATGTCTGCCTCCTTCCTCAGCAGGCCTGATTGCTCCCCTGCCAGTTGATGTGCAGGGGTGTGCTTGGTCTGTGACCCTAGAGCTGGGTGTATTGTAAGCACTAAGTCTGTACTTGCCTGCTTGACCTCCTGGCTTAGGAGGCCCCTGAGGGGAAGGGCTGCATCTTCCGCCCTAATATTCAGCAGGTGCTAAGTACGCAGAAGGAGGATACCCAGTGGATATTAGCTCTGAACAGAGTCTGTGAGCTAGTGGACCATCTGGTTGACCCAATAGTGATGAATAACAAAAGCTTCTAAGGGTCCCTATCCACCCCCCCGCAACCAGATTTGGCTGGACTCATCCTCCTTCTCTGTGACAAGTGGATGGTTCTAGCCTGAGTGGAAACAGCAGAACAGCTGACATTTACAATATTCACCGTTCACTTACTGTGTAAAGGGTTTGATTGTAGGGTCGTTAATCAAGCTGTCAGGTGGAACATGAAGGTCCTTATTTATTATATAAGAAGGTATTTTATAAGAAATTGAGCTGTGGTAATGAATAGGTATTGGGCACCAATGATGTTGCCGCTATCGATCAAGATATTCATATTCAGAGGGTAACAGCGACCATGAGGGATTGTAAAGTGAATAACTTCCCCAAGGATGAATTATACCATTTGATGATTAACTTTCCATTAGGTACACTGGCTGTTTACAATTAGACTTTTTACAAAAGTTAGAAACAAATCTGTATTTAAACAACCGTTACGATTGAGCATACCAACAGAAAGAGACATTGCTATACTTTAAATTAATTATGAATAAATTATTGGGTATAAAATGTATTCTCCTATTAAATATGTCCTAATCTGTTTCATGAGCTTGGAGAATCATGTGATTTGTTCCAATGCCACAGCTGATGGGGCAGGGTTAGGATTTGAACTCATCACCTTGTACTTGAAAATGTTTTTCAGGTGCTTCACCATAAACTGTCTCACTTACACTTTAAACAATTTTGTGGACTGACCCAAGTCCCATATGTATGTTATTGACACAGGCGTTGGAGTTGATTCCCTCTTCTGTCCCAGTGATGTTGTGATGGGGTCCCTCATGGCATGCTTTCAGGGGAATGGATGGCTGTCCTGGCCATAGTAAGCTGTCTGAACGGGTGAACTATTTATTTATTTTTAATCCTTACCCAAGGACATATTTTCCATTGATCTTTAGAGAAAGAGTGGGAGGGAGGGAGGGAGGGAGGGAGGGAGGGAGGAAAAGAGGAGAGAGAGAGAGAGAGAGAGAGAGAGAGAGAGAGAGAGGAGAGAGAGAGAGAGACATATGCACTGGTTTGCCTCCTGCACACACCCAGGGTTGCGGATCGAACCTGCAATCAACCAAGGTACATGCCCTTGACCGGGAATCAAACCCCAGACCCTTCAGTTCGAGGGCTGATGCTCTATCCACTGAGACAAACCGGGCAGGACAGGTGAAATATAATTTTTAAAATGATATTTCAGTGGCTTTAAGCAAATACCTAAATTTGGAAATGGTTTTGATACCTTGAATAATCTGGTGGGCCTGGGAATGTGTTTACAGGCAATAATATTTATCAAAGTTAGCCTTTATTTTGCCCCAAAGCTGAAGTTATAATTTTAATGCCAATACTTATGTTTTCTACCCAGGACTGATGAACAATGAGGGGTTTTGGGTGAGTCACTTAGCAGCACAGGCCTCTCCCAGCACCCCCTGAGAACTCATCAGCATTCAGTAGCCCTGCCAGAGTGAAAAGTCTATTTACTTTAAATGAGATTTTGCTTGATTGCTATTTTTATTTTGAAAATCCAATTTTAGCTTTTTGTCTCACCTAATAATGAGTTTTTTGATAAATATTGTCACCCTTTATTGTAAGTGTAAAGGAGAGGTAACAGCTTTGTGCAGTGAGCTAGTGCAGTGGTCGGCAAACTGCGGCTGGATGCAGCTCGCGAGCCGCGATTTGCTGCTCTGTTGACTAATGAGTTTGCCAACCACTGAGCTAGTGCAACGAAATCCGATGCTAGGAACCTGTTTGTCATTGGCACAAACAAAGGCATTTCTTCTTCTTGGACAGGAAGAGGATGTTGATGGTCACTTTGGGGAAATTTGATGCTACTTTTGAAAATCCAGAGACTGAAGTTAGAAGTGAATGTTGCCACCTTATTTGATGTGGAGTGGTTAAAATTGGGATGACTTTCACCATTAATTCTGGTTGGGTTTCACTTTGCTGTGGCTGAGTGCCCTATGCACGCTGTGGAGGATTAAGGGGAAGGGGTCCCTTGGTGATCACTTCCTTATTGTGGGTTTCCTTTGGGATGGCAGAAACTGCTTATCATGCCCAGGACAGAAAATAAATCCTGAAGGCGCCATACAGCTCAAGTGACAATTTGAAAATAACAGTCGGAGCAGTGCATAGAAGCTGAGGCCCAGATTCACTTAACAAACAGAGGAACTAATCTGTCAGGCATTGGATGGAAAGCCTATTTCTGAGTTTATTTCACAGCACATTATGACAACGTTTTTTAAAATCACGATTCATCTCCATTTAAAAGATATAATCTACATATACTCATGGGAAATACTCAGAGACAAAGCTTTGCAATTTTTCCCCCCTGAAGCTGACCTTGTGTGTCCCCCGCTCACCCCCCACACCCAGCTAAGGACATTTTTCACACTGTGAAATATAATTTATTGGACCCGAACAAAATTGGAATAAAAGCCATCATTGTTATCAGTGAATAAGAAAGTGACAGTTTAGGAGAATCAGGGCTAAGAAATTCATTTATTTTGCTATTCAAAAATAAATATGCTGAAGGAGATGCAGGCAGACCCCTAATTCCAAAGTATTTGCACCCATTTCTGGTTTGCAGTACAGAGTGTCAGTTGAGAGTGATGGGCAGTTGTGGAGTTTATGTTTGGCCCACACCCTCCTTTGGCTGAGGAGCCTGGAGCCCAGAGGGGAGAGGTCACGTGCTGAGAGTCAAATGGCTGCCAGGGCAGGGCTGGGTTTGCATCCTGGTCTATATACTTGGTGACTTTGCTTTTGACTCTCTAAAACTTTTCTTTTGGGAAGCCCATCTTTTTTTTTTTTTTTTTTTTTTTTTTTTTTTTTTTTTAATACCACAGTGTATTGTGTTCTTTCAGTGTCTAGTTTCACATTCGCTTGAGTCTAAGAGGAGCTGCAAAATAAATGATCTTTAGCGGGGACTTCAGCAGTGACTGATGGGGACAGTTCTCTCATCTTGAACTTGCGTCTTTTCAATTTAGGGAAAGTGAATTGCCTATACGACAGAGACACCGGCCTTTCCCAGGGCGCCTTTCCCAGGGCACCTGTCCCTGTGCATTTGTGATGGTCCTTCTTAGATGAGACTCAGTTATCAGAGGTCAAGTTCACGGTGGCATCGGCTTCATGAACACAAGAACATGTCGTCAGTCTCTGAGTTCAGGAAACAGATGCTCTCACAGAGCTGGGGAGGTGGAGTGGTCAGAGATTCAGGGTGGTTGGGGAAAGCCAGAGCCCTAAAAGGTTGCGTCTGGACATTTGCCACCCACCTGACAAACCTCTGAGGACAGGTGCTGCCTGGGTCTTTGCTGCCTCCCAGAATACGGGCATTTATCCCCTATTTGAGAAATTACCACCCACTTCTGTGATTGTTCACTGTGTACCAGGCTCTGTGCGAAGCTCTAGGACCCTTTCTCTCTAGTTGAAGAGCACAGAATGAGGTCTGAGTCTCTTGTCCAAGATCACCTGCCCAGAGACCCTCAGTCTGCTATGAACCCAGGCTCTGCCCAGCACCCGCAATATGGGAACAGGGACATGTGTGCCCTGGGGCTGCCTCCTTTGCCCACCTCATCTTCCCTTTGCTCATATGTCTGATTCCTACGTGAAAAGAGCCATCACATGTATAGTACGTTATGCTTCACACGGGTTATTATTAAACCTGGTGGAATTGAACCCATTTTGGGAGATGAGCTCCTCTCCTAACCATGATGCCTGTTCCCCTCCTTTCCTGGCTCACAGTTTTATTTTTCCTTTGATTCAGAGTTGTGAATGTGGGTGAAAATGGAGGGAGGTTTTCTCTGGAACCGGATTCCAAGTTTTCCGGAGCTAATAGCAGAATGCTATAGTCTTTCTGTCTGTCAGCAACATTCAGAGGCGAGAATCACAGGTGCTGGCAGTTCCGGTGAGGAGAATGGCTTCTAAGGGCCAGTGACTTAGGCAGTAGAGCCTAAATGGAGAGAATTCTTTTGCATGGTCCCAAGACAGAGCCCGCCGTGCCAGAGCAGGAAGGGTTTGCATATACTTCCCGTAGGTTCTATTCATAAACGTTGGGATTTTCTGTTGACAAGGCAATAATGAACCCACTAGTTTGGAAGGTGAGGTAATGGGAAGCCTATTTTACCAGCCCAGCAGGTGCTATGTCAGTATCACAACGTTGCAATTCTTGTGCTTGTTAGACTGTAGTTCTTCCAAAGGCTTCACAGAGTCCAGCGGTTTCCACGCTCTGCTTTGTCCTGACATAAGCTCTAGAGGATCCACAAAGAAACACTTGTGTTAGAATTAAATGACTTTCCTGTAGAAGAGAACTTCACAAAAAGTTTTTTTGAACAAATAACTTTGGGAAATTCTACTTTCTCAATTTTTTTTCCTTGGTGATTGTGCACTAATATACACATGCGATCTCTGAACGCATAATAATCTGGCCACTCAGAGTATATCCTATATAATAAAAGGCTAATATGCAAATTGTCCCCTCGACCAAGAGTTCAACCAGCAGGCAGGCCGGCCAACTGCCCATGTCCCCTCCCCCTGACCAGGCTGGCCGGACCCCACCCATGCATGAATTCATGCACCGGGCCTCTAATATATATATTGTGATGGTCTTCTTAGTCTCATCTAAGAAGACCATCACAATAATATACATGTATATATTAGATATATATATTATTGTGAAGACCATCACAATAATATATATATTAGAGACCCGGTGCATGAATTCATGCATGGGTGGGGTCCGGCCAGCCTGGTCAGGGGGAGGGGACATGGGTGGTTGGCCGGCCTGCCTGCTGGTTGAACTCTTGGTCGAGGGGACAATTTGCATATTAGCCTTTTATTATATAGGATATACGCTGAGTGGCCAGATTATTATGAGTTCAGAGATCATAATAATCTGGCCACTCAGTGTATTTAAGGAACTGAGAAATCCTAAAAAAGAAACCCTATTTCATTTTACCCTGGTATTTCCCAACCTTATTTATTGGATTTTAATTTGCCTGAAGGGGTTTTAGATACTTAGAGGTCAGTCACATAACATCTAAGGGTTGAATTATATTTATTTATGAGCATATTAGCCAAATCCTTTAGACTAGGGATCAACAAACTTTTTCTCTCATGGGCCAGATTGTAAATATTTTGGGCTCTGTGGGCCATGAGGCCTGTTGCAACACTGGACCCTGCCCTTACAGCATGAAAGCAGACACAGATAACACATGAACAGATGGACATGGTTGTGTTCCAATAAAACTTTATTTATAGAAACAGGCAGACTAGATGTAGTCTGTGGGTCATAGTTTGTCCATCTTGTGTCAGACCCTTGGTCTCCGGATCACCCTGCTGCTCTTCTGTGCCATTCCTTCTGGCGTAAAGCACTCTTGATTCAATAACTGCTACTCAATCTCCAAAACTTGGCTCAGTCACCCTTCCCCCAGAAGCCTCCTTGGACTCCCAGGACAGCCCCATGTCTCCCCATAGTCTCAGTGGCCTCCTGTACCATAGCCCTAAGCAACTAAGCTGTCATCACTCATTTCCTTCCCTGCCCCACCCCACTGGGAGCCCTTAGGGAAGAGGCCTTATTGCTAGTGTGTAGGTTCAGCTCTGATGCAGACACTCACTGTGAGCTTGTGGGATGAATATGATGTGATAACTTGATACAGCATTTTGTTTTTGTTTTGTTTGGGTGAACTCTTAGAGTTAATAGTAAGTACAGCAGGAGGAAACACTCTTTCCAAATAAAAATTTCAAGTATCCCCCTAAGACACGGATCATTTGGATAAATCTGAGGATGAATTCCACATCCCCCCAGGATCTGTGATTCTCTGGTGAAGGAAGTAAGAAATGAGACTCCTGTGCACTGTGGTAAATTATGCATGAGGAACAGAAAAGCTGAGTGAAAATGATAATGTAGGGGGCAATGGGGATCCATTTGAAAGATCTGAAGGCGTATTTTTTCTCCTTTCTCCATGTATTGCAGATTAAATGATATAGACCTTTTTCTCTTTTCACCCAGGCCTTTAAAATATTTTTTTCTGGCAATTTCTCTTCATATTACATGACTGCTCTAATTACATCTCTAGTTTTAAGATAATAGAACTGCATTTTTAATGTACTCTCTACAGTATCTTGATTTATGATGTGTCTTCTTTCTTACGCCTTCTAAAAAATTTTAACTGAGTTAATATTAAAATAAAGTAGGTGAATTAAAAGGGAATGAGCCTTTAAAATCTCAGATCCAACCCAAATGCTCACTCAAAGGCTGGTTTCTCCTTCTCTGAGGCCAACATAGACTTGCTCTCACCTGCCTTCCTGCTGGGAAGCCCCATTGACCTCCAGGTGTGCCCATGACCCTGAGCTGGCCTGGTGAGGGAGGAAAGGAAGGGAAAGGCTGGCTTGATGTCCCATAAGGTTTGAATTGCATTCCCCTAGAAGAGACACCATGACTTTCCCAGAGTCCAATGCTGAGAGTCCCATATCTCTCAGAAATTTGACCCCCTTCTGCTGCTGTCCCCAGGAGCCCTGCAGGGTTCAGTGACTTTGAGAGTCCTAGCAGGCAGAGCAGGGCTTATCTCAACGCCACTGCTGATGAATGGGGTTACTTGACATCTTGGCCTTCAGCCTCTGGATGACTCCATCTGTCTGGAGTGATTGATTGACCTCCTGGGTTATCTTCAATATTAGCAAACAAAACTCCATGTACACAGTTGACTATTAAATACCACCGTGCCTATCTCTCACTCTGATCTTAGGGACTGCATAAAGGAAATTGCAGAGATTTAAAAGTCTTGACAATGGAAATAAGTGAATAGCACAATCGTGTTATTCATTAAACACAGGCCCTTTCTTCAAGGAGGTCATATATGACTAAAGGACGTGGACAAACAAACCCAGGACTGTGGGACTGGGGGATAATGGCATGTATAATGCACTGTGGGGATTTGGAGGAAGCATCACTGTCCATCTGTCTGTCTGTCTGTCTGTCTGGAATAGGGACTAGCCAGCCGTGGGCAAACTACGGCCCCCGGGCCGGATCCGGCTGTTCTATCCGGTTCTCTTGCTCTCCCCTCCGCTCCTTTATTTTGAATTTATATTAGTTCACACAAACACTCCTTCCATGCTTTTGTTCTGGCCCTCCGGTCCAGTTTAAGAACCCATTGTGGCCCTCGAGTCAAAAAGTTTGCCCACCCCTGGACTAGACAGTCAGGAACAGGTTCCCAGGTGAGGTCATGATTAACTGGGAGTATTTAAGGATGACCTGGTATTCACCAAATTGAAGGGCAGGATGCCAGGAATTCCTCACAAAGAAAGTAGAGTTCCCCAATAATGGCTAGGTTTGCAGATACAGAATTAGGGGAGTAATAAGAGGTGTGCTTCCCCAACCAGACACTCAGAAGAACATTTAGTGTAGTAGTTTCATGCACATTGAGCTCATCATATAGATTCCTAAATGTAAGTCATGGTTGCGATTCTCCCATCTTTCCATTGTTCCACTAACTTCTATTAAGTATAAAGATGAACTTAACAGCCAACCAAACAACTGAGTAGCGGGAGAGGCTGTGTAGGAACCATCAGGAAGCGACAACCCTGCTGAGAGCAGTGATGTTTCAGCACTGAGGACAGCGACACACAGCATTTTCTAACTCCTGGACCTGGAATGTCCTCTGCTGATGATTCATAGGTGTAGAATGTGGTAAGGAATGGCATTGTTTGCAGAGTCTGTTTCATCATGCCTTCAGGACTGCACCCAAGCTTGGTCAGGCCACCATACGTTGGACTCTGATACCCCTGTACTGGAGGCCAAGTGCCTCAGGGTCACATTCTCTTGATATAGACCTCCTTGGCATTGGGATCAGACCACAAGGGTTCTCTTGAGGCAGATGGAAGGCCATGCTCGCTGTGTTTTCTGCCAGACAGTTGGCTCAAGGTTATTGTGTTACTTGCAGTTCCTTTACATATGAGGAATTTCTGTGCTTTTTCCGGGTCATAGGTAATGATCACAGGTCCCCTTCTCTAAGAGACCCGCAGATCCCAAATTTCCAAAATTGCTATTTTTTTCTGTTTACTAGTGGATTGAGACTAGTAAATTCATTGCCAAGTTCTGTAGGATATAGAGCGTCACTCATTTAGTACTTGGCAGGCCACTCCGTGTCATTTGTGGTGTTTGTCCTCCAGAAACTTAGGATGATGGATTTGGCCTTTGACTGACTTTGACAAGTCTGTAGAATTTTCTCCACCTTCCCTTAATGTGTCCAGCCTCAGTCAGAAGTGAAGCTGAGGTGTCTGAGCCTCCAGCCAGACTTTATATTTTATTGGAAGCATTAGCTAAAGCAACCCCTTTACATTTACTTTGGAAATGAGGGCTCAAATGTATTCAAGGATTTTTTTTTTGGATTTTTGTGACTGTAAACCCTAATTTTTTCATTCCAACTTAGCCAGGCTATTGACTGGAAAGCTTTTGTGTGTGGAGTTGATTCCACAAAGAGACTGAATGGATGTTCACATTTGCTTGTATAGTCATAGCTAGAAAGAGGCTCTCCGTGAAATGAGCCCAGTGATTCTGTGTGTGGTGCCTCTGGTCTGAATGGGCTTGTTCCTTAAAAAAAAAACCTACACGTGATATTTGAAAAGAAACTCCCTAGAGTTAATTGTGCTCATGGACCTTTGTGGGTCACTGCTGGGGTTGGCATAATGAGGGCATGCTTTATGAGTGTGCCACCTGTGCAATCACACCAGACCCTGTGCTCAGAAGGGCCCCTGTTTGGTTTAATGTTCTGCTGCCAACCTTTTGAAGTTCTTAATTTTTGAACAAGGGGCCTCACATTTATAGTTTGCACTCAGTTCTGTAAATTATGTAGCTAGTCCTGACATAATCTAGTGTGGAAAGAGAATAACAATTGGAGTACAGGGACGTTGTAGGATCCATAGAGGGTACAATGGATTTTAATAGGTGTCCTATCCATTAATATAGGTTGTATAACTGTCCTCCACAGTACATCGTTTTAGCATAAGGCCAGGACAGAAAGAATGAAAGTTAAACACAAAGGCAGCAAGTGGTCTTGTGACTCTTAAACCAGTCTATTTCTCACCCCCCCACTCAAGGTCTCTGTGGACCCCACTCAAGGACAGTTGTGCAGAACTCATATGGAGCCATAGCACATCCTGCTCTGGGAGGTGGAGGGTAGCCCATGCCCCTATCCCATCCTTTGAGATCTAGAGCCCAGGAGGCAACTAGCAGGAATCACAGTCCTGTTGGGTGGCAGCAGGTGAGTGTCCCACATGATGCTGAGCAGGCTGGCAAGCTGGGCATCTCTGGGCATAGGGTTGGCAAGTTACTGGGGTGAGGGATGCTTCTTGTTCAGCTTCAGGAG